>NC_072385.2:48730745-49033775 GCF_028885625.2 Pongo pygmaeus | reverse complement strand
AAATAAAAAAAATAAGTGTCCAGTTGTATCATGGGATCATTTTAGCTGTCGCTGCAACCTCCCACCTCCACACTTTCTGATCAGATTTTTCATCCACATCCCCTGAGTCAGTGGCAGGTGTTACCTCCTGGGAGGAGTTGCCCAGAATATGAAGAAACAGAGGCTCACTATGCTTTTGAGCTTCTAAATAAATTTTGAAAAATTGTAGCAAAGGCTTGAGAGTCATGAATTTTTATTTCCAAACCTATTGGGATTCTTTTAGTTGAAGACTTAATACCTAAAGAATACAGAGCATGAAATGTTAGCTTCTTCAAATAAAAATGAAAATATATAAAGTGCCAGGGTCCACAACAAGCAAGAGCAGATTTGCCGGGGAGAATCAAAGTCAGAGAGTAGAAAAAGAGGTATAAACTTTTATGTGCATCTGTCAGTCCCATGCTGAGCTAGCAGAGAGAAAGAGAAAGGGAAGGAGGGGACAGAAGTACCAGATACAACTGAGAAATTTAAGAACAAAGAGTCCCAATGACTTACATCCTACCAAAGTAAAAACA
This sequence comes from Pongo pygmaeus, assembly GCF_028885625.2. Classification (NCBI taxonomy): domain Eukaryota; kingdom Metazoa; phylum Chordata; class Mammalia; order Primates; family Hominidae; genus Pongo; species Pongo pygmaeus. The sequence continues at coordinate 49,033,224 of NC_072385.2, read as the reverse complement.
GCTCCCTGCACCAGCACAGTAGGACAGAAATTGAGTATAGCTTAGAGCATGATGTGTTTTGGTATTCGGGAACTTAAGATAGAGCCCCCAAAAGACATGAACAGCTTTTCATGGAGGCTTAGAAGTAGGATGAGAGAGAACCTATGAAACCTAGGTGACAAAGAATGTAAATATGAGGAACTGCAGCCATATGACAGAGAGTTGAGCATAGATATTTTAGTGGGTGTTGGTAGAAACAGAGACCAGTGACCTAGAGCCATTAAAGCTAATAAATATCGCATCCAAGGCCATTATAACCAAGGCGCAGATGACCTTTTCAAAATCTGGATACCTCATAAACCCCCTCTCTTCCATCTGCATTAAGACCCTGAATCTGGAGAAAGAGAATGAGAGGAAATCCTGAATTGATTGGGTTTATACCCGAAATCACATAGAAAACCTGAAAAGGACAGAATTTACCTGGAGATAACTAGACTAATTAGGCAGAACGGGAGTTTGAGGTAGAAACTAGATTGTTTTATATATAAATATATATTTATTATATTTATTAATATATATAGAGAGATATATATTTTTTAAAAAAAAAAAAAGGAAGCTGTACTTACACTGTATATCTGAGCTTATGGTCAGAACCAGAACCACCTGAGGCATTAAGACATTCAGGAAAGCCTGACTGCAGGTTGGAAACACTGGGAGAGATACTAAGGTACTAAGGTAAAGGACCTTCTTAGTGTCCTTTAAAGCTTAAAGGTAGCCTACAGTGCCTGCATGCTTGGTTGATTCAGCCTCCATATCTGCCTATTTACCAGGTTTACCTGCAGAATTGCACCTGCCATACACTTTCATTCATGCAACCTCATCAGCACAATAAAACCTCAACTAAGTGGAACACCAGGGAAATAAAAGTGTCTCATAAATTTAGCTTTCTGTTTAACTGAGGCTTATCCTGAATCTCAACACATATTGTGAAAATTATACTGAAAATTCCAGTCTACTTCCTTCGAGTCTTCAGCGTCATCATTCTAAGCACTGTTCAGGACTTTTTCCTTTATCCTGCATGAATAGATTTCTTAGTTTCCTCAGATTTTCTGCAAACAACAAGATTCCATGGCCACTCTCATCTGCAAATGTCTCGCTTATCTGTATGTCTTTGAATAGTCACTGAAAATGGAGCACAAATTCCCAGGGTCAGTTGATGTGAACAGGTTAAATATGGACTATCACTAAACACTGTAATGTATTTCATTAATTCACTCCATGATCCCATGAGATTTGGGGTGACTACATCATGCTGGTGACTGAATCCCCTAAGTCAAGTGTTCTTAACATTGAGTTCATGGATGGGCTTCAGGGACATATGAACCATTTGAATGTGGTATGCAAAAAATGTTATATGTATGCTTGTGTATGTGTGTGTGTGTGTATACTTATATGGGAATATGTGTTTCATCAGTTGCTCAAGAGTGTCCATGACCCAAAAAAGTAAAAAAAAAAAAAAAAAAAAAAAAAATAGTGGCCTTGTCTTTCTCACATGCTGCTGACAAGCCCAGATCTCTATTCATTTATACTTCTTAACTTAGGATTTTGAGAAGCTAGGAGAGTTTCACATCGCAAGTTGGTGTACACTAGGATAAAAATGAAGGTGAAGACGTTTTTCACCTCCATTCTTTCTTGCCATCTCTCTCACTCTTCAACCATACAATCTATATACATGCTTTAGTATCTTCACCCACATTATAAAGAAAGTTTCAGGGGAGGATAAAGAACTCTAGCATATCATGAAGTATCCACTTCCTGGTAGATATCACATATAACTTACAGATTATCAGGACATCTCACCTATGACTAAACCACTGAACTGTGGTAACCACACCCACACTTTAGCATCTTATTCACAAGTATATAAACATCTCTTTGTGTGCCATTGTTAAAGTCTAGAAATGTTAAATCTGTGGTATTTCTGTAAGTATCCTCAGCTGAAAGGGAATGTAGAAATTATCTATATCAATCCCTTCGTTTTATTAACAGGAACAATGAGGTCTAAGCTATGTCAAAGGTGACCTTAGAGCCTTCTCTTGATAGTAAGCCCAGGGCTTTTTACCCTGTTCCAAGTAGTCCATTGGCCATGATTCACTGCTCCTACTGATGCATTGATCCCTATATTATCCTTATGACTTCCAGCATATAGTTCAGACTCCTGGACCAGACCATTAGCATTCGTGGGAGTGGGTGCATAGGAGAGAATCTCAGCTGGTTCATTTTTCCCTCCACACAGAGACTGCAATGATTGTGAAAATGTGGAAATATGTGCTTCCCATCAGAAAGGCAGGGTCCACCTTGCCACCAAGGGTAACCTGGATCTTGTGATTTTCAAATGAATGGAAAAATTCCTTTTAGTCCTCCTGCCTGGAATGTCATCATGGACTGAAGTACACTACCTATCCCTGACAGCAACTGACAGGTTTGCACACTGTGTCAACCTGTGCGGCGACCCTGTGTCCAGCTTCTGTCAAGTTGGGCTAGCATTGCAGTGACCAGAGGTACAGCGGGAAGACCACATGTTGAGAACTTTTCACTTCACTCCTGTTGAGAGGAGTATTAACATGTACGAATGGTACCCAAGAATACAAGAGAGAGGACAATTAGTTCTGAGGTCTCTTCATCAGACTGACAAGCCAGAGCTGGGGCAGGAGGAAGGGAGGCAGGGGTAGCAGATAGACACTGTACTAAAACAGAAGAAAGAAGCAGAAACCTGGGAGTGGTGTCCCTGTTCCCTTGGCTTTAACAGCCACAGCAGAGCCTCAGACTTGGTGATCATTGCCTGCTCTCTTGCCTTTCCATTGGTGTACCTTCCTGGATATCAGCATAAAAACCCATCTGCATACCTCCATGGAGCTCCAGGAAAGGACACTAGGAAACTATTTGCAAGAGTGCTGCCAGGCCAGTGGGGACTCAGATTGAAGGTCTGGCTCTAGGACATTGGGATTATGACTTTTGGAATAAGAGGAAAGTGATGGCTGCCTAATGCACACAGAGCATCCCACTAAAGAGAGCATCCAGAAAGGTAGAGAGCACACTGCAATAGGAAAGGACTGAACTATGCAGTACCCAAAATCGGCCACTGGTATGAGGGTAGTTCTCACTGGTATGAGGTGGTGACACAGGTTCCCATAGACAAGCTCCCTTGAAAATTTATTTGAAGTATTTTAAGAGAAGTACAATCCCTGAGATCTGTCGTTAGATGTCAGCTCATGTCATGTTGGTAAAAGCTCTGCAATCCCCTGTAAGGCTTCTCTCCAGGTGAAGGAGAAAGGGGGTCCTGGGGGTATGAACAGAGTCCTCTGCTGAAAGAATACACTCACAATGATTAAAAAAAATTCGGAAAGACTGCTAGCCTTTACACAGTTCCTTTCTATCCAAAGCTACCAGCCCTCTTTGAAAGGCTCCCACCTTCTGCAGATCATTGCCTCAAAGATCTCCCCAGGCTCTTTTCCTGCCCGATCTCCTTCATCGGCAAGCTCTAGGCTTTGCTTCCTACCCTACCTCTAAACTTTCCACCTTACTTGACACTGTGCCTGGGATGCTTCCTGCCATTCCCTTTTGCTGTACAGCACACAGCTGCCACCTAGCCACAAGTCAGGCTGAACCCCAGGCCTCCCATAAACCCAGCAGGGCCCTTCAGACAAGATCAAAGGAACAGGGACAGGAAAATACAGGAGCCACTGAGAAGCACTACCATTGAACAAGTGAGTGAGCCACCAGAAACCCAAGATAGATGTAAAGAGTCCTGGGAATCAAATTGTGCAAGTTATCAGAGTCAAAAACTGCAGTCATGATCAGTGGCAGCCAAGGGTATCCCAAAAATAGGTAAGGCCAGGGAAAACAAGCATAGCATACAGAAGCATAGAGTACTCATTATGTGGGGTGGTCCTGTCTGTCCAGCTAGGTCTTCAGCTGCCTGAACACACAGTCCCAACCCTTAGAATGGAGTTATCCACATTCAGTAAGCCTTAAACATAATTCTGATACTTAAGTACCTGTTTGGTTAAGCCAATTCAGTAATTAAAATAAATTAATCCTTAGACTTATGGATTCCAAGTAGTTACAAGCTTGACTGATTTTATTTCCAATTGTTTATGAGATGCCAGACATGTGCATGGACAAGAGCAATTAAGGAGGGCACCTATCAATCAGAATAGTCACCATGGACCTATCAAAATGTGTGCTGGCTGGTTCACTGCTCCAGAATATTCTGTCAGCTAAATACCACTCTAAGTATGGGACTCCAAAGAGATTCGTCTCTTGCATGATGATTATACATTATGAGTTATCACAACTATTTATAACAGATGCATTATATGCCAGGAATTAATAATTCAATAATTCCCCTTTGCCATTAATAACAATTACCATAATTATTATAATAGCTATGAATTAGTAGATCTTTTATAAGTGAAATGGTAATGGATTAGTGGGTTTTAAGTGTCTTTTTTTAAAGGACCAATAGAGAAAACATTTGGAACATAAAACCGAGGGTGAATATTTGAGAGAGTAGGGATCTGTGTGCCATATGGGAAAACATGTTACTGACTTTAAATATAGGAACTAGCTGTAATCATTTTCATATTCTGGTAAAATTCAAAGAAGCAGGAAAGTTTGCTCTTTCATTTAATAAGACATCTCGGTGGGCATTTTGCTTGTGAAAGTGGGAGCTGTCTTGTGCTGGACTGAGTGGCTGAGACAGAGGGAAGACAAACAGCTCTGAGTAATAACGGAGTACTATTTGAGTTTTTGTTTGAACAACATGACAGGCAGGGGTGGAGGCTCTGAGTACCATAATGAAGAAGGTAGAGAAATTATCTATGAGAAGAAAGCTTTAACTCACCAACCCACTAGAGGCTGGGGCCTCAAGTGAGATATGATCAAAGAGAGATTCCTTTTAGTGATGACCAGTTGATTTGGGGAAGAGTTTGAAGATATTTCTGATCTGTGCTCTAATTCTTCTCAGTAGCCCTAAGACTTCAGTCTGAGACTCTTGGTGTTACAATGATGGTATTAAGGAGAAGCACAGAATGGGCAGTGTGTGATGTATGCAGTGGGGACATGACCTTCCCCACACACTGTTTCCCAAATACACTCTGTCACTGGGAAGAGTGTTGGGACAGTAGCATCTTATTGAGGGAGGACTGTAGCTCCCAAAAGTCAGGTTATCAGTGGACAAGAGCTGAGACTTAAGATGGACCTGGAACTGATAGTGGAGAAGCAGGCTAAATATGGATCAATTCAAGAGCCGTATTTGTCAGGCTTCTCCAGAGAAACAAAGCCAGTAGGATAGATATAGATATAGATATATAGCTGTATAGAGAAAGAAAGAGAGATTCATTATAGAAATTGACTCATGTGATTATGGAGTTTGGGAAGTTCCACCGTCTGCCACCTTCAAGCTGGAGAACCAAAAAAGCCAGCAGGGTAAGTCCTGAGCTGTGTCTGAAGGCCTGAGAAGCAGGAGCACTGATGTCCAAGGGCAGGAGAAGATAGATGTCCCAGCTCAAACAAAGAGTGGGCAAATTTGCCCTTCCTTTGTCTTTCTGTTCTATTCAGGCCCTCAACAGATGAGATGATGCCCTCTCATGTCAGTGATCTTCTTTCCTCAGTCCATCAATTCAAATGCTAATCTTTTCTGGAAGCACCCTCATAGACACACCCAGAAATAATATTTACCAGTCATCTGGGCATCCCTTAGCACAGTCAAGTTGACCCATAAAATGAACCATTACAGGAGTAGATATGAGGAGGTCCACTCTTCCTGAAATATGCTCGGAGATGGAGAATGGATTGGGAGTAGGTCAATGCTGCTGTGATACGGACTGGGACCAGGCACTGAGAGGACACATGGGTATATACACGTAAGAGAGAGAGACTGAGAGCCCAGAGCGCCTTTGTGGTATAAGGTGGCCAAACACAAACTAAAAGTGAAATCTGACAAATGGAGGATTTCAAGTGCTTATCAAAAGACATTCTTTCACTGAGAGGCTTTTACAGAATTCAATCATACCTAAAAATGGAAGCAAAGTAAGCACTGAAAAAAAAAAAAAAACAAACAACTTCCTGCGTCCACACGATAAGATATCAGGGCTTTCCAGGAAGACTAGAAATCCTAGGCCCACAGAATACTAATGTGGACAGCAGCCATCAAAACGGCTGACAAAATCCTGGTAAGCGGCACACACCAGCTGAACACATATAAGAAAGATATGTAACAGCCTTGGACTTAAAAAAAAAAATACAGACATGAAATTAAATGAAATGTCGCTGGAGCATAATGTCATAACTGCAACCAAAGCTACCTCAACTTCTCTGTCACCTGCAAGACTACTTCTTGGAGGTCTGTTGTGTAACCAACCAAAAGTAAATAAATAAACTAGGAACTGGACCTGTATATACAAGAGAAGAGAGAGTCTTTGTGTTTGTGTGTGGGTGCGCATGCACAAAAATAAAATGTAGAAGCACGTAAATATATTTGCAAATCAGAATGTTGTTCCTGTTGGTTTTTATGTCAGTTTTTCTCCTTTATTCATTCACTCAATTAACATGTATTGAACAATCAGTAGGTGGCCGGCACTCTCCTGGGCAGCTTCTCATAGTCACAATTATTTCTCAGAACTCTGCAAGGTGTACAAATCCTCTTTTTTTCAGACAGAAAAACCAAAGCTCAGTGAGATTAAGTGACTACCTACTGTTGCAGCTACTAAGCGGCTGAGGATTTAGAGCCAGGTCTCCTGATACAGGGGACGCCAACTTGCATGCAAAGGACTTTGGGCTACAGCCTGCAGGGAAACAGTTCTCAACTTCTTTCAACTGATTCCAAATTCAAAACCCTTTCCACAGCACCAGAGCTTCCTAAGTACAAAAATTATATATTATGTTTAAAAGCTCATTTAAGAAACATTTGTGAAATGCCATCTATGTGGCAGGCATAAATTTTAACATCAAGTTCTTATTCTCAAGTTGCTCATAGAGAAAAACATCAGAAAAAATTAAAAATAAAATAAAATAAAAATGAGCACGGTGTACGAGGCTGAATAACAGAAGTGCTAGAGACAATACTGACCAAAGTCGACATGATGACTTCAGCTCAGGGGTCAAGAGGGAAAATTAATCATTGAAAACAGTTACAGAAAAGGTGACGATTAAGTTTAGTCTTGATCAAAAAATAGGAATTTCCAAAGAGGACCCCAAAAAATATTCTAGGGAAAGGAAAAGCCTTGGCAAAGGCAGATGTGTGAAAGCTCTGGGCTGGGAGAATTGCAAGGAGTATTGCTAGGGTGAGATGTGGTCTGAGGGGTGTGACGGGGAATGAGGCCGATGGAGCATCTGGGGCTTATTATGTAAGTGAGGAATCTGAGAGAGGTGTATTGAGACACTCTGGATCACCTGGAGCTTGTTCTCGGATGGAGCTGAAGGCTGGAAGTAGGTGATTTCTCCCCACATAGGGGCTCACAAACCTCCTGGTAAAAAATGCTTAAACCCTGTCCCCTATTGGGGTTTGGACATGTGCAAATATGATTGATATGACCTCAAAAGACAACAGATGGAATAAAGAAGTTTATTAGTATAAAGAAGTTTCCAGGGCCAGGCACGGTGGCTCACGCCTGTAATCCCAGCACTTTGGGAGGCCGAGGCGGGCCGATCACGAGGTTAGGAGATCGAGACCATTCTGGCTAACACGGTGAAACCCCGTCTCTACTAAAAATATAAAAAATTAGCCAAGCGTGGTGGTGGGGGCCTGTAGTCTCAGCTACTCAGCAGGCTGAGGTAAGAGAATGGCATGAACCCAGGAGGCGGAGCTTGCAGTGAGCCGATATCGCACCACTGCACTCCAGCCTGGGTGACAGAGCGAGACTCCATCTCAAAAAAAAAAAAAAAAAAAAAGAAGTTTCCATTAAGGAATGAGGAGGCTGACTGAATCAAACAGCACAGCCTGAGGACCAGAGTGGGGTGGGAATCTGGACTTGGTGAGGCGGCCTCTTTCAAACCCTGTTCTAACCCAGGCCTCCAGATCAGCCTGAGCCGTGTTCATTAATTGAAAGGACTGGACCATATATTTATGAGAGTGCACAAACTATTCTGGAAGTTTGTTCAAGTAAATAAGATGGAGGAACTGGTGTTCAGGATTAGAGAGACTTGCTTTTTCATTGTTGTATCATTTCGTACTGCTGGGATTTTTTTGTTTTTAATCACATACCTGAAGTAGTTATTCTAAAAACTTAAAAAAAAATTATACTTAAAAGAAAAAGTTGTATCACTTATATCACTTACTAAAAATATTTAGGACCCAAACAACACCAGTATTGAACAATTTCTGAATAAAACAGAAGAAACACCTTTCTCAGTGCACAAGGGCCTTTCTAGGTGTTGAATGGTTTCCTGCACTAGGTTGATTAAAATCTCAGCAGTGGAGCAGATATTTCAGCTCCCCTGGTGAAGACAGTGTTAAGAACAGGGTTCAACTCAGAGCAGTGCTTCTGAAGCCCATCAGAAACAGTGAGAGAGAGAGAAAGACAGAATGTGTCTTATAGTTATCTCCAGCAGGAAGCACAAGAGTTTTCTGCTGTAAAACTTTTGCATTTAGCAAGTGTCTCCAGAAAGGATCACTTTCCTTTTTAATCTGAACAAGGAAAGGGGTATTTAACACGTGCTGGGGGTGTGAGGAGGAACAATAAATGCTGCATGGTGGTAGGAGGTGGAGAACATCATCAGGGGACCTCCAGGTCTGCAGGCTCCTAGGCAACATCAAGGGGAAAATAGTTCCAGCTGAGAGCAGTATCGCCTGGAGCCTGTCAAATCTGCGGGACTATAGGTCCTGCCTTAGGAAGCAACAGTAGTCAATAATATTTGAGAGTGATTTGCATGTACTTGGAAGCCCTGCTGGAGGCTCTCAGAAATGAATAGGGGAAAGTCTGGTTTGGGGGTGAGAATTATAGAGCATACAATAAAGCCAATAGGGACTCAAATAGTCACACAAATATTAACAAAACTGCACCAGCTTCAAGGAAAAAACAATGGCTTTGCTCCTTAAGACAGTTTTTCTGCTTTTTTCCTGATTAAAAAAATGGTAGATAATTCAAGACTGGTATCTTGAATGTACCCTATTTTTTCTTTTTTTTTTTCTTTTCTTTTTTTTTTTTTTGAGATGGAGTGTTGCTGTTGTTGCCCAGGCTGGAGTCCAATGGTGCGATCTTGGCTCACTGCAACCTCCACTTCCTGGGTTCAAGCGATTCTCCTCCCTCAGCCTCCCAAGTAGCTGGGATTACAGGTGCCCACCACCACACCCAGCTAATTTTTTGTATTTTTAGTAGAGATGGGGTTTCATCATGTTGGCCAGGCTGGTCTTGAACTCCTGATACCTCAGGTGATCCACCTGCCTCAGCCTCCCAAAATGTGAATGTACCTTTTTTTTTTAAGTGCTATGAACCATTAATAAGTTTTGGCACCTTTTTGTAATAATTAATTACCCATGGGATCTCAACAACTGATGGGAAGCATCAGGGTACAAAACATCATAGTTAGAAATGACTTTTACCAGTTAGAAATGTGTTCAGCTTGAAACTGGTAATCAGAAACTTGGGGATGTGATATAGTTTGGATATTTGTTTGAGTCTCATGTTGAAATGTGATCCCCAATATTAGAGGTGAGACCTGGTGGGAGGTGTTGGGTCATGGAGGCAGATCTTGATGACTTGGTGCCATCCCCATAGTAATGAGTGAGTTCTGGCTCTGGTAGTTCACGCAAGAGCTAATTGTTTAAGAGTATGACACCTCCCTCCCTTCTCCCTACCTCTCTATCTCTCTCTTTCTCTCTCTCACCATGTGACATGTCGGCTTCCCATCTGCCTTCAGCCAGGAGTAAAAGTTCCCTGAGGCCCTCACCAGAAGCAGATGCCGGCACCACACTTCTTGAACGGTCTGCAAAATAATGAGCCAAAATAAACCTCCTTTCTTTATAAATTACTCAGCTTTCAGTATTCCTTAACAGCAATGCAAAACAGACTAACACAGGGTGTCTATGGAAAATTCTCAAAATACTATCAGGGGATGTCTGGATTCTGCAAATTCTACCTCCTAAATATTTTATCTTCTATCCGTCCCTTCTCTTCTCAACCTCCAAGGCCGGCACCATTACTGCCAGCTCCATGTGATGAAAACAACCTCTCTGGAAGCTACACATGTAAGATTTATAGTTCTTGTATAATAATAAGTCCAGCACTGGCATTATGACTCACAGTAACCATTGGGATCCAGGCTCTTTCCATTCTGATTTTGTGCTCTATGACAGACTGGTTGCAAAATGCTCATCACCACAGCTCCCATCCTGGAACACAGGCCCATTAATCTGAGCTGGTCATGTGACCTGTTTTGACCAATAGAATATGCCAGTTTCTTTGTGTGATTTCTGAGCCATATCCTCAAGAAGTCTTGCAACATCTGCCCTCACTTTTCTGCCCTGAAGCAATCATGTAAGGATGCCCTAGTCTCCTAGAGAAGGAGAAACCAGATGGAAAAAGAGGCATGTACATATGATTGAAGTCATCCAGGACCAGCCACATAGATGACCCTAGGGCAACACTTGCAGAAGAACCACTCAGCTCAGCCCAATTCAGAAGGCAGAATTGTGAGGAAATAAATGGTAGTTGCTTCAAGCCACTAAGTTTTTGATGATTTGTTGCACTGCAATAAACAAATGAAACACCATCCTTTGTGTTTTTCTTCTATTCTCACGACCAGCAAGATGGCTGCCACATCAAAATCATGTCCCAGCGAAAAGAAAGAAGGATAAAGGACAAAAGGATAATGCTAGTCAAGTCTATCCTCTTTAAAGCACTTCCTATCAGTGCCACCCAGTAATTTCTGCATATAACTTGTTGGTGAGTATTGGGCCACATGCTATAAAGGAGTCTGAGGAAGTGAATGGGGCACACTACCATCTGAAAAAAGTTGAGAGGTGGATATTCAGTAGGTATCTAGCAATGAGTACCAGATCAGATCACTGCTATTGGCAAAAAGAGAACTCCCTGAAGGGCTTGTGCATGGAAATAATGCGATCAGAGCTGCATTTCAGAAGGGTATGTCTAGAAGATGAATGACAGAGAGATCAGAGGGGGCCAGATCAGAGACAGAGAGATCAGTTAGGAGGTTGACATATCAGTCTCGGCAAAAGATGAAGATCTAAGTAAGGCTATGACAATGGGAATGGAGAGAAGAGGATGTTTGAGGGGGAGCTTCAAACTTGTTTGATGTGAGGAGTAAGGAAGTTTCTATCTGGCTGGGGTGAGTCAGTGAATGGCAGAGCTAAAATTAGCAAGATTAATAATACAAAAGGAGAACGCTGTCTGGAAGAAAGACAAGGAGTTCAGTGTATTACAAACACAGAGTTGATTCTTGTTATTTACAGTAACTATATTCTATAGTCACTGTGAACGCTGCATTGTGAATACTGAACCATTGCTCCTGAAGGAAATACAGGGGTAGGTTCTGAGAAGCCTCTAGTCAAAATATTTTCCATCAGCTCATCAGTACATAACATTGTGTTATGTGTGTTTTTGTTTAAAGGCATCTTGTTTAATATAGACTGTTGATTCACTAACATTGAATTCACAGCCAGCCTCACTATAACTCATGCCTGAATGAAGCTTATCTAACATATGTATTTTCTCCATAAGGCACATCACAGCCTCCTAGTGCTTAGAAACACTAGACAGCACTTCAGCACTATGATTGGGGGCCATTTTAAACAGTTAAATAACCAAGGAAAAGCACAAAAATGCAAAAAAAAAAAAAAAAAAAAAGTGGCACTCAATGGACCGCAAAAAGAACAATTACTTACAGTGTGAGAGCTGAAACATGAAGTCAGAGCATTACTTTGTTCAGCCTTAGCTGGGAATGTGCTATCAGGTGACTCAAGCTTTTCATCACTCTATGCATGGCCACAAATGACCACAAAAGCATCTTATATATTGATTTGGGGATTATAAATAAATTTTACCTAGTAGGCACATTCACAATTGCAAAATTTGCAAATAATGAGGACTGAGCATTTAACTTAAGCTGCCCACGGGATCTCCAAAAAGCAATCGAATATACCAGTCTGGAGGCAGGAGAGAGATGTAAGTCAGATGGGTAACGCCTCTGCCCAAAGCCCAGCAATGCTTCCCTGTCACTATGAGCAACAGCCAAAGTCCTTGTCACAGCTCATAGGACCCTAACATAATCTACTCACCCCACATTTCCATTTGATCTCATTTCCTACTTTTCTTCCCCAGAATTACTCTGCTCTAACCACACTGGCTTCCTTGTCATGTCCTTGAACATGTCAAGAATACAACTCAAGGAATTTGCACTATAGTTCCCTCCACGTGGATGTTCTCCCCACAGAGAACTGCACAGTTTACCCCTTTGGCTCCTTCAGAGTACTCAAATGCTGTCTTCTCAATGAAATCTACCCAGACCACCCTATCTACACTTGCAAATATCCCCCCTGCCCGAGATGTACGCAGTCCTTCCAATACTGCCCATCCTGCTTTGCATTTCCTTTTTTTCTTATAATATACTACATAATTTTCTTATTTTGATTATTGTGTATTGTCTCCCCCCATTCCCACACAGCTACCAGACTGCAAGCTCTATGAAAGCAGCAATCTTAGTATGATCTGTTCAGTGTTATATCCCCAGAACCTAGAATAGTGGTGGGCACATTCCAGGTTCTCAGAAATACTTGTTAAATGAATGAATAAGTGAATGGAGGAATTATGAATTGGGCATATAGACCACACTTAATCTACACATAAATACAGGCAAGAGCACTCACAGCGAGTAAACTGAGACGGGGGTTGAGGACAGAACCCCTGGGAATGCCATGTGAAAAAATGAAGCAGCGACAATGAGCCAAGAAAGGAAGCAGCATAGAGAAAGGGACTGAGAGTGAGATTCAAAGCCAAGGGAATGGGGATTTTCAAGGAGGGAGACTTGAACAGTGTAAAATATTACAAATAGGCTGAGCGCAGTGGCTCACACCTGTAATCCCAGCACTTTGGGAGGCCGAGGCAGGTGAATCACCTGAGGTCAAGAGCTCAAGACCAGCCTGGCCAACATGGTGAAACCCCGTCTCTACTAAAAATACAAAATGAGCCAGGTATAGTGGCACATACCTGTAGTCCCAGCTACTTGAGAGGCTGAGGCAGCAGAATCGCTTGAACCCAGGAGGCAGAGGTTGCAGTGAGTCAAGATTGCACCACTGCACTCCACTCTGAGCAACAAGACCGAAACTCCACCTCAAAAAAAAAAAAAAGCACAAACAAGTCATTGAGTTGAGAAAGGAAATCTGTTATCCATTTATGTAAAAAACAAATTGCTGCACATCTTCTATGTGCCAGCCACTGTGGGCACCGGGACAAGCCATGCAAAGAGCAGGACTCTAATGACAACGTCAATGCTCCACCCAGGACCCCGGGATTCACTTTCTGCCATTTTTGCACACCACCCACCTTCAGTATGCCTCAGCAGTAAGGACACCCCTCCAGCTATTCAGAGGCTTGTCCACACACACTCATACATAGAAGAGCTGGAATCCTAGGAATTTACTTCCCCCAGGGCAGCCCTTGACCAGTAACCATAGGTACTGGGATACTGCAGTCCATCTTCCTGGCCTTCCATGGGCAATTCCAAGGTGTAACATACTCCAAAGCTCCCCTACAGGGTCAGACTGTAGCTACCGCCCCCAGGATATTGCCTGAGGACGCCCTCTTTCTGGGTTTCCTCCCTTCCACTGTCCTGTACCTCCACTTCTTACCAGGCTCCATGGGAGCCCTTCCTTAATATATCACTTATGCATGAACCCTAATGTTAGTCCCTGCCTCTGAGGCCTTCAGGCGTCCAGCCTCTAGAAAGGGAGATGGTCAAGAGAAGAGAAAAACACAGTGGTAAAGAATGTGGAAAACACATCGTGCTGGAAGAGAACATGGGAAGGACCCAAGATCAAGACTCCCAGGACTCGAGAGGGCTTCCAGGAGACAAGGGAGGCTGTGCTGATGCTGGAAAGACGAATAGGAATCAGTCCAGCAAAGGCAGAGGGCATTTGTGACAGAGAAGGCAATCAGTGTAAAGATCCTGAGAAGAGCAACAGCAGAGCTCCTTGGTGAAATTGCAAACAGATCAGTATGGCTGGAGGGCAGAACACCAGAAGGGCTGGGCAGGCCATAGACCACAGGTGGGCACTGGCCACTTCAAATGGCTTGGTAAGCCAGGCTGGGGGATTTGGAGCATCCTGACAGCCTTGAAGTGCCTTTGAGCATCGCTTTGGCAGCAGTAAAAAGAATGGATTAGCGAGGGGCAAGATAGGAGACAAAAGTACCCATTAGAAAGCTGTTGAAGTAATTCAGCCATGAGACAACAGTGGCCTGAAATAAAGTAGCAGAAGTGGGACCAGAGAGAGGAAAAGGATTAAAACTGAGAGATCAATTGTGATATCAGGAGGGCAAGGCCAGTGAACTGGGCAAGGTAGAAGGCAGACAGAGTAGGTGGGCAAGTTATGTGCAGTAAAGAGGTGGAGATGATGAATAGAGATTATTTTTGAGCAGCTTAACCATACGAAGAGGGAAAGAATTCAGTGTCAAAAAAGGGTTTTGCAGGGGCTGAAGGGGGCAGCCTTTAAGATGAAAGAGAACTGGAACTCATTTATAGAGTTACAAGGAAAGTGAGATCTACCCATCAAAGTTTCTGCCCATTTCTCTCTCTGCCTTTCTTGCTTTTATTTTCCTTTTTACTTAGATGAAGACTTGTTGTTATGTTATCCTCAAGATGGGCACAAGAAATTCCAGCAGCAAGAAGACACCAGGACATAAAAACTATATACTTCAAAAGTTCAGACTTAATTCCTGTTCATACATTGCGTTGGATAAAATTTGCTTTTTTTCCAGTCCAGCCCTGGTAAAAAGGCCACAATGGCACAAGCAGTCCTGTTATGGCTGCAGAACAGAAGGTGGGAGGAAAAGTTCAATTAGAACCACGCCTTCCTCAGCCCGATAATGGGTTTGACATTTGCAGAGGGTTCCCAGGCAACAACCCCTGCCATTCCAAACCCTACAAATTGGGAATGGCTTTTTGTTGCAGGCTGAGAAAGCACCACACAAAAGGTCCCAGGCAGCACAGCTTTTTCATGTTTGAAGGGTTGTCAGCCCAGCCCCATCTGCCTCCCAAAGCATATTCCCCTCTTCTCTTTACCTTCCCACAGATGACACTTCGGACAGCTCTTTTCAAGTAAGTCCAAGAGAAAAAGTAAATGCTAGGCCTGGTGAAATAATTTCTCACTCAGGTTTTGCAAAATCCAGAGAGGCTACAGGTTTCCCCAAATATACTACAAAAATCTTTGATTGAGTCTCAAAAGGGGAGACTGTTGACAGTGTGAAGGAAAGTGTTTTCAAAGATAATTCACCTGGACATTTGCCTAGGAGTTTTGAAATTTACAAAATATTTCACGCACATAATTTTATGGGATCCTCACAATAATACTGTATTTTTCTTATTCTATAGATGAGAAAATAGAGACTCAGGTCTTATCCTTGGACATATGGTCCACTGCTCTTCAACTGTTGGGCGGGGCTACGGGGCTTGTGACGCCGCCCGCTGAACTTTGTGACGCAGCCGCTTGGGGAGACAGGAAGCGGTCGCAGCGCGCCAGGCCCGCCCTCTTCCGCGGCCGCTGTGGGAAGGGAAACATCTGCCCCACGTGCAGGAAGCCCGGTGGTGGCCACGACAGCGCGCCACTCTGCAGCGTAACCTCGCAGATCCTCTGAGTGTGTCCTCGTGAGACTAGCTCACCGAAATGGCCACGTCCAGTCAAGGAAACTTTGAGGGAGATTTTGACTCAGTGGACCTTGCAGAATTTGCTAAGCAGCAGCCATGGTGGCGTAAGCTGTTCGGGCCAGAATCTGGACTTTCAGCCGAAAAGTATAGCGTGGCAACCCAGCTGTTCATTGGAGGTGTCACTGGATGGTGCACGGGTTTCATATTCCAGAAGGTTGGAAAGTTGGCTGCAACAGCTGTGGGCGGTGGATTTTTTCTCCTTCAGCTTGCAAACCATTCTGGGTACATCAAAGTTGATTGGCAACGAGTGGAGAAGGACATGAAGAAAGCCAAAGAGCAGCTGAAGATCCGTAAGAGCAATCAGATACCTACCCAGGTCAGAAGCAAAGCTGAGGAGGTGGTGTCATTTGTGAAGAAAAATGTTCTAGTGACTGGGGGATTTTTCGGAGGCTTTCTGCTTGGCATGGCATCCTGAAGAAGATACCTCATTTTCATTGTTCCTGGTTTTTTCCAGCCATCAGCCTCTACACTCCATCATAGGACACTGAGTCCCTCCTTCTCTTCTCCCATGCCTTCCTCCCTGCTGTGGCAAATCCAAGTGGCTTCTATAAGCGTCTCTTGGTACAAGTTAATGTGGCACCATGAGCTTGATTGGCTTCTATAAGCATCTGTTGGCACAAGTTAATGTGGCACCATGAGCTTGATGGTGGCAGAAGAGACAATAGTCCTTAGCTCTTCTTCCAGTACACCCCCTACTTGGTCAGTCTGTAGGTCAGCAAGAAGGTCCCTCTACCCCTATGCAAGACACTTACAAGAACACATTGCAAGATAGCTGACCATGGAGAATGAGTGGATCCTGAAAGGTTGTCCCGAACTGTTGATATGGAAAAGAAATAAGCACATAGATAATCTTATTGTGTGCTGCATGGAAAGGAACTGAATACAATTGCCTTTAAGCATTAAAAAAAAAAAGGATGAAAAATTGGGGTGTCACATTTGCAAAATGGATGGACAAATGTGGTCAGGGCAGATCAAGGTAAGGGATGATCTGAGGCAAAACTGTGAAGGATAACCTTTGGTGACCCTTACATATTTTTTACCCTTACCCCAGGTGCCCCCTATTTCCCAACCCCTAATGCCCAGGACCCTCATTCTGTACCCTTTTGCTAAACAAGGCAACTCTTCTCTGTTGCCCACGTGAGCAGAACCTCATACTTTGGCTTCCCTGACTCCTCCTATCCCTTCAAAACGTACCTATCCCTACCTGTGTTCTTCTCCCTCAATTTCTCTCTGGGCAACTGATCTACTTTAACCTGATCATTTGACTTCCTAGGAAGTACCTTCCACTCTGAGAGTCAGGATGCTCTGCATGTGTGCTAAGGCATTAAATGAAGATTGAAAATCACTCCTGTGTTACCCCTCTCTGGCAGCACTGCTACTTTGACAAGGGTTCTGTTGACTCAACATGAATTCCACAGTGTTGTGAGAGTTTCAGGCACTGCTGCAGCTAATAGGTATAGCTATTACTGGGTAGGGACTCCCTCACTTGGCGTACCACAGTCTAGCCATCAAAAATTTCTCAACCATGGCCCTGGGATTGATTGCCCAAAGCCCATTAGAGGACTGCAGGGATCTGCCAGAAGGTGGGACATGAGATATGAATACATTCCTTAAGGCTCTGTAGCCCTGAGAACTCAGCCCCAGAAGATGATCTGTGCAGGAGGTTTTGAGCCTATCCAGGGTACCAGAGATGCCAGGAGTACCTCCTCCAGCCGAGACTGACCACAGTCCAGAGAACAAAACCCAGATAACAGAATCTATCTCTGACACTGGACTCTTCTTTCTTGCATTGTGGGAAATGTAAGAACTACTCTTGGAAAGAAACAGTAGAGACCAAGAGACACTGGGATGGAAGCTGACTGGTTTCAGGGTTCAAAGGTCTGTTTCCACCCCAGCTTGGCCAGTTATCAGCGAGAGGGGCCATGAACAATCCAGAAAAACCCTCTAGGCCTCTGGTTCCCCATCTGAAAAAAATTAAGGATAGTGAAACTTGCCTTGCCTACTCACAAGTCTGTCCTGAGCTCATGAAACTCTAGCAGCTTTTCTATCTCCTCAGCTTTTCTATCACTTAGGTGAAAAACCTGTGGCCTAAGAAATTAAATGACCCACTTACCTATTGTCTTAGTTTGTGTGTCCCCAGACCTTGAAACAAGCAATCAAATACAAGTAGTGTATTTAAGACAGGCAAGAAAAACTGTCAGAGGAGTGGAAAAGTGAACCAAGGAAGAGAAGGTAGCCAGTAAAATGATTTATCAGTCTTGCTGCCTCTGGGGACAACTGAAAGTTAATTCCCTGAGGAAATTCTGGAAATGGAGTACAATGCAGGCCTTGAAGTTATCCTGCCCATGGAATGAGGGAGCTGGGGTGTTTGCATGCCAGTCCTGCAGAGTCAGTGGCTGGGGCAGGATGTGAGCAGAGTGGACTTCATGGCTCTTTTTTTTTTTTTTAAAAAAAAAGGAAGAAAAAGCCTGCAGACAAAAGGAAGCAGAGGCTGGCTAGTGGAGGTTGGTCAGAATGCATGGAAATGGCAAGGCCCATTGGGTATGTGTGTGTCATTGCGATGGCTTCAACAGCTAACTATCAACAAGGCTAAGATCTCAACTTCGGTTCCCTGACATCCCATTAGGGTCTTTCCCATTATCACAACTCCCTCTGACGTTATGGCTCAGTTCTCCTGACTCTCCTCCTCATGAGGTTTCTGCCAATGCCCAGACTGCTTCCTGCCAATGTTGTTCTTCCCATACATGGTAACACCATTGGGTCAGAGCTGGGAGAGGGCATCTCTTGGCCAAACTGTCCTCTCCAGGCTCTGGCACTCAGCTCAGAATGCTCAGCATTGCAAGCCTAGAACAAGTTCCTTAACGTGAGAATTCACAGATTTGGGTGTCTGTTTCCAGACCTAGGATATCTGTCAACAGAATACTAATCCAAGAAAACATTTTGACAGGTGAGAGAATAGTGACCCCAGAAAAAAAGGCAAGTAAGAAGAGAGGGAAGGCCTTGAGTCCAAGTGACAAGACCATCAGGGCAAGAGAGGATACAGGGGATTCAGTACCCGGTTCAGATACTAAATCTGCAAACAGTGAGCATCCCTGTTGTTTACAGAAGCACATGTCCTGGATGCGGCTCAAAAGCCTAGAGCAAGCTAGATCTGAGCTGTGCATACATAGCCAGGCACATGTGAGTGGCCCAATGCCCCAGGGACAAGGTTCTGTTCTTAGCTGGGGAAAAACAGGCACCGGACTATCTCTGCCGAGGCCTCACCAAAGCGATCCGTGGAGTGCTAAACCCTATCTGACCATAAAGTCCAAAGTCCAGGTGAAGAAACATGGAAATGGTCTTCTCTCTTTGTGTTTTGGTGGTAGAGAGGGGCTGAAAGGACAAACAGTAAAATAAATATTTTAAAAGTCGCAAAACATTAAGGAAAATTCTGACTCATTAGGTACAAATTCATAATTAAAACAGCCTAGCCTCACCGCTTCTGCACGTCATCAATTGTAAGACGCACATTTTTTTTTCACATTTTAATATCTCTGAAATTGGAGTGGTCCTTGCAGTAATTGTGGCCCCCAGTCCCTCATAACCTGAGAATAGTTACAGCAAAACTGTCATTGTCCACATGTGCCAACGTGCACAGAGATACTCCCATTTTCTTTACTCATGTACTGAGTTTAGTTGTGTAAGATGTCTTCAAACAAGAAAAATGTCAGTAATTGTTGAAGTTAGATAATGGATTCACAGGGTTTATTATTTTATACTTTCCACTCTTTTATATGTTTAAACATTTCTAAAATAAAAAGGAAAAAAGGTTTCCAAAACATAAAATGATTCCGCATTAAAACGAAATGCTTATTGTGTTTTCAGAAAGGGAGAAAAATAGAGCAGTGAGGTGTCAATGTGATATTAGTAAAACAAATGCTTGACATTGAAGGAATGACTGAAATTTTACATTTTCTTAGAAAATAACAAGCAAGCCCTTTTCAGGACCTAAGAAAGCAAGCTGTCTACAAGTGGATGTAGCATGTAATATTTTGTTACTGAGATAGAAGGCAGGAGGAATTGCCTAGGCTTTTGGAATTTGTTTAAGAAATTTTGAAACAATGTAACCAAGTTATGAGTTATGGTAGACTACCATTATGCTGTTGTCATAGTTTAATACATAGAATAATGGTACACCTTCCCTTCTATAGTGTCTTAGAATCAATAAAACAGCATTTTCAATGTAGAGTATTCCCAATGTTGACTATCCAAGGCAAAATTTTAAAATATGCATATTTACAGAAAGAGATGAAGAAGTTTTTGTTCACCAAAGTTCCTCTTAGGAAGAATCCTGCATTTGTCTAGAAGAAATGCTTTAATAAGAGACAGTACAGTGTCGGGGCTGAGATCATGAGCTCTGAAACACAGCTGCGTATGTTTGAATCCCAACTCTGCTGCTTGTTAGCTGTGTGACATTAGACAAGTTACTTAACTCTTCTATACCTCAGCAGATAATGAAAGTGGATCTTTCAGAGGTCGTGTAAAGATTAAATGAAATAATACTTGCAAAGAATTAAAACTAGTACCTGGCACAAAGGAAGTTTTCAATAAGCTGTTATGCCATGAAGGAAGTGGAAAGAACAATCTGTTTACTCCTGGAGAAGAGATGGTCAGGAGATGGGTGGAGAATTCAGAGAGAGGGATCCCAAGAGACACAAAAACCTTTCCTAAACCATGATGTGTGTTTATTAGGGAAAATTTGACATTAAAGGTGAATACTAAGTATAACAGGAAAAGCACACGTCACGAAAGTAGAAGGCAGAAGAGGCCCTGGAAAAGCAAGTCCTGGGAATTCACAGAGTCAACTGAGAAGCTATGGATCCTCACATGCCATGCGTTTTGGGGCTAAACTAGGTTGCACTGAGTTAAATGTATACACCTTCCTCCTTCTCAAAGATGATAAATCGATCCCATCTTGGGTGCCAACTGTGATCAATTAGAGTGTTATACTATGAAGGATTAGCAATATCTGCCCTAGGCATGGGGGGATTAAGGCACAACACATGAATAACATTTCAGCCACATTGGTTTTAGGCCAGACCTGTGTCCCCTTGATATTAGAAATACAGTCAAAATGAGGAAAGCCCCACAAAAACCTCTCTGTTCCGTGTGGCTGGTCCAGGACTTAAGTATGTGGGACAGCCCTCTTCAGACTGCACCCTAAGGTCACACAACTGGATAGAATTTGGGTGACTGATTCAAAGTGCATCGAACAAGTATCACCACATAGGGATTCTCCAACGCAAATCAAGCACCCAGCAGGTGTCCAGGGGATTCTCAACCAATAAAAGATACAGCTATTGCACCCATAGGCAGGGAACTGGTGGCAACCAAATGAATTGAAAGTTGTAAAAGCTATATGCTGGCTTGAATTATGTTCATTGAAATGTGTAGAGAGAAAGGGGAGTGTAGTTCAGAATTAACATTGACTTAGCAATCATTCTGTTTAAATCTCTCATTGTACAGAGAAAGAAATTGAGTTCCAAAGTTTATAAAATGTCAGAGGCAGGTCTAGAACCCTGAGCTCCTGAGACCTATCTAGCCCAGGGCCTTTCTTCTTGTAAGGTTGAAAATATAGGACATGCTGAGGGTTAACTGTGAAAAACCAGCCCTTCACACCATGCTTGCTGTCCTCTCCTGCAACTCCAGGGAAAATTGGACCAACTGGGAAACTATCTGCTCCAAGAACATTGACTCCTCTAAAAGTTCAGTCACTCTCTGCCGTGTTAGAACCATCCATGTGTGTTTCTTCTGAATTCCAAGCCAGAGGAAATATCTCAAACTGTGCCTGTTAGAACCCTGTCTCAGAGTTTATCAATAGACTGCAGAAGAGCTTCTAGGTCATATGGTCTCACAATGAGCAAGCCATTCTTTCTGCTGCAAATGAAAGCTTGTCCCCAAGTCTATCCCCAGTGGCTCACTGTGGCACTCTTTTCACTTTCTCCAGAAGACTCCTTTTAAATATGCATGCTACTTTTGAGTAGCATCTTCATAACCCATTTGGTTTGTGCAATTCAGAGAGAACAGACCAGGCCCATGACCTTGGATGAAAGATCCAGGGAAATTCTTTTTTATTTATTTATTTTTTTAGAGATAGTCTCATTCTGTCACCCAGGCTGCAGTGCAGTGGCATGATCACAGCTCACTGTAACCTTGAATTCCAGGCTAAAGAGGTCCTTCCACCTCAGGCTCTGAAAATGCTGGGATTACAGGTGGGAGTCACCACGCCCAGCCCCAGGGAAATTGTTGAACCTCACCCACTTTATGGTTGGTGAGGATCAGAGGCTGCTTCTTGCCCCTCCCCAGTAGTAAGGAATGTGGTGCTAGGAGGGGGCGGGGTCTGGTATTGGCAATGGCAGAAGCAATACCTTTCTTATGTTAATCATTCACGTTGATTAATGTTTGTAAAATCCACGCATGTCATTATGTGTAGCTATGGTTCATTCCTTTTCACTGCTGGATAGTATTTTGTTGTATGCCTGCACTACAATTTATTTTTCCACTTCTCTGTTAATAGGCACTTAGGTTGCATCTAGTTTGGGGCAATTATAAACAAAGCTGCTATGAACATTGTTTTTTCCATGTGTCCACTTGTACATATATTTTTCTAGGCATAGACTCAGCAAAGGATGCCCTGGGTGTTCTTCATAAAGTGTGAAAATCTTCAACTGAGTTTTCTGCAGCGTTTGCACCATCTTATGTTCCTACCAGTATGACTGAGCATTTCTATTCTTCTGCATCCTCACCAACACAGGGTATTTCAGAGTGTTTAATTTTAGCCATATTCCTTGGCGGTTTTATTTTGCATTTCCTCAATGACTAATGAAGTTAAACACATCCTCACATATTTCTTGGCCATTTATATTTTCATTTTGTGATGAATGTATTAGATTCCTTTGCCAGTATTTCTTTCGTGTTGTTTGCCTTTTTCTTACTTGGTGAAGGAGTTGTACATGTGTGCTGGGCACTGGTCTTTTGTAGTGATAACTGTTGGAAATACCATTCCCACCCCCGTGGTTGGTCTTTTCACTTTCTTGTTGGTGTGTTTTGTTGAACAGAAGTTCTTAGTTTTCATAGAGTTGAATTTATCTGTCTCTTCTTTAGAGTTAGTGCTTTCATGGTCTTATTTAAGAAGTATTTCCCTTCTTAAATACTTCTTAACATAAAGATATCGTTTATGTTAAGATATGTCATATCTTCTTAACATAAAGATATGTCTTAACATTAAGATATGTCATATCTTCTTAACATAAAGATATGAAACATAAAGATATCGTTTCATACTCACTTCCAGAAGAATTATAGTTCTGCTTTTCACATTTAGATCTTTTATCCTTCTGGCATTAAATTTTAAACTGTCTCAGACTTCTTTGTCAAATTATAATGGGAACCATAGCATCATGTTCTTGAGCACTGGCTTGGAGGCTGCCTGCATTTCAGTCATGGCTCAGATGTTCACTAGCTGTGTGACTCTGAGAGTCTGCTTTACTTCTCTGTGCCTCTCTCCCAGCTGTAATAGTACCCACCAGAGCACTCTTCTGAGAGTTAAATGAGTTCATCTGTAAAAGCGCTAGAAGAAAGAATGTCTGGCACCCACTTAATGCTTTACAGGACTTAGCTACGTCTTTTTTCTGCCCTTGAAGTTTCTCCTCGGCTTATTCAGACCCAATGATCGTGCTTGCCATGCCCTAACAACAGCCAAGAAACATGACCCCATGGAAGCTCTGTGCTGTCATAATCAATATTCTGCCTGAAGAGTTTCTTTTCACCGTATAATGTTCTTGCATGTGTCAGTATTTATATGCTTCACTTGCCATCTGCAGGCACCTCAGCCTTCTAAGAAAACGTGCCTAGTTCTGTCGACTTTAAGATCAGAGAGATGTGGAATTCAGCTCTCCCCAGATATTTCTTATGCTCCCTGGGAAGTAAAATAGCTCTGAAAGTGGTGGAAAAGAGAAAAATTTCTCAACTTTCATTCAACTGGGACTTACATTTCTGGGGACACTGCATGATCTGTCTATCTTTTTCCTGTTACCAGGTGACACCTCTAAGGCACCAAAAGTGGCTTCAAGCCAGAAAAGGAAAGAAATCAACATTTGTTCAAAGATTTCTAAGTTATAATAAGTGCTTTACATATTTTATTTAAGCTACCCAACAAGTGACAGAGGGAGGTAACTAATATGCAGAAGAGTCAGAAATTCTGTATTCAGAACAAAGTCCTTCTGCTTTCCAGATGAAAGCTCTTTACGGCAGGCGGCCTCCCACAGAGGCACCATCTAGTAGACTTAGAATCATTCTGGCCTTCTTGAATTCCCCATGTATTTTAGACTTTTTTCTATTTTGTCACCTCATCTGCATCCTGCTCCCTCCTCGTGCTAGCCCTTGGTTGTGCTTTCAGCACCAAAACCTGTTCTCCCAGTGAATGCCGGTACCTGCAGCTGACCACCCACCATGAATCTTAGACTGGACCCCCTCTCCAAAATCTCATGCTAGCAGCTGCTCCTGTGGACTCTCTCTTAGGAATGGCAGCATATGAAGTTTCTCTTCTCTTACACAGACATGTTTATACAGGTCAGTTTCTATGTCATTGTGCCTGTATATACATGTAAGCAAGGACAGGCATGTAACAGCAATGACTTGATTAATGAGAATGATCATTACATATAGTTATGCAATGAAACATGTATGATTCAAGTGAACACGTAACATAAAATTTCATGTAACCTAACTGGTATTAACTTATATGAATCCTTCTAGTAAGTTGAAGTCCATTTTTAGAGTAATACAAGTAACAGAACATGAGCTATTATTTTTAAGAATTTACTCAAATGAGCAACTTCCAGGTTGAGTCTCTAAAGAACCTACTGGGATTAAGCTCCCCAACACAGCAGCCCTGATTCAGTATTCTCTGCAGATCTCAGGGTGCATAACACAGGTCTGGCATCCATAATGAGATCTTCAGTGAATGCTTGTTGTGTAAATAGATGAAAGAATGGATTGGATCCATTGACACGCAGCCCAATCATCTTTCCACAGCCAGCTCCAGCCCTGTACCAATAATCACTAGGAATAAGAATTAGCACCCTGAGGCTGTCTAGAAGCCAGTCATCAGGTTCAGTCTTGCAATCTAACTTAGACTTAATTGGGCAGAAACATTGACTCAAGCATCTCAAATTATTTAAACAGCAAGAGTTCAGATTGGCATCTTTCTTCACAATCCGTAATACAGGGCTTCCCAGGCAGCAAACGTTCAATAAATACTAACTGATTACACTTCAGAAATCTAGATAATTCTATTAACCAAATTCCTCCTTTGCTGTATGTGTATCCATTAATCAAGGTAAACATCCAAAGACACACATCTGTGTGTCCATCTTACCGCCTCCACTGACCTCTGCCTTCACTGTCTGCATTTGTGGGCTGGCTGCTAAGGGACCAGATTTAATTATCAGATTTTAAGCACATTCCTTCTCTCCAAATAATGTGAGTTTGTTTTTCTATTTGAGAGTTTGGCAAAAGCTATATTCCCACCCTGTCACTTAAGAGGAAATGTGTTACTCTTAGCAAGAGGATATCTCCCACAGTAGGAATCCAACAGCGTCTGCAGAGGTGGTCCCAGCTTGCGGCAGCCTCTACGGATTGCCAAACTCCCACCTCAGGCTGCCCCTACTTGCCTTTTGCAATGAGCCTCCAGAAAATGTTCAGACAGCCCCAGCAAACAGCCAGAAAAGGCGTGGTACTTGGATAGGAAGGTGACATAGGGACCTCAACTCCCTAAATTGCTTTATGATTTTTGCAGACCTGGAAGGGTATTTCTCAGAATTATTCCTGGCTACTTAATTGTTGGTCAGTCCAAGCACATTACTGTCACTTCTTCAACTACCGGTAGGCAAGGAATAGATGGTAAAATAAGCTAGTGCTTAGACTTTAAGCAGTGATTAGACAGAATTATATCCCCCCCAAATTTTATTTGTTGAAACTCTAACCCCCGGTACCTCAGACTGTACAGACTATATTTGGAGGCAGCATCTTTTAAAAGGTAATTAAGGTAAGTTGAGTTCATATAGGTGGGACCTAATACAGTATGACTGTTGTCCTTATAAGAAGAGATTAGTATACCAAATGACACAGAGAAAGGACCATGTGAAGACACTGCAAGAAGACAGACATCTACAAGCCAAGGAGAGAGGTCTTAGAAGAAGCCAACTTGACTGACATCTGGATCTCAGACTTGCAACCTCTAGAACTATGAAAAAATTAATTTGTTATTTAAGCCTGTGGCAGTTTGTTATGGCAGCCCAAGCACACTAATCCAGGCAGCAAAGAGCCTGAGATAAACTGTGACCATTTGCCACAATGGTCAACATCTTAAATGGTCACTGGAGGCAAATTGTCACAACTATTAAAGAATAGAGGACATTCAGGGGACAATGCACCCCTGTTCTTTATGTTAACTCATTACCAATATCTCTGTATCCATTCTCTACCCTTACATGACAAACCACCTAAAACTTTGCAGCTTAACACAATCACCATTTATTTGCTCAGAACTCTGGACCAGCAATTTGGGCTGGAGCATCTGGGCAGCACTTCTGCTGCTGTCTCTAGAGGCCATTCACACGGATGCAGCCACCTGGCAGCTTGTCTCAGGGAGAGATGCTAGAAGATGGCCTGGTTCACATGCCTGGAAATTGGTGCTGGCTGCTCGCTGCAGTGCCTTCATTCTCATGCTCCAGCATGCTGGGCAGAATTGCTTTCCATGGTGGTCTCAGGTCAGCAATCCAAAAGGGCAATTGCAGAAACCCTAAGATTTTTTGAGGCTGAGATTCAGAAGTCTCACAATATCATTTCAGCACATTCATTTGGGTAAAGTAAGTCACACGGTATCTTAGTGCATTTATCATTATTATAACAGAATACTACAGACTGGGTAATTTATAAAGAAAAGAAATGTATTTCTTATAATTTTGGAGGCTGAGAAGTTCAAGGGCCCTGCATCTGGCAAGGGCCTTCTTGCTGCATCATCCTATGGCAGAAGCCAGAAGGACAAGAGAGCACCAAGGAGAGAGAGTAAGAAAAAGGGAGCCAAATTTGCTTTTATAACAAAGCCATTCTCAAGATAGCAAAGCCACTCTCAAAATAACTAACCCACTCCTGCAACAATGACATTAATTCAGTCATGAGGTTAGAGCCCTCATGACTCAATCACCTCTTATTAAGCCCCACCTTCCAACACTGCTGCATTAAGGATTACGTTTCCAACACATGAACTTTGGGGGACATAGTCAAATCATCACACATGGCCAGATTCAACTGGAGGAGAATTAAACCCACTTTTTCATGGGAGGAGCAGTAAAGTCACAGTGCCAGGGTGTATGTGCACAGGATGGAAGGAATAGTTGCAGCCATCTTTATAAACAGGTCACTACACCCTCTTTCTATCATCAGGACCATTTCCCTGATTACAAGCCAGGTGCATGCCCTGTCCCAGGCATTTAGAAGAACAGGGGCCAGACTTACATGTGTGAGTATGCCTTAATGATTGCAACACTTGTTCATTATCCATCCATTCCACAAATACAAAATGAAAAATCTATTCTTGGAATACAAAGGTGGGTGTGATATAATGCCCACCTTCAAAGAAAGTTCAGTTACTAGGGTCATAGAGACACAAATAAGCAGATCAAAACAGAATTGTGTACAGAGTAGTCAATTCTAGGGAGGAGCAGGTCAAGAAACATTTCATAAAGGAGGTGACTCTTGCCCTAAGTTCAGAATGGTGAGGTACTTGTGAGGTGAACTGTGATAAGAGGACAAAGGCCTGGGAGAGAGATGATTTTTGAGTAGGAGGTAGCACCACCTAGTGGCAAGAGAAGGGGGAGGCTTCTCTGCCATACTAAGGAGCATGAGCTTTCTCCACAGGAAACAGAGACTTTGAAACCTTTCAGGTATGGGCTTGTTATGGTCCTACTTGCAATTTGGCAAAATGTGCAGGGTGTTCTTGAGGCAAGGGGATCAGTGAAGGGGCTTCTACAATTACAGTTTTGTAGTTGCAAACAACAAAATGCTGACCAACTGAAGCAAAAGAGGAATGAATCAAAGGCTATGGAAGTACTCACAGGGTTGAAGGGGAGGCTGGAGAATGAGGCTTGTAACTCTCAGAATATAGAACAGCTCCAGAAAGTGTGAAGACAAGATCCAACCATCTGTCTGTTCCCCGCATAGAACCTGCTGACAGATACATGGATTCGAACCATTCCTCCCATTTGGATTCTTCTGTTTCAGGGTCACAGTTTTGGAAGAGAAGATCTAATTGGCTGAACTTATGTCATATGCTGCTTGCTGGAGGTTGTGGGAACTTCCATTTATACCCTTTTGATTAGAAGTACAGGTGACAACCTGGGACTTGTGATTTGGTTTCTGAAGTAGGGGCAGTCTTGTGAGACTCCAGGGCTGGAAGGGAATCCCCAGGGATCTCTCAGAGGAGTCTGTGGCAAGAAGCCCAGCACCCACCCTCATTGATCCACAAGACAGAGGTAATTCCCAAGAAGGAAACCAAGATGCCGTTGGGAGGTAGAATGGAAGCTAGATAGCCCAAAATGAACAACTCTCACTATAGAGCCATTCTGTCTGTCTTGATATCTGCCTAAGTGACAGACATCAAGGCCAATCTGCCTCAGTGGGACAGCATAAGTCTAGAGTGAGAGAATGAACTCAAGGGCCACAGGTAGCCAGAGCCATAATTTGGCTACACCTAGATGCCTATGGCCCCAACTGTAGCTCTTTTCTAGTGGCACTCTCTCTTCTGTAACACAGAATTTAACTAATTTGTTCATTTTTTTCCTAAAGTGAATCAAAAATTTCAAATGAAATAACTACTTCAGTAGTGCCTCTGTGAGTACTTCTGCTGATGAAGATTGAAGAGTTGACCCACCTTCCTCACTAACTTTCCCAAGCATCCAAGACCTAGGTTTAGACACACACACACACACACACACACACACACACACACTCACTCATGCCCCAAGAACTCTACTAAGAGGTTTCTTGCATAATATCTCATCTTTAAAATTCTTCTGACTCAAAGAAAACTTTTATTTCCCTTAAAATGGCTTCCATTATGAACCAAAAAGACGAGGGCTTGGGACTTTCCCATTAAAGTAATAACCATATTAGCTAACAGCCCAAAGCTATGTCATGGGTCATCAGCTCCCAGCCCACCATTAATTATGAGACAATATTATTCATATAGTGCTTTGCAAGTCACTCAAAGGATGAGACTCTCCAAATCAAATCTGAAGATACAGTTTATCCCCCATTTGGCAAATATTGCTTTTGAGGATGCAGAACATTTTCCTTGTTCCAACCTCTCCAGACATGACCAACCCAAACCCTGGGCCCTGTCTGATCTCTGCCACTGAAAGAGGTGAGGGTGAACCTGGCTTCTGGGGGAGACATTATGGGACCATAAACTTTAGAGGCCTGACAAACCTCAGAGTTTATGAAAGAATAGTAGTAATGAACTTATGAACCTTGTTCAGACATTAGGCTTCAGCACAGAGTCCCAAATTTGACAGCAGAAGTTTTAGTTGTGATTTCTAGCAATCTCCACTTTCCCAGCCCTGGAATCTTGAGATAATTGTTTTTAACTTTCACGCACTTACTGATTTATAAAGCGAGGATAACAATACTGTGATGTTGTCATATAATAATAAATATATATTTAATCTTCATTCCCAGCTCCTGACCGGAGCTCCTAAAACCCTTACAATTTCCTAAGCGATAAAAGCAATAGGAGCATCTTTTGCTGTGTTTTGTTTTTGTCCCCACTTCCTGAAATAGCTGCTGGGTGATAAAGAGCAAAAAACATCTTTTGTTATTCATAACAAGACTCCTTCAATCACACCTGAGTTTATGTTAATGGAGTGGTCTCCAGAAAGCACCTAAGAATGGAGAGCTGTTTGCCAGGAGAACAAACCTGTGGGTAAAGGGTTTCAGCCCCACCCCCTGACCTCAAGGGAGGGGAAAAGGGCTGGAGGTTGAGCTAATCACCAATGGCCAATGATGTAATTAATCATGCCTACATAACAAAGCCACCATAAAATCCCCAACCAAAGGGTTTGTAAACTTCTGAGTTGGTGAACAAGACTATATACAGTTTCTGGGAAGGTCGTGTGCTTCAAAACTCCATATGGACAGAAGCTCCCGTGCTCAGGACCCTTTCAGACCTCTGTGTATCTCTTTATCTAGCTGCTCATTTGTGTATTTTTAAATATCCTTGTAATAAATTGGTAAAAGTAGGTAGATTGTTTCCTTGGGTCCTGTGAGCTGTTCTAACAAATTATTGAACATGAGGAGAAGGTTGTGGGAACTTCCATTTATAGCCTTTTGATTAGAAGTACAGGTGACAACCTGGAACTTGTGATTTGGTTCCTGAAGTGGGGACAGTCTTGTAGGACTCAGCCCTTAATCTATGGGGTCTGTGCTAATTCCAGGCAGTTAGTGTCAGAATTGAGGTAACTTGTAGGACACTTAGGCAGTGTTCCAAGAGGTGGTTGATGTTGGGGAAAAATAAAACCCACACATTTGGTTCCAGAAGTATTGTGTTGAGGCAGGATAGGTAGTCAAGAAGTAACCATGTTCTCAGGGCACGGCAACCATGGTGGCCATACAGTCAGCACAGTAAGCCCCAGCACTCACATTATAGTTAAGCTTATCCCAGCAAAGCTATCTCCAGTAGGGAATCCTGCTCCTCACCCACTCCCAGATAGCATGCACATTTTAATTTCACCTGTCCTCAAACTCACCCTTTGCTCATGACAAGAGTAGAAAAACATAACCCAGGGTGGAGATGCTAATTAGACATGCAATATTATCGGGGGAACTAGCCCCCAATATTTCAATGTAGGTTCTTTTCTATTTTCCCTAAGTGTCGGCCGGTCTGAGAAATAAAGAGAAAGAGTAGAAAAGAAAGAAATTTTACAGCTGGGTCTCTGGGGGTAACATCACATGTTGGCAGGTTCCATGATGCCCCCAAGCTGCAAAACCAGCAAGTTTTTATTAGCGATTTTCAAAGGGGAAGGAGTGTACGAATAGGGTGTGGGTCACAGAGATCACATGCTTCAAAGGCAATAAAATATCACAAGGCAAATGGGGGCAGAGCAAGATCACAAGGCCAGGGAGAAATTAGAATTACTAATGAAATTCCATGTCCTGCTGGGCACACATTGTCATTGATAAACATCTTAACAGGAAACAGAGTTTGAGAGCAGACCACCCATCTGACTACAATTCGCCAGGCTGGAATTTCCTAATCCTAGCAAGGCTGGGGGCGCTGCAGGAGACCAGGGCATATTTCATCCTTTATCTACAACTGCATAAGACAGACACTCCCAGAGCGGCCATTTTAGAGACCACCCCCTGGGAATGCATTCATTTTCCCAGGGTTATTCCTTGCTGAGAAAAGAATTCAGTGATATTTCTCCTATTCGCTTTCTGAAAGAAGAGAAATATGACTCTTTTCTGCCCGGCCCCACAGGCAGTCAGACTTTATGGTTATCTCCCTTGTTCCCTGAAAATCGCTGTTATCCTGTTCTTTTCAAGATGCCCAGATTTCATATTGTTCAAACACACATGCTTTACAAACAATTTGTGCAGAAAATGCAATCAGCACAGGGTCCTGAGGCAACATACATCCTCAGCTTAGGAAGATGACGGGATTAAGAGATCAAAGACAGGCATAGGAAATTATAAGAGTATTGATTGGGGAAGTGATAAATGTCCATGAAATCTTCACAATTCATGTTCAGAGATTGCAGTAAAGACAGGTGTAAGAAATTATAAAAGTATTAATTTGGGGAACTAACAAATGTCCATGCAATCTTCACAATTTATGTTCTTCTGCCGTGGCTTCAGCCGGTCCCTCCATTCGGGTTCCCTGACTTCCTGCAACACAATATATGAGAAAGCATGTATAGCTACTGTGCCTGTGCACGAAGAACATGCTTACTAGTAACACCTCTTCCCACCTACTTATGAATAGTCATGTAAGATTCCCATGAAGGGAGTCTCCCTAGTGCCAGTCTTTGCTGTCTCATATTTATGAGCAGCTTTCCCTGAATCCTCTCTGTATTCTGCACCTAGCTTTCAGAATATTCTTCTCCTTTGCAATAAGTTGCTCTGTGCTGCATCTCCTTTGCTGTGCATCTCATGTGTAAACTCTTTTAAACTAAGAAGACAAGAACTGAGGTTTCACAACAGCCATTGACAGTGTGAGTAGAGCAACAGTTTTGCCTTTTAAATACTTAATCTGCCTGCCTCAGAGGTTGCTTATATAAAGGTTATATAAAAACAGTATACAGACCTGATAAACTGTAAGTCCCATGTGAGTGAGTGGAAAGTGGCATTTGTGTCTATTTAGCATTCGCATGGCTCTGAGAAAAATTTTTTAAAATATCATCTTGTTCTCACTACACAGACACTACCTGTGTCCATTGCTCAATCTTGCATTGGTTTGCTTGCTAAGAAGGAGAAAAGTCACTGGTCCTCAGAATCTTGAAAGACAAAGTTCTACGAGGTGAATTAAGCCATTTATACTTTGAAATCGTCCCATGAGAACTGGTGTTACCAGCCATCCTTCAAATGTGTCTGAATTTCTCCTCTCTTTCCTGTTCTCTTTTTCTTCTTACCCCATTTTTCCCTCATTTTTTTCTGGATGTATCTTGCTGACTCACTGATTTATTTATCCACTTATCAATGCTTGTGCCCACCTAAGTCCCTACTATGCCCTACTAAAACCCTGGACAGGTTCTCTTTCATGTAATGGGTCAACACCACCAGCTGAGGGACCATGGATGGGTTGTTATTGAGCAGGTGTTCCAGAAACATAATGTTTTGTTATTCTCCATGCCTTCCCTGTGCCTTGTACTTGAGGATGGTAACATGGGGCTTGTTGAGTCCTCCATGTATGTAAAGTCTAGTCCTTATGTTTTTGTTTGAAAGAAGCTGAGTAAAATCCCTATTTAGAAGCACACAAAAGATATAGCTAAATGCCACAGAGTGTCTGCTATAGGGATCTCTCAGGGGGGATTTTCAATAACTTCTTCCTTAGTAGGCTAATGTAATTTGTCCAAACCCAAAGAACTAGTACATGGCTAGGATTTGAACCTTGGTCTGACTCCAAGCCCTACACTCTCAATACTAAAATGAGGGCAAAGCCAATGAGAAAATCATGAGTGTCCTCTTGTCAGTAGCTGCTTCCAGGAGAGGGGGAAACAACCAGTGGAACCAGAGCTTAACTGCTCCTTACCAGCCCCCCACCATCCTGCCAAGCATTGGCAGCTCCTGAGTCCAGAACAACCACAGCACACCTTTACCTTTGAACAACTCTTTACCCTCCACCAAGAACTTGCCTAACTTGCATCCTCACAGCAATGGAGAATAGGGGTTCCTGGTCCCCTTTCACAGGATAGTGGGTTGAATGGTGTCCCCCAAAAATGTATGTTCATTAGGAACCTCAGTATCTGACCTTATTTGGAAATAAGGTCTTGCAAATGTAATTAAAAATTTCAAGATAAAATTATCTTGGATTTAGGGTGGGTCCTAAATCCAATGACTTGTGTCTTTATAAGAGAAAGGAGAGAAATACTTGGATACCCAGAGAAACCCAGAGGAAAGGGCCATATGAAGATAGAGGCAGAGATCAGATGGCAGCCCTAAGCCAAGAAGCACCACTAGGTGCAGGATTTCCTGCAGCCACTAGAAGCTGAAAACCAGCAAGAAGGGATTCTCCCTAGAGCCTTCCCTGGGAGCATGGCCCTGCCCTGTGAATCTCAGGCTTCTAGCCTGGAGAACTGTGAGAGAACATGTTTCTGTGTTTTAAGCTACGAAGTTTGTGGTCCTTTGATATGGCAGTCTAGGAACCTCACAAACATGGTGAGAACACTGAGGCTTATAGATGCTACCTGACCTTCTCACAGGATAAGTGAGAAAACTCAGGGTCATAGCTTGGCTTCCCTGATGAGGATTAGGGCATAGGTAATTTACTGGGGGAAGTACAGCAATGAAGTAAGGGAAGAGAATAAAGTAGGCATTATGAAGCCAGCAACCACAGTGGAGAACCGAATCATAATTCCACAGGCAGGTTCTAGAAACAGTGCAGATAACTCACCTCGTAATTATCACCCCAAGGAGCAAAGGAGCAATGGGCATTTATGCCTCAACTCCCATGAGTCATGGGTGAAGACTGCTGGGGCACAAGCTGCTGCCCAGCCTTTCTGGCCTGACATAAGTGCAGGTCCAGTGGCTTTCTGCCGCTTTGGGGCAAGCTCTCAGACACAGAGAGAGTGGCTACTAGGAATCAAGTCAGGAGCACCCAGGCATGGGAAGGTCTAAAGGGTCCAGGCAGTGTCTGGACCTCTTTTATTCCATCTGGGTCATGGATTAGGAGAAGCTGTGTACTCAGACACCTTTGCCCTAAATGATAGACATAGGCAGAAATGTTGGCTGCAATACCTCATAAAGCTGTTAATTTACAGTCCTCTAAAGCACTGTTGTTACTCACCACTTACAACCTGCTTCTTTCCTGGCTGTGCTGCAAATTCAGCAATCAGTGATTTCCACAAGTTAACACATATTCTAATTCTCCATGCTGGACAAAGAAAGGAGTAAATCAATATCCAGTGACAATACCGTGTAAAACAGATGGATACATGTAGACCACAGGATATTAGTCCTCATCTGAAATTTTATTCATAAAGTTACAAAATCCCAAAGCTACATCTGTTCACATGAAGCCTTCTAATTCCTAGGGACATAAGAAATTCCATACTGGCCATATCAAATCCAGGAGCCTCTCTCTAAAGGTATAGCCTGGTGTGGATTCTGGGAAGTCAAAATTGCCCTCCATCTAAGTCAAATCATTAGGAATAAGAATACTTAACTTCCCTAAAATCCAGTTGCTATGAATGCTATATGTAAATATTTGCTTAAATATTCTTTAAACCTGTTTATCATTTTAAAATATAACCCTCTTTATGAGAAACAAGTTTCATAAACTTAATCTTAACTTCACCTGACCAAGTCTTACCTCCCTTACAATATAAGACAGAAACTCTTAGTTCTGGTATAAATAGCTAATAGGAAGAACAGTATCTTTAAAGCATTTAATGAGCACTGATAATGTATCAGATACTCTGTTAAACCATTTTCATATTTTATTTAATCCTTACATAAACTATACAAGGTAGATACCGTTACTTTGTTATTTTGTGGATGAGGAAATTGAGGATTAGAAAGGTGAAGTTGCTTGCAATCACTCAGTTAATGAAAGGCATATGCTTTTCCTGAGGGACTGCAGTAACAGGCAGTCCTAAACAAAGTATAAAGAAATGAATAACACACACTCCCTACCCTCAGGATCACTTATAGCAATGATAACAGAAGACAGACAGCTACCTACAACATACGGCAGAATGCCCTCCGTCTGCTTCTGTCGTAGTTTGCTTATTCCCCACCAGCATGGGGTAGAGTGTTTGTAAGAGGCCCATAAAGCTTTAAAATCCCAGACACCCAGATTACACAGTGGACAAATTAAATCAGAATCTGGGGGAATGGGACAGAGTTAGTCCCAGCATCAGTAATTGTTAACACTCCCCAGGTGACTTCAGTGAGCATCTAGGATTGAGAATTGCTGCGCTAGGATTGATAATATACAATTCAGAAGTGACTTCCGCAGAGCATAGTATGGGGTTAATTTCAAACTCTATCTGGACATTTTATTTTAGCATATATCACAGCCAGAGCTTGTGTGCTTGATCTCCTGTGCTGAAATTATGCTTTTCCAGGAGATGAATGTGCAGCCAAGGGTGATAACCACTATCCTACTGTTCCAGGAAAGTGTTCTGGGATTTCTTGGAGGAAAGAAGGAGGGCGAGGTCTGAGCAGGTCAGGCTCAGAGCCACATATCACGGCTTGAACCTGAGCATCTCTGCTTTTGTCTTGTTTATATCGTGGGCCTCTGCCTCAGGTTTCCAGAAAAGAAAGGGCTCTGTTGCTGCAGAAATAAGTGTGAAAACCACTGTCTTAAAGTTCTTAGATGTCAAGAGTCCACAGGGTTTTTGTGTCAAGAAAACTATTTCTCAGCATCATCTTCAAGGTTACCTACTGGCACTTTGGTTACTGGAGTTCTTACGAACAATTGCTGAAAAGCAAAGAATTGCTGGAATTAGAAAAATACCATAACTTAATGAAAGTGTCAATGAATACCATAAACTTAGAGTTTATGGGAGCCTTCACATATTCATTCACTGCATATTTATTGTCTACTATATTTTAGATGCTGAGGATACACCTTGAAGTTGACAGACAAGGTCTGGCTTTTAGGAAGCTTCTATTCTATTAAAATACAATTTAATCAGGAACAGTGGCTCACACCTGTAATCCCAACACTTTGGGAGGCCAAGGTGGGAGGATCACTTGAGTTCAGGAGTTCGAGACCAGCCCAGGCAATATAGTGAGACTCCATCTCTAAAAATAATAATAAAAATAAAATTTGTAGCATGCCATTGATTTGCATTGGGTTCCTAGCCCAACAGATCAAACCAATATGTGGTAATTCATGCTAAATGAAACAAATTAATTTAGAAGTATACTCATGTAACAAACAGCTGAACTTCAGTCAATGGTAGGTGGTCAGCTGATTAAAGTAAAACAAAATGCTGAGCTATAACTAAGTTGTTCTTTTTACCTCACTTCCCTTTTCTGTCCATAAATGCTGCTGTCTGATCATGTAGCACACAGAAGCTCTTTGACCATGTTCTGGTTCTGGGGGCTGCCAGATTCACTTCACTAATCATTTTTGTTGTTGTTTTTTGGGTTTTTTTGGTCATACAAACTCTGATAAATTTAAACTTTAGATTTTTCCTTTTTAACAATTCTAATGGGGAAGACGAGCAAGGGACAAATGTATAAATGAGATAATATGCATAATACACATCTTTCATTCTCAGGCCTGTAGAGGAGGGGCTCTGCCAGGTGGTGCTTCTGCTCAGTCCCCCCAGCTTCAGAAGAGTCACTTTCCTTTCTAGCAAGGCCGGCGGGTCCTCCGCAGCTCAGTCCATGGGAATCAGCTGGCATGTGCCACCACTGCTGCTGCTGTGGCCCCCTGTCCTCAGAAGCTTATCTGAGATCTGATGGAGTCTGAGAACCAGCTTGTCTTTGAGGGGCACCCAAAGGTATTGGTTTCTGTACATCAGAAGGGTCCTTTGCTAATGAGGAGTTTACCTTAAGAGGTCTTTACCTCCCCAAGGCTACTTGGCTTCCATACATTTTTGAAGTATCCAAAAGCCCATCCTGTGAGAGATGATCACTTAAACAGATCTTGTTGCTTCACATCTGCAACCTTAAATATCTAAGCCATTGGAGGTCTTCTGGGATTCACCCTAGAAAGAGGATTCCTGAATGTGTCATTTCTGTATGTGTCTGAATAAACGGTCACAAATTATTAGAGCTTACTGGGTATACTAATATATCCCACAGTCTGATTTTAAAGCTACAGATGGGTGTTAATGTAGAGAGACACCATCTATAATCTGATGAATGAATATATAAGAAAAAATTTGTAATAAGCACATCAATGTTAGCATATACATGAGAATGTCAAAGGTAGTTCAAACTCCATTTAAACAATCTGCTCTCCTAAACATTGCCTTGTTCTTAATATCCTTTTGTAACCTCAGTAAAAAAACAAACAAAAAATACCTCCTATCTCCTATGGATATAAGCACAAATATCAAATGAATAAGCTGAAAATTAATGAGTTTTCTTTTTCTTTAAATGGCTATACAAAAGCTTCAGTCTTCCTTTGTCAAATCATCAGGAACTTCAGGCACATAACTTTCATTCTGATGGGTTCATCTCACAGAATAAAAGACTTGTTTATAAAACAGCATTATTTTCTTCTCTTATTGAAAAATGTATATACACTTCAAGGTTAAAAACAAAAATTTCTTAAAGCACAAAGAAACAACTTAAAATCACTCCAAAATTCTTAGCTAAAATACAAAGATTATTTGGAGTCTTTCCTTCCAGTCTTAAATGTTATACAATATTTTTAGAGGAATAACAATTTTTGCTAAGAACCTGAACTAGCACACATCAGGACAGAGTTGCATAATTAGTGGCTTGGAAAAAGATAGCAGTCACTCTTTAGCTACCAAATTGGCAAGATCAGAAATGAATGACACCATAAAGATCTCATGTCTTTCATTAATGCTTAAAGCTGAGACTTTATTTATAAGGAGATTCTAAATTCCAGGCCAGTCTCACCGGGCTGTCCTTGATAGAGGTAGCCTGTTTGTCATGTTAATGAAGAGAAAATTTCCAGTTCTGAGTTCCACAAAGACTTTTCTCCCCCACCTACAGCTAAAGAGGGAGAAAAATGTTAGCAGGTAAGGGATAGAATTGGAGTGAACCACTTCCTTACCTTTGGGAGCAGCTGGCCTAATGTCAAGGTCAAGGGTGGGGCAGTTCCAGCTCCATCAGAGGTGACTGAACCATGACAGGCAATGCTCATAGGCAAATCCACAGCTCAGCATTTGACAGGCTGGAATATTATCTATCCCAGTGCTTCTCAAACTGGAGCAGTATCAGAATCCTGGCAGGGGGCTTTTAAAAACATCGATTGGGGCCAGGCAGAGTGGCTCACATCTGTAATTTCAGCACTTTCAAAGGCCGAGGTGGATCACTTCAAGCCAGGAGTTGGGAACCAGCCTGGGCAACATAGCAAGACCCTGTCTCTACTAAAATATATATTTAAAATTAAAACACACACACACATGCACACACAAACTTACACAGATTGCTGAGCCCCACCCCGGGGTTTCTGATTCAGTAGGTTTGAGAATTTGCATTTTTTATTATATATTTTTTAAAAGACACAGTCTCACTCTATTGCCCAGGCTGGAGTGTAGTGGCACAATCTCGGCTCGCGACAACCTCTGCCTTCTGGGTTCACGGAATTCTCCTGCTTCAGCCTCCCATGTAGCTGATACTACAGGCATCTGCCACCCTGCCCAGCTAATTTTTGTGTTTTTAGTAGAGACGGGGTTTCACCATATTGGCCAGGCCGGTCTCAAACTCCTGACCTCAAGTCATCTGCCCACCTCGGCTTCCCAAAATGCTGGAATTACAAGTGTGAGCCACTGCGCCTGGCCAAGAATGTACACTATAACAAGTCACCAGGTGATGCCAATCCCAGGGGGTTCCAGGACCACACTTTGAGAACAAGTAGTCTATCCTGATGCTTGCACTGTTTAACATAGAAATTCAAAACTCAGGCTTTATAGTCTGTCAGACCTGGTTTTTATTCCTAATTCCATCAATTAATAGCTATGTGAACGTGGGACAGTAACTCAATTAATCTGAGCCTCTATTTTCTCACAAGTAGAATAGGAATAATTGCAGGGTTGTTCTAAGAAATGGATCACGTAATGTGTAAGTGCTAAGCACATTGCCTGCTTCATAATAAACATTTAATACATGATTATTAGTCTTTCTATTCAAGTCCTACCTCAACACCCTCCTGGAATCTTTCTGCACCTGTTCCTATTGATCTCTTAGTCCTCTAAAATGTTGGTTCACTTGCTTTCCAACCTGCCCTGTGGTAAGGAAACTCCATTTCCCTACCCCCATAGAGCCTCCCGACTCCACTAGCAAGTGGGTAATCCTCTGCTGCCACCTTGTGGTCTTCCTTCGCCTCACACATTGCAGGCTAACCTTGTCAAGGTGGCGTTTCTGGGACTGCAATCCAGTAGCTGAGCATAAGCAAAGGAGCCAGACGTGGTGCCCGCTCAGGCTGCTCAGTCGATGTGAGGACTGTGAGAAAGGGTTCCCAACGGGACAGTCCGAAGGACACCCAGATCCTAAGGGCTACAGAATGACAGAAAGGAGCTGGAATCAGCACCAGGAGAGCGACCTGGCTGTGATCTCAGGTGAGTCTGGAGGCCCCGCTGAACTGAGGGCCTGGCCAGTGCCCTTCTATGCAGGACCCCAGGACACCTGCCTGTAGACATTTCTGAGGACTCCAAGGATCTCGAGCATGTCCCTTCAGATGCCTCTTGCTACTGAGGTGACCAAAGTCATGTGTGTCAAGGACAAGGCTATTAGAGGGTCCCCAATAGTCCCATGTTGAGACCACAGTCCCAATTCCTAATGAAGACTGCTCATTGTAGCTGGTTTGGAATAGAAACCCAGTACTTCGGTGAAGAAAGAAGCAGGACAGAGAGATGTGAGCAATGAAATGAAGACTCAAGTTGCTCTTGTCTTTTATTCTCATTACTCCTTTGCCCTGGTACAAGTGTCTTAATGAGGGGGGTTGACAGGTCGATGGTGGGGGGTGGGTACAAATACAAACTGTATTTTTTTTTCAACGATAGTAGGAAACACCTCTTTCCAGGAGCACCTCACACCTGAGGTTAACGATAGTGATAACTCTCTCCCCTCCTTGTGTTCTCATCCCTTAGAGTGATGAACAATGAACCAGAAGGTAGGGTGGAGAGTGAGGATGACACCCGGGATGGCAGCCACAGACCAGGAAGGCTGAGCTGGGAAATTGGTGCGTTTTTTGGCTTCTCTCTTTAGAACATGGGTTATTTGGGACCTTTTCATCCTCATTTTTTGGGCCCCCAGGCACCAATTCTGAGAAACAGGAAAAGTTGCACTCAGCATCTCCTCCCTAGACTATGCAATCTGGCACACACTCAGACCCCTGAAAGAAATAAAAAGCAAAGCATTCTGATCCTTCTCCAGGGGATGGCATTTGTTCTCCTTCTGCAGAGGCTCATTTTAGATTTGCCTCAATGTAATATGCATAAGAACTTAAGTCACCAGGGGCACCCCTTCCCCTCTCTAGAAGAAAGCTAAGACAAGGAAGGGGTTAAACAAAGGAGTAGGGCAAAACAGACACAGGCAGAGGAATGTAAGTTCTGCTGGTGAATCTGGGAGTGGGGGGTTTTCTACCAACAATTTTCTACCCCTTAACCAGACATAAGCCTTGAAAATTGACTTAAGGCATTTAATCATGCTATCTCACTTATTATAAAGCATGCAACAGTTTGACCAAGGTCTTTTTTACATTCATTAATTCACATGGGTTTTAAATCTTGCAACAATTCTCTTGCATTGGTAGAGCAGACGTCACTTATTCACTGATAAGAAAAATGGAAGCTCCAAGATACTAAATGGCTTGTCCAAAATCACAGAGCATTAGTCTCTCTTCTAGGGCAAAGTATTTATATCCAAAACTATAAACTTACACAGCATCTAGCTACTTAACCAGCTTCAAGCACTTCAAGCAAGGCCTTGAAGGAATAAGGGGTTAGGGAGTGTGTGAACATTGTGCATATAAGTTTGGGTGAAGGAAGCGAAGTTGCAGAATGAGGACTGATGTGCAGGAGAGTGGCTTGATTTGGTAGCAGTGGGCAGTCAGAAAGGAATATGACTCCAGGGTGCTGGGACAGAAGGTGAGTGGAAGCTTTGTAGATTATCAACCAATAGAAGGCAAACTCCTCATTTACCTTATACTTTTACTTTTCCTCCTCATATAGATCCAAGTATGCCCAGTTGCACCATGGGAAAAATCTCTTAAAGCCAAAACTATCTGAGGTGGGAGAAAAGATCCTAAAATACTTTTAACCATTTTTGTGTGGTTCTAACTTGTCTAAGCAGCGAAGAAACTTTCCTTTGTTAACTCAGGGGCTTCAAAGCCAGGTTTGTTTTCATGCCTAGTATTGATTTGGATCCTCCGGGGGTGTCTCTTGACATGTCTCCACACCTCGCCTGATGAAGCCAGCAAGTCCAATAGGCTTCTCACTCACTGACAGACAGAGATGTTCAGAGCCCCTGTCTGGCATAACAAAACCTCTCTAGGGCAGAGTGAGGAGCTGAATGCCAAATCTCCACACAGGGTTTATGAGCTCCTTCTGACATCATCATTTTTCTAGCCTGGAGAAAGGACTGGTGAAGGGACCACAGGACTTTTGCGTTCTCTGCTCCTAACAGACATAAACTCTTGAGAGGCAGCCCTTCGCCTTGCACTCCCTGAAAGAGGCTAGGCTGGACCAGCCATCAATCATCCTAGTTCCCAGCCTGACCCTGCCCTCCACAAGCTAGGTTACTCTGCCACTTCCCTTCTGGCCTCAGTTTCCACATCTGTCCAACAAAGGCTGGATGGAAGATTTCTAAAGCCCTCCTCAGCTGTCTTTTCTCTTTGGTGCTATGACTGGTTAAATTCCTCATTTTTTTCATGCCTGCCTTTGACACAGTGTTTAGGTTTTCAGCCATTAAACCCTGGTGTGTCTGAAGGAGTAGCAAGGAGAGATCAGCCAGCCAGAGGGTTTCAACAAAAATACCTCACATGCTTGACAAATATTTATCAGCCAAAATGATATAAACTTATTCTACATACAAAGTCTGATGTTTTCACAATATAGTACTCAAAAGTGGTTTTTTTTTTTTTTTTTTTGGAGACAGAGTCTCGCTCTGTTGCCCAGGCTGGAGTGCAGCGGTGGGATCTCAGCTCACTGCAACCTCCGCCCCTCCAGGTTTTAAGCAATTCTCTGCCTCAGCCTCTGGAGTAGCCGGGACTGCAGGCGTGTGCCACCATGCCCAGCCAATTTTTTGCATGCATTTCTAGTAGAGACGGGATTTCACTATCTTGGCCAGGCTGGTCTCGAACTCCTGACCTCGTGATCCACCTGCCTCAGCCTCCCAAAGTGCTGGGATTACAGGCGTGAGCCACCACGCCTGGCCTCAAAAGTGGTTTTCAATGTTTGATACAGACACCTGGCAACCAGAGCTCAGAAGAAATGTGTACTTTTTTTTTTTTTCTTTCTGAGACGAAGTCTTTGCTCTTGTCACCCAGGCTTGAGTTCAATGGTGCAATCTCAGACCACTGCAACCTCCACCTCCTGGGTTCAAGTGATTCTCCTGCCTCAGCCTCCCTAGTAGCTGGGATTACAGGCACCTGCCACCAAGCCCAGCTAATTTTTTTTTGTATTTTTAGTAGAGACGGGGTTTCACCATGTTGGCCAGCCTAGTCTCAAACTCCTGACTTCAGGCAATCCACCCGCCTCGGCCTCCCAAAGTGCTAGGATTACAGGCTTGAGCCACCGCACCTGGCCCTAAGTGTGTACTCTTGGGGCGCTCGTTTAGCTTTGTGGGCTAGGGATTATGGTGCATTATCTGATAAATTAGAGGAAAATTTTATTTTATCTGAGAAACATATTTGCAGCCAGTCTCAGACACACTAAGTCACAGAAGAAAGAAGAATCAAAATAAAGAGAATTCTGTTGTCAGCTGTTTCCCCTCTTGCTTTACCTAAAAAAGCAGCCATCTGTGCCCTGAGGCAGACATGGCACAATGTACTTACTCAACACCTGACCTCCGACTCCTGACCCCTCGAAACACACACTGGGAGCTTAAAGCCTGCCCCCAGGCTGCCTCTCCCCATCCTTTACTCCTCAAAATACATACTGAGAGGGAGGGGGATGCTTGCAGCTGGTCCAAACTGCTTCTCTTGGACTAAGATATATTTACCCGGGGTTATCAACAGCGTGGGAGTGGAGAGAGCAGGCAAAGGGGAGCAGGGAGGTCCTATGGCCTTGCAGAGGACAAAACCACAAACCCCTGGCAAGTGACCTGGGTTTTAAGACCAAATGAAGCAAAGCATTTATATTTTTACATTTTTAATTGACAAATAGTAATTGTGTATCTTTATGGGGTACAATGTGATGTCACAATATATGTATACACTGTAGAATGATTAAATCCAGCTACTCAGCACACACATCATCTCACATACTTAGCATTTATTTGTGGTGCAGGCAAGGTGTTTAACCTCAGTTTTGTCATCCATAAAATAGGAATAAAAATAGCTATCACACAGGACAGTTGGGTTTCTCTTCCTTTGCTCACACTCCAAGCAGTGCCTGGCAGAGGGAAATAATTTGATCCATATTTAGTGAGTAAACTTCACGTTTTGTCCAGAGCCAGGTCAGAGCCCACAGATAAAATCTCATTATCTTCCCCTGGAGGCTCTCTCTCTAAAGCTGAAAGATGAATCCAGGGTACATCAGTTGGGATTTTACCTAGGTCTCTAGCTCCTGTGTCATCCTTTTCTGTTTTGTAGATCTCAGGCCTCCCAGCAGAAGCCTGTGTTTTCCAAAACAGAAGACAGCTGAAAAG
This sequence comes from Pongo pygmaeus, assembly GCF_028885625.2. Classification (NCBI taxonomy): domain Eukaryota; kingdom Metazoa; phylum Chordata; class Mammalia; order Primates; family Hominidae; genus Pongo; species Pongo pygmaeus. Next base: position 48,989,025 of record NC_072385.2, on the reverse strand, counting down.
ACCCGCAGGCTACAAAGAGGGCAGATGCTACCCAACTGAGAGAATGGCCTCCTCTTGCATCTACGGAGCCCATGGTTCTCATTGTTCTGGATGTGGGGTAGAAGATTCCCATGTGGTATAAATGTGCCATCTCACATCAGTTACAGGATAAATGTGGGCTCTCAAGTGCCAGATTTTATCTAAGGGAAAAAATGAGAGGCAGAGAGGAAGAGGGAGAGAAAGTGCCAGCCTCCCCCCTGACAAAGCCTCAAGAATCAGCAATTTTTGCCTTTTGCCATTTGATTGACTTTAAGTCACCATTTAGAAGGGAAAACAGAACATCAACAGAAAAACCTTGAACCATTTTTAACCCTTCATCTAGAGCTAAAAATGAATTTTATTTCACTCTCTCACAGCAGGCTGCAGGTAGAAGCAAGGTCTCTACTTCAGAGGGACTGAATGAAAGATGGGGTGATTCTTCAGAAAACCCCGCACAACCAGGCAGGGCTCCATTCAATAATATAACTGCAGGAAGAGATATACTCTTGTTCTCTGGCTGGACCTCAGTGGTGATATGGTTGTTAGTAATGAAAAAGCAATAGTCCTGCTAATTTCCTTTAATTCAGCTCACCTGTTTTCCTAGTAACTAAAGCCACAGATAATTCTCTCCTTTGCCTGGAAAGCTCCTATTTCCCCTCCACCCTCCTTTGAAGTCTTCGCTGACTCTGTGGTTCCACTGTGCTCCCAAACCAGTAATGGAGCACTGCTCAATCAAAATATAATGTTAGCCACAAGTAATTTTGAATTTTCTTGTAACTACATTTTAAAAAGAACAAAGAATCAGATGGACCTAATTTTAATACTACATTTTATTTAACTCAATATATCCAAAGTACTATCAATTTAATATGTAATCGACATTTTTAAATATTAATATTTTAGGCCAGGTGTGGTGGCTAGTGCCTGTAATCCCAGTGCTTTGGGAGGCCAAGGCAGGAGGATTACTTGAGCCCTGGAGTTAGAGACCAGCCTGGGCAACATAGCAAGACACCATCACTACCAAAAAATTGAAAAATAAATTAGCTATGCATGGTGGCATTCGTCTGTGATCCCAGCTAGTCAAGAGGCTGAGGCAGGAGGATCTTGAGCCCAGGAGTTCAAGATTATAGTGAGCTATGATCGTGCCACTGCATTACAGCCTGGAGGACAGAGTGAAACCCTGTCTCTTAATGTATATTTTACATTCTTTTTTTTTCATTCTAAGACTTCAGAGTACAGTGCGTGTTTTACACTTGGAGCACATCTCAGTTCAGACTAGGCACATTTCCAGCACTCAGTAGCCACATGTGGCTAGAGGCTGCTGAATGACAGCGCTGCCCTAATAGAACACTTAGCACATTTTTCTGAAATTCTGTGTTTACAAGTTCATCTGCTCTATTAGAGTGGAGCTCCTTAAGAACAGAACCATTAACAGTGATCAATTCATAGCAGTTACATCATAACTCTATGTAGAATGATAAACCAGAGTAATTCATAAATCAATGTCACTATTAACCACAGATAGAAGAGGAGAGAAAGGGAATGTATTTGGCATTAAGGATTTTAAGTTAGAAGCACTATGAGACCCTTGGAGTATGATGCTCAGAAATAAGTCAGAGATAGAGATGGAGATCAGAAAAGGAACAGGATGAAAAATAAAGGTCAGGGAGGCATGGTTTGGGAAGGTTACTTTTACCATAGAAAGCAGAAACACTCATCCATGCATTTCACATAAAAATGCTGTGGGCCACCTCTATGGAAAATCATAATATGCATCATGAGAAATTAATCTCAGCATGCAGATGCACTGCTTCCCTCCTGTAGTTAATTACTTGGGGCAGGTCCTGGACAAGCCTGGGATGTGGGTGAGATTCATGTGCAATGTCCTTCTATACAGCAGGGTTCTCCCCCTCTGAGTAGAAGTCCTCCCTCTTCCTCTCACCCCATTCCCACAATGGTCAGTACCCTCAACAGAAAAAGAAGTCTCTGGCAGACTCTCTCACATTACGGCAGCACTTCTCAAACATTAATGTGCATATGTACCTGGGGATCTTGTTAAAATGTAGATTCTGACTGAATAGGTCTGGGGTGAAGACTAAGATTCTACTTTTTAAGATGTTCCAGGAGATGCTGATGCTGCTGGGCCATGGGCCACACTTTGAGTAGCAGGGCACTGGGGGTTAAAGACCTCTGTAAAGCTTTATCCAGCCTTAGGTTTTAAGAAGAGAATCCCAGAGAGAGCACTTTAGCCCACAGGAATACAAGAAATGATAGCATTTAAGTGATCAGATGGGACTCATGAGACATAAAATGTCCCCTGAATTCTGCAAAAAAAATACTACAGAAGCGTTTCTGTTTATAGGTAAGGCCGTCTCATTAGTAGGCAGCACTTGTGGGATATTACAAATCATGCTGGAATCAAGGTTGAATTTGAATCCGCATCTGTTATACTTACTAGCCATTACCAGCCATGTGATGTTATGATTATCACTTTGCTTCTATAAATCTAAGTTTCCTTTTCTATAAAACAGGTATAATATCACAGAGGTTCTTTGAGTCTCAAAATAGCATATGTGACATTACCTGGTATAGTACCTGACATATGTCTGAGTCTCAACAAATGCTTATTAAATCTTAAGCAAAATATTTTCCAGTTACCTCTGTGAAGACAGCACTGGAATGAAATTGGTGGAGTGTGAAAATAATTTTTAAGATGATACATATCTGCTTCTAAGTTGATCCAACCTCAGAGTTAGGATATTTGTCTTGAACTAAATGTATCCACCTGTATAAAAGCAATGCAAATACATTTCAAGCAAATGCCTCAGGGAGCAGGCATAATTTCATCTTTACCTATTTTTATATTTCTTTACTGTTGCCATGAGAGCATTTTAATAACCTCCATGTAGTTGAAAGTGATGCAGGTAATTGCCATAAGTAATTTAAGGGCTATTAAAACTAACAAACCTCTTCTGTGGAATACCTTGTTAAGCAGTGATCAGCAGAAAACACATAAAGATCATGCACACTGTAAATTCAAGCCCCTTTTCCAGTTAAAACTGAAGGGGGAATGTAGCCGCATTACACATAAGAAGGGTGCAGATATTAAAGCCCTTCCTGTTCAGGTCTTGGGGTAGCTCAAGCTACAGATGCCCTGGCAATCTAATGAGACCCACTCCCTTCAGAAAAGGAAACTCCATCTCTGCTATAACTTCCCATCACCTAAACTGGCTGCTGATGTTTCCATGTATGCTTCTTAAGATATAAATTGAAGCATGTTTTAGCACAAAGCCCCAAAGGCCTGGGTTCTAGCCTTGGATCAGCAAATTGCTAGCTGTGTGACCTACAGCGATTCTTTTCACCTCTCTAGGCATGGACTGCTGCAGCTACAAAATGAAAAGAATTTATTGTGTGTCCTCAAAGATCTCTTTCAGCTCTATAATCCTTTGATCCTAAACAAATTCTATAGTTAGAAGCCCTTTTTCTGACTATTTTAACTATCAAAAATATAACCATGAATCAAAAATAGGGTGCAAAAAAAGGAAATAGAAAGATCCATGAAAAGCCTAAGTCAATATTACAAAGTCCACACCTGTTAAGCTTCCCAGAACCTCATAAGTCCATACTCAGCATGAAGTTATTCTTCCTTCATATGCTGGCCTAATGAATTTGATTTCCTTTTTCACCAGGCTTGCAACACACCAGAAGAGGGAAAAAAAAAAAAAAAAAAAAAAAAAACAGGCAAGAACACTGACAATAATAAGTAAAAGGCCATAGGAAAAAAAAAACAGATAGAAAACTTCAAAAAGGCAGGGACTTTGTCTGGTTCACTGCTACATACCCAATGTCAGGCACATAGTAGTGCACAAAACATGTTGGATGAATGAATGAATGAATGAATGAATGAATGAAAACAATACGTACAAAAAGCAGATAAAATTTGTGTAAGTATAGTGATCTGGGAGAGCCTCCTAATGATTGTTTCACATGCTGTAATTAATATTCATGCGGGTGGCTAAGACTCAGCAAGGAAAATTTAAGCTATGCTCAGCAAGCTCTCATTTAGATGAAAAATTACTACTTCTGGTTAAACATGCTATATTGAGCACATGTTTATCTCTGTTCCCTCCAAATACTCTACTAAAAATCAAAGTGTCTGTGTGATCTCCACAAGGAAAAAGAGAGAAGAAAGGATCAACAGTGGACAAGAAACGCCAGCCAACATATGCAGGACTAGAAAACATCAAATAAAACTGTCAGAGCTGATAAAGCTGAACAGCAAGGGCCTGCAGAAGGGATCCAGTGAGAAACCAGCCAGGTGTACCTCAGATCCGTGGAAAACTCAGAAATCAGAGGCAGCCACACAAGAGGCACGAGGAGCTGGACTGCATCAGGAGAATTTGTTTAAAGTCTGTTAAGAAAGCAGTTAAATTCTCAAGTTTCTTCTCCTACCTTGGCAGTAAACTAGAAATTTATTCAACAAAGAAAAGGATACAGGGAAAGTTTAGCCCAGGATTGCAGCAGATGGTAGGGAGAGAGACACACCTGAAAACAAGGGTGTGAGTGAGTCTACATACAGAACAAGGAGGCTCCAGGTTCCCTGACTCTCTGGGCTTAAAAATACTGGCAGCTTAGGGATATATCTCTCCCACTACCACCTTCCCAGGCAGGAAACTGGAGGATTGTTAGATGGGGAAATGGAATATACTCAGAATCTCCAGATTCTGACACTCAGGGTTCTCCCACAAACAGCTGGATCCCAACTAGCACATTATAATTGGCAAGCTCTCCTCTACCCCAAAAGAGTGACCAGTCAGCTCTAATGTAATATTCTCAACAACAGACAAAAAATACTAAAATTAAGCTCCAGTAAGAAAAAACAAAACCAAAACAAATTAACAGAGAAAACTCAGAGGAAATCAAGACAATGGATAGAGAAGAAAACTTTGTACAGAAATAATATCTTTAGAGAAATGTAAATATTCATCCTTGGCAAAATAACAAGACGTCATTTTTTAAGGAACACAAAACAAATTAGAACTCTTAAAATTGGAAAATATGATATTTGAAATAAAAGATTCAACAGAAAAAAATACAATAGAAAGTTTGGAATACAAAGTCAAGAGAATCTCTCAGAACAAAAAGACAAAGAGATAAAACAGTAGTAGATAAGAGGAAATTTGAACGTCAGTCAGTCCAAGAAGCCTAACCACAGCATAACAGAGTTCCAAAAAAAAAGGAAGAACAGAGTAAAATAAAGAGAATTATCAAAATATTGATGCCCAAAATATTCTTTTAACTAAGAAATATGGGTTTTTGGATTAACATAGTCTATTGGCTCTTTATGACATCTGAACGTATAGCACAATGAATAAAGAGGTTGCCCAAACCATGTCACACTACTGCAAATTTTCAGAGCATCTGGGATAAAGAGAAGATACTAAAATCTTCACGTCATAAATACCTAGTTCACACACAAAAAAAGACTGGAAATATGAATGTCATCAGATTTCTCAACAACATGTTCAAAGCTGGAAGTCAGTGGAGCAAGAGCTTCAAATTTGTAATGAAACCTTGCATCCCAGTATTCTACATTCAGCCAAATTACCAATTAAAGTGTGAAGAAAGAATAATACATATTAAGACTTTCAGGTTGTCAAAAAATATTGCTCACACATGCTTTCTCAAGAAGCTACTGGAGATGCTCTACTGAAATCAGGATATAACCAATGAAGACAGAGATGGGGAGGCAGGAAATAAGAGATACATCCCGGGAGACAGGTAAAGAGAAGGGCCAGGGGACCAGCTGTACAGAACACCCAGAGCACAGCCTGGAAGAGGACAGAGGACTCCTGAAGGAGTGTTTCCAAGAACAATGAAAAGCTGATGCTTCCGCCTGGTTGAGAAATAACAGTCATTGGTGTTGGGGAGTTTGAAAATAGTGATAGGAACACAGAAAAACAATCAAGTAAGGAAAAAAATGAGTTAAGTATTGACTCTCGAAAGCAAAACATTCTGAACAAGAAAGGAAATGTAAGCACAAAATGCTAGGTGGAAAATTAGGAAAACATTTTACATTGTTTATCTAAACTTTTTTTTTTTTTTTTTTTTGAGACAGAGTCTTGCTCTGTCACCCAGGCTGGAGTGCAGTGGCGCAATCTCGGCTCACTGCAAGCTCCACCTCCCAGGTTCAAGCCATTCTCCTGCCTCAGCCTCCCGAGTAGTTGGGACTACAGGCGCCCGCCAGCACACTTGGCTAATTTTTTGTATTTTTAGTAGAGACGGGGTTCACCGTGTTAGCCAGGATGGTCTCGATCTCCTGACCTCATGATCCACCCGTCTCGGCCTCCCAAAATGCTGGGATTACAGGCGTGAGCCACCGCACCCAGCCCTTATCTAAACATTTTTATATAATTTTACTTGGAAAACAGGAGAGGGAGCAAGGATGTTGGATTATATAATTATGCTAAATCCTCATCTTTGTAATAAGCCAATGAAAAGTGAAAAAATGATAAAATTTTATAAACCAAGAGCTAGCATTTGATTCAATAGAGTTTAGGGAGAAGTAGATCAGGAAACTGCTATTTTGTGTTTGGTTTTTGTTTTATTTTTCTTTTAACTTTAATTGTTTGATCTTGACAAAAATTTACTTTGGTAAAAAATTTTAAGCTACTTTAAAAATGAAGTCAGATATCATAAAGAGCCTAATAATTGCATGATGCAATCAAGTTAGAATGACTCTAGTGTGGGGACTATGGAAAACTGACCAGATCAGCAAAGTTGAGGGTGACCTGAGACATCATCAAAGTCCAAGGGGTCTTGTCCAAAGGGATGAGGCAAGATGCTATGAAAATAATCTGAGTTTTGTGCTTCTTGACATCAGGTAAGAGCACAGGTTTTTAATTCAGGGGCCCTAAATATGTCAAGAATTGAAGCAGGCTTCTGTCTTAAGAAAAATGGCCATGGAGAGTCATGGATTGGCCTCCAGTTCTGGAGACAATAGTTAGTCATTCAGGTCAGTCTCCAAAGTCTCTAATGGGGTAACTGAGCAGGAGGCACAAAGAAAAAAGGCCAAGAACAGCTACTGTCCAGGCACAAGATAGTATCAGCCTGGGAAGCAACAGCTCAGTGATTATGAAGGCATCCAAGGGCTTAAATCCAAGCAACTGTAGCTGCAAACTCGGATTACAATTTCCACAGTAGCAGGGACTACACATGCACACCCGGGTCCACAGTCATTGGTCCTAAGCCTATGCAGGGTTGGGTCTGCAGATGGCAGACAACACCGGAGACAGAGAAAATGGAGCTGGCACAGGAAGTGACCTACAGAAGAAAAATATCTAACACAGGCCAAAAAGGGTCCCTTCAAAATGGTTAAGTTTTATGCTAAGCTTTAGTACTTAAAACTTCCATTACATGAAATATTCACTTATGTAGAACAGCTCATTCCCCAGTAATATGAGATTAATGAGGCATCACTGTGCGTAAAAACTACTGAACTGGCTCAGATCAATGGTCTGTCTTGTCCAGTATTTTGCCTTTTAAAGGACATAAAAGAAAATGCAATTTGGAGACAGAAGTATCTGGATTTGGGGCTTGTTTCTACCACTTTGAACTGCAAGACCAAGTTATTTATCTACTCCCAGCCTCAATGTACTCATCTGTAAAGACAGCACTAATAATACCTTCTTCTTGGTGATATTGTGAAAATTCAACGAGATGCTATCTTTAAAAATACTTTATAGACTGTTCTGCAGTCTAAGTATGTGAATTAATGTAGCTGAATGATGTGCGAAAGCTTACTTTTCATATGTATCCTGAAGATCATTCATTTCTTTTAAGAAATTCAATTGTTGACTTTTGTAGGAATATATCTTTAAAAAATCCCAACGCTGTGAAAAATTTGGGTTCTCTGACTTTCAGAGGAAATCTTAGCATATTCAACTTCAAAAAAATTAGCAGGCAAGTTAACTGAAATCTTGTGCTGAACAAAGTAGGTCACAGAATCTAATGCCTTCCTGTGTCATCTCACTTCCTCATCCTTATATCTGAATCCTCCCCAGACCTGGGCTTTCTGCTTACTTGTGCTCTTAGCAAAGACCTCATGAACTGGGGTATTGTGCATGGGTCAGAGGCTTAATAGGGGCTAGAAGGAATTGTTGGGCTAAGTTAAATGGTTCTTCCTCATTACACATTCAATGAAACACTTTCTGGAAGGTCACATGAAGCCTAGGCCTTCTCACATGTCTCCAGGAGGTGGTCTGCTGTGTCAGTCAGGCAGCTGGCTGAGCAGATTCTGCTGTTTGGAGCTCACCACAGGATGGGGATTCTGAAGGTACAGGTTAGAAAGTGGGGAGCATTCAGCAATGTTTTGGTTAACAATCTAATTTAAATTTTCACTTTTTTCTGCCTCTGTTAAAACACCATGGTAAAGTGGAAAAAGCACCCTAGTAGAAGCAGAGTTGAGTAAAAAGTCTGTCCTAATGCTGTCTTTGTTACCAGCCATGAGACTTTGGACAAACTGCTTTTCCTCTGTGGGCCTCAGTTTGTACAAATGATAAGTTAGGACTAGATCACAGTTTTTAAATATGCTTTGCAGACTCTGGATTCCCCAGTGATACTTCGGGTCACATCTGGAAAGGTGGAGAAGAGAACAGTAAGGGCATGGAGGTAAAGGAGTGTGAGTCCGTCCTCCAGATCCCATGTAAGAAGAACAGATTTATCACTCTCTATCTATTTCACACTAAGATTTTTGAAGGCAACACTCCCTGGATAAGAAAACATTTGAAAACCACTGGATCATAGGTCCCCAATATTCCTTCCAATCCAATAGTTCTCTGACAAGCTAACATTCTCTGGCACTGGAGACATGAAATACACCAAACAAGAAGATAAATTCTGGTCTTGGAAGTATAAGCTTCCAAAATGTGTCAAAACTTGCACACCTAGGGTAGCAATCCTGGCTGGAACTATCTCATACATCTCCAAGAAAATAAATCTGTACTCAATAAGCATTTATTGTTGCATAAACCATCATAATGTGCTCATGGGGAAAGATACAGCCTGCCCTTGTAGGGTTTATACTATTAAAGAGGTGAGATTGAAACACACAGAACAATTCCAGCTCAAATTGCCCCTCTCCCAAACAAAGAATATAAGTAAGCGACACTACCAAACACAAACTCTGAATGTGTTTGCATGTAATAGTAGGGGAAAGCATAGGAGAAAATGGTTCAAGCAGTGAGAAAAGTCTTTATGGGAGAGGAAACAGTTGAGCTAAGCCTTGAAGAAAACATCTGAAGTCCAAGAACTAACCACTAGTTCTCAGACCCTTACAGGTTTCTAACTCTTTAAAGGTTTCTAACTCTGTAAACTTCAGTTTAGAAATGAGATCAATGTTAACTAATCTTGCTGACCTGAAAAATATATTTTACAGCCGAACAGAGTTTCCTTCCCTCTGAAAAGCCTACATCCTTTAAACTTTATTCCTAAAAAGGTTTGAAAAGGGTTTTATGGCAAAGAGACACAAGCTTTATTAACGAATTATTGGCTACAGGGGTGCTTACATCACCACAACCCCCAGTTCCAGGTGGCTCAGCAGAGAGAGGGACTCCATCTGTTTGGGAGAAAGTAAGGAAAAAGACAAGAGCTCCTGTCTGGTAATCCAGATAATTCTTCCAGATTTTACCAATGATTCATGTAAGTTATACCAGAAGAGGTGTAAATATTAGCAAAAGTAAGGTGTGTCTTACATATTTTCTTACCAAGGAATCTGAAAGACCTGATTTTTGGACAGGATAAAACTGTGATTTTATACAGAACCCTCATTCACACCAAAAACAGCGTACAAGTGTTAACCTCACTCACAAACACCATAAATAGAACAGGGCTTGCACTACTGAGGATGTGAGATTGAAACACACAGAACAATTGTGGCACAACACAAGAACAGGTGAAGGGCTGAAGCCATGGATATATTGGGCTTGGGAGAGATAACGGTCCCCAAAGATGTTGGTATATCAAAGCCAGGCCCCTGGAGTAAAACTGGAGGTGGGTTTGGCATCTCCGTCTGTTACCTGGAGGGATAACAAGGCTGTGGCCAGTGCCGTATCCATGACTGTAACATGATGCTGCCTGGGAAGGCTAGAAGAAGCAGAGGCAGCTACCAGTGAACTCATAAACCTGCAATGTCCCTAAAAGAGAGCTCTAAGCCACCAGTATAACCCTGGTTCTGGAGCTTTGAGAAGAGTGGAGGAAGCGACAGGGATGGGCACAACAAGAAAAAGTCATATACATAAATATCCACCCCCTTAAACTCACAAACTAAAATTTCAAATCACATCAGCAAAATTAATGTCAGAAAAGATAGTCAACAAACTGAACAAATAACAGTTCCCTTTTATAAGATTGTAAGAAATAATGCATGCTTCTGTAAAAGATGACTTTAAAATAGTATAAATCCTCAATGAGATAAAGAAATGACTAATATCCATATACCAAGAAAAATAAATTCTGCAACAAAAACAAGCAATTATGAATCAAGAACAGTTTAAGATTTTTAAAAGAACCCATCAGAAATACCAAAAATTAAACCATAATTACTGAAGTAAAAATAATCTTAGTAGGAAAGGATAAGTAAATAAGAAGAAAGTATTAAGAAATTAAAACATATCAAGTAGAAAACATTTTTTAAAAAATATGTAAATTAGAAGTTATATACATAGGAGGATAGGCTACCAACAACCTACATATGGCCAAAATATGTTGCAGAAGAAGAGGCCAGAAGAAAGAGGTGGAGAGTCAAGATTGATAGAGTTAATGAGGGAAAGGGAGCAAAGCAAGATGGAGGAATAGAAGCCTATAACATTTGTCACCCCTCCATGCGGGAATACCAAATTTAAACAACTATCTGCATACAGAAAAGCACCATCTCAAGAACCAAAAATCAGACAGTCACTGGACACACCTGGGACCTGGGGATACTCACTTCCCTGAAAGGAAGCGCCTTAGGCAAGGCCCAATGCTATGCTGGTTTCAGGTCTGACCAAGCACAGTCCCACTGGTGGTGGCCACAGGGGTGCTTACATCACCACACCCCCAGTTTCAGGTGGCTCAGCACAGAGAGAGAGACTGTTCATTTGGGAGACAGTAATGGAAAAGAACAAGAGTCCCTGCTTGGCAATACAGAGAATTCTTCCAGATCTTATCCAAGATCAACAAAGTGTTACTTTGGTGCAAAACCACACCATTATTGAGCTTGGAGCCCAAGTCCCTTCGAATAACAGGAAAGCCTTCCCAAGAAGGACAGGCACAAACAAAGCAAGACTGTGACTACAACAATAAATACCTAATCCTTCAATGCCCAGACACTGACAAATATCTACAAGCATCAACCCAATCCAGGAAAACATGACCTCAGCAAATGAACTAAATAAGGCACCAGGAACTAGTCCTGGAAAAACAGATATATGACCTTTCAGACAGAGAATTAAAGATAACTGTGTTGAGGAAACTCAAAGAAATTCAAGCTAATATGGAGAAGAAATTCAGAATTCTATCAGATAATTTTCACAAAGACATCAAAATAATTAAAAATAATCAAGGAGAAATTTTAAAGTTGAAAAAGGCAAATGACAGTGAAGAATGCATCAGAGTCTCCTAATAGCAGAATTGATCAAGCAGAAAGAATTGGTGAGCTTGAAGAGAGGCAAATTGAAAATACACAGAGGAGATAAAAGAAAAAAGAATAAACAATAAAGCATTCCTATAAGATCTAGAAAATAGCCTCAGAATTGTCTAGCTCTGTGTCCCCACCCAATCTTATCTTGAATTGCAATCTGAATTGTAATCAGGAAACTGCATGCAGCCATGCAGAACTGTGAATCAATTAAGCCTCTCTCCTTTAAAAATTATCTAGTCTTGGGTGGTTCTTTATAACATTATGAGAATGGACTAATACAGCCTCAAAGGAAAAAATCTAAGAGTTATTGGCCTTAAAGAGGAGGTAGAGAAAGAGATAAGGGTTGCAAATTTATTCAAAGGGATAATATCAGAGAACTTCCCAAATCTAGAGAAAGGTTTATTTTATCAATATTTAAGTACAATAAGGTTATAAAACACCAAGCAGATTTAACCCAAAGATGACTACCTCAAGACATTTAATAAGCAAACTCCCAAAGGTCAAGGATAAAGAAGGATCCTAAAAGCAGCAAGAGTGAAGAAATGAATAACATACAATTGAGCTCTGATACATCTGACAGCAGCTTTTCAAGGGAAACCTTACTGGTCAGGAGAGAATGGCATGACATACTTAAAGTGCTAAAGGGAAAAAAACTGTTACCCTAGAATAGCATATCCACCAAAAATATTATTTAAGCATGAAGGAAAAATAAAGCCCTTCCCAGAAAAACAAAAGCTGAGGGATTTTATCAACACCAAACCTGTCCTACAAGAAATGCTAAAGGGCATTCTTCAATTTAAAAGAAAAGGATGTTAGTGAGCAGAAGAAATCATCTGAAGGTATAAAACTCACAGGTAATAGTAAGCACACAGAAAAACACAGAATAGTATAACACTGTAATTATAGTGTGTAAACTACTCTTCACTTAAGTAGAAAGATGAAATGACAAAACAATAAAAAATAATAACTACAACAACTTTTAAAAACATAGACCATACAATAAGACATAAAGAAATATAACAAAAAGTTAAAAAGTGAGAGGACAAAGTTGAAGTGCAAAGTTTTTCTTTTCTCTTGGCATGTTTGTTTATACAATGACTGTTAAGTTGTCATCAGTTTAAAATAATGGGTTACAAGATAGTATTTACAAGCCTCATAATAATAACTTTAAATTAAAAAACATACAACAGATGCACACACACACAAAAATGAAAAGCGAGAAATGAAAGTATACCACCAGAGAAAATCATTTTCACTAAAAAGAAGGAAGGAAGGAAAGAAGGAAGGGAAGGGAAGGGAGAAATGAAGGAAAGGAAGGAAAGGAATGAAGGAAGAAAAGAAGAAAACCACAAAACAACCACAAAATAAATAACAAAATGGCAGGAGTAAGTCCTTGCTTTTCGGTAATAACATTGTATGTAAATGGTCTACAGTCTCCAATCAAAAGACAGACTGGCTGAATGGATGACAAAACAAGACCCAGTGATCTGTTGCCTATAAAAAATATACATTACCTAAAGAGACACATATAACTGAAAATAAAAAGATGGAAAAAGTTATTTCTTGCCAATAGAAACCAAAGAACAGGAGTTGCTATACTTATATCACACAAATAGATTTCCAGCCAAAAACAAGAACTAGAGACAAAGAATATCATTATATAATGATAAAGGGATCAATTCACCAAGAGAATATAACAATTGTAAATATATATGCACTTAACGCTAGAGCACCCAGATATATGAAGCAAATATTATTAGAGCTAAAGAGACAGACAGACTCCAATATAGTAATAGCTGGAGATTTCAACACCCCCCTTTCAGTATGGGACAGATATTCCAAATAAAAAATCAACAAAGAAACATCAGACTTACTCTGCACTATAGACTAAATGGATCTAATAGAAAATTACAGAACATTTCATCCAAAGGCAACAGAATACAGATTCTTCTCCTCCACACATGGATTATTCTCAAGGATACACCACATGTTAGGTCACAAAACAAGTCTGAAAACATTCAAAAACATTGAAATAATATCAAACATCTTCTTTGATCAGAATGAAATAAAACTAGAAATTAATACAAGAGCAATTTTGGAAACCATAAAAACACATGGAAATTAAACAATATACTCCTGAATGACCAGTGGGTCAAAGAAGAAATTAAGAAGGAAATTGAAAATTTTTTGGAAACAAATGATAATGGAAACACAACATACAAAAACCTATGAGATACAGCAAAAACAGTACTAAGAGGGAAATTTATATCTATAAGTGCCTACAACAAAAAAGAAAAAACACTTCAAATAAATACCTAATGATGGATCTTAAAGAACTAAAAAAGTTAAGTACAAACCAAACCCAAAATTAGTAGAGGAAAAGAAATTATCAAAATCAAAGCAGAAATAAATGAATTTAAAATGAAGAAAACAATACAAAAGATAAATGAAACAAAAAAAATTTTTTAATGATAAACAAAATTGACAAACCTTTAGCCAGACTAATGGAGAAAAAAAGAGAGAAGACCCAAATAAATAAAATTAGACATGAAAAAGGAGACTTTACAACTGATACCACAGAACTTCAAAGGATCATTAGTGGCTACTATGAGCAACTATATGCCAATACGTTGGAAATTTTAGAAAAAAAGCATGGATTCTTAGACACATACAATCTAACAAGATTGAACGAGGAAGAAATCCAATACCTGAGCAAACCTATAACAAGTAATGAGATCCAAGCTGTAATGAAAAGTCTCCCAGTAAAGAAAAGCCCAGGTCCTGATGCCTTCACTGCTGAATTCTACCAAACATTTAAAAAAGAACTAATACCAATATACTCAAACTGTTCCAAAAAGTAGAGAAGGAATAAATACTTCCAAACTCATTCTGTGAGGCCACTATTACCTTGATACCTGAACCAGACAAAGACAAATCAAAAAAAAAAAAAAAGAAAGAGAAAAAAGAAAACTACAGGCCAATATCTCTGATGAATATTGATGCAAAATCCTCAACAAAACACTAGAAAACTAATCAACAATACATTTAAAAAGATAATTCAATACAATGGACTCTGGGGACTCAGAGGAAAGAGTTGGAGGGGGGTGAGGGATAAAAGACAATACATTGGGTACAGTGTACACTGTTTGAGTGATGGGTGCAGCAAAATCTCAGAAATCACCACTAAAGAACTTATTCATGTATCCAAACACCACCTGTTCCCAAAAAAAACCTATAGAAATTTAAAAAAAAATCATTCATCATGACCAAGTGGGGTTTATCCCAAGGATTCATGGATGGTTCAACATATGCAAATCAATCAATGTGATACATCCTATCAACAGAATGAAGGACAAAAATCAGATGATCATTTCAATTGATGCTGAAAAAGCATTTGATAGAGTTCAACATCCCTTCATGATTAAAAAAAAACCCTGAAAAAACTAGGTATAAAAGGAACATACCTCAATATAATGAAAGCCATATTTGACTGACCCACAACTGGTATCATACTGAATGGGAAAAAAAATGAAAGGCTCTCCTCTAAGATCTGGAACACAAGAAGGATACCCACTTTCATGACTGTTATTCCACATAGTACTGGAAGTCCTAGCTAGCGCAGTCAGACAAGTGAAAGAAAAGTCATTTAAATTGGAAAGGAAGAAGTCAAATTATCCTTGTTTGCAGAAGATATAATCTTGTATTTGGAAAAACCTAAAGACGCCACCAAAAAACTATTAGAACTGACAAATTTAGTAAAGTTGTAGGATACAAAATTAACATTCAAAAATCAGTAGCATTTCTATATGCCAACAATGAGCAATCTGAAAAAGAAATGAGAAAAGCAATCCCATTTATAATAGCTACAAATAAAATGGAATACCCTGGAGTTAACCAAAGAAGTGAGAGATCTCTACAATGAAAACTATAAAACACTGAAGAAAGAAATTGTAGAGAACACCAAAAAGTGGAAAGCTAATTCATGTTGATAGATTGGAAGAATCAATATTGTTAAAATGTCTATACCACTCAAAGCAATCTACAGATTCAACGCAACCCCTATCAAAATGCCAATGACAATCATCACAGAAATAGAAAATAATTCTAAAATTTATATGAAACCACAAAAGACCCAGAACAGCCAACTCTATTCTAAGCAAAAGAAAAAACTAGAAGAATCACATTACCTGATTTCAAATTATACTACAGAACTATAGTAACCATAACAGCATAGCACTAGCATAAAAACAGATACATAGACCAATGGAACAGAAAAGAGAACCCAGAAACAAATCCTACAGTGAACTCATTTTGGACAAAGGTGCCAAGAACATGCGCTGGAAAAAAGACAGTCTCTTCAGTAAATGGTGCTAGAAAAACTGGATATCCATATGCAGAAGAATGAGACTAGACCCCTATCTCTCATCATATATAAAAATCAAATAAAATGAATTAAAGACTTACATCTAAGACCTCAGACTATGAAATTACCACAAGAAAACTTAGGCAAAAATCTCCAGGATATTGGTCTGGAAAAAAATTATTGAGCAATACCCCACAAGCACAAGCAACCAAAGCAAACACAGACAAATGAGATGATATCAAGTTAAAAAGCTTCTGCGCAGCAAAGGATACAATCAACAAAGAGACGACACACAGAATGGGAGAAAATATTTGCAAACTACTCATCTGACAAGGGATTACTAACAAGAATATATAAGGAGCTCAAACAACTCTGTAGGAAAAAATCTAATAACAAAAAATAGACAAAAGATTTGAATAGACATTTCTCAAAAGAAGACATTCAAATGGCAAACACGCATATGAAAAAGTGCTCAACATCATTGATCAGAGTAACATAAATCAAAACTACAATGAGAGGCCAGACACGGTGGCTCACACCTGTAATCCCAGAACTTTGGGAGGCCAAGGCAGGTGGATCACCTGAGGTCAGAACCTCAAGACCAGCCTGGTCAACATGGTGAAACCCCATCTCTACTAAATATACAAAAAAAAATTAGCCAGGTGTGGTGGCAGGTGCCTGTAATCCCAGCTACTCAGGAGGCTGAGGCAGGAGAATCACTTGAACCCGGAAGATGGAGATTACAGTGCGCCGAGATCGTGCCTTTGTGCTCTAGCCTGGGCAACAGAAGCGAAAATTCATCAAAAAAAAAAAAAATGCAATGAGATATCATCTCACTCCAGTTAAAATGGCTTATATCCAAAAGACAGGCAATAACAAACACTGGCCAGGATGCATAGAAAAAGGAACACTTGTACACAGATGGTGGGAATGTAAATTAGTACAACCACTATGGAGAATAATTTGGAGGTTCCTCAAAAACGTAAAAATAAACTATCATACAACTCAGCAATCTCACTGCTGGGTATATACCCAAAAGTGAGGAAATCAGTATATTGAAGAGATATCTGCACTCCCGTGTTTGTTGTAGCACTGTTCACAATAGCCAGGATTTGGAGGCAACATAAGTGTCCATCAACAGATGAATGGGTAATGAAAAATGTCTGTTGTGGTACATATACACAATGAAGTACTATTCAGCCAAAAAAAAAAAAAAGAGATTCTGTCCTTTGCAACAACATGGATGGAACTGAAGGTCATCGTGCTAAGTGAAATAAGCCAGGCACAGAAAGACAAGTATGTTCTCACTTATTTATGGGATCTAAAAATCAAAACAATTGAACTCATGGAGATGGAGAACAGAAGGATGGTTACCAGAAGCTGGGAAGGGTAGTAGGGAAATGGCAGGAGCAGTGGGGGGAGGTTAATTGGTACAAAAAAAAAAAAATTTAGAATGAATAAGACCTAGTATTTGTTAGCACAACAGGGGGAACATAGTCAATAATAATTTAATTGTACATTTTAAAATAACTAAAAGAGTATAATTGGATTGTTTGTAATACAAAGGATAAATGCTTGAGTTTATCACCCAATTTTCTATGATGTGATTATTCTGCATTCATACCTGTGCCAAAATATATCAGTACCCCATAAATATACATGCCTGCTATATACCCACAAGAAAAGAAAAATAAAAATAAGAGTCAATGATGGCTTCTGCTTAAAGAAGTCCCTTTGCCCCTCTCAAAACTCTACTAAAGTGATCATGAATGGATTTGTAAAGGCACAATCCCACAAAATGGAAGGAGTGACTAAATACATACACTATATACATATGTGCATATATACATATAAAAGCTGAGAAGCAGATAGAAAAATATGGAAACCAACAGACTCAAGAGTGCTAAAATAAGCCAGGAAAAGGCAAACTCATCTGTACTGAAGAACCCCAAATGGCTCAGGAATTTCAGAGCACCAAGTAGTTCTGAAAGAGGAGGTATAGGTAGTGCTGAAAGCAGAAGGACTGATTGAAAGTCAGTTTAATATGTAGTCAGTGGTCCCAGCTAAGGGAGGGCTGGAAGTTGATGCTCTAGTGAGGTTTGACCATCAAAACCAAGTGCCCCTCTATGTCCTTAGAACCACCAGAGTGGAGGGAAGGGTCAGCAAGTGAGGCCCAAATTCAACAGTGCCACTAGGATGTCATTTATATATGGAAGCACCATGTAAAATATTGTGTGAAGAAAGGTACTGTCATTGAGGAAAAATATTTCTCTAGGCCACGATCTTACACCATCACAGATGGAGGGTATTGGGCAGGCCTGCCATCTGGCACTTAAATATCTTACTGAGCAATCAGGCAAATATGTGAGGGTTCTGGCCTTAATTAAAAACATCAGAGAGATGTTAAAATAAGAGCACGAGTCTGGGAATGTCAGCCAAAAGCCTAAAGATAAAAATTCCCCATTTTGTCTTAAAGTTAAAAATAAGAGTTAATTTTGGAGACAAATCTACCTAGGGCTATTCTTTTTCCATCCCCTGTTCTGACTCATCCTGTTGCCTAATGATCCTTTCTGGGTGCTTTTGACACAGAAAGGGAAGTTTGAAAATGCATAGAAGGAAGGAGAGGATTTCAAGTTTAATCGTAAGCCTAACCTGAGTTTTTGCACATTATTCACGGTATTTAACTGCCTGGATTCAGAAGCCACAGTTTTAGCCTCAATGCTGACATTTATGATCCAGGTAAAATTAGGCAGTTTTACCTCCCAGGGCCTTGGTTTTCTTGACTATAAGAAGATGAGAATAACAATGCCCACATCAAAGTTAGGATTAAAATTAATTTGTTGACATTAGTGTTGAAATTAAGATTCAATAAGATAATGAGCAATAAAAGGTTTTAACATGACATCTGGAATGTAGTAAACACTAGTTATATTTATTGTTTTTCAAGGAGCCACAAACTGTAGGAGGAAAACAAGCTATTAGAGTTAAAGAGCATCAGTGGTTAGGGTTCCTAAGGGAATAGCAAGGAATGAGTTGGACATTTAAGATATAGTTGATTTTTGTCGGCACTTTAAATGAAAATTGCCTTCAATATATTCTGTTTTGTCTTAAGAAAATCTACAAACCTATACTTTATGGACTAAATCAACATGGCTCAGTCTGCACCAGACTTTTAATTTTATTCTGGACCCAATTCTTCTGTAAGGGTGGCTCCTTTTGTGTGAGTAGACAACTGGAGGTAGGAGGCTGATGCTCTAGGGAGGGTTTAATCCCATTATTTTTCTACCAAGATCAGCTCTTGGCAGAGACAATGTGGCCCCCTCATTAATCAATAAAAGCAGTGCTGAACTCCACCATGGTTAGATCTCCAGCTTGAAAATATTGTTTGCCTAGCTCCTAACATCATCACAAAGACCCCAGGAAATCCAAACATCACGACTCCTGCTCCTATGGTTTTTCTTTCCAAATACCCGCCAGTATTCTTTCTCTCCCCGGTGTTATATAGACAATTCCCATGAACTGGAGCTGGACCTAACAGTATCTAGTGAGTATAGGAAGACTAGCATTAAAGAAGATGCAATGCTCTACGTCATTAGGGACCAGAGCTGGTAAAACAGTAGTTCTTGAAGTGTGGTCCCTAGTATCACCTGGCAACTTGCTAGAAATGCAAACTCTGGGGCCCCACTCAAGACCTGTTGAATAAGGATTTCAGGTGGAGCCCAGCAATCTGGTTTTTTAACTTTTTTTGCTTTTTTTTGTCTTGACAAATTAAAATTGTACATATTTATATGTACAACATTATGTTTTGAAATGTGTATACATTATAGAATGGTGAAATTGGTGTATACATTATGGAATGGCTAAATTGGCCTCACATATCATTTTTTGTGGTGAGAACACCTATAAGTCTACTCTCCATGATTCTCACATATATAATACACTGTTATTAACTATAGTAACCATGTTGTGTATTAGATCTCTTTGACTTATTCCTCCTGAAATTTTACGTTCTTTCACAAACATCTCCCAGTCTGTATCCTTCCTGCCCCTGATCCTGGTAACCACCATTCTACTCTCATTCATCTTTTTTTAGATTCTACCTATAAGTGAGATTATAAAGTATTATTGTCTTTCTGAGCCTGGCTTATTTCACTTAACATAATGTCCTCCAAGTTCATCCATGTTGTTGCAAATGATAGGATTTTTTTAAGGCTGAATAATATTTCATTGTGTATATACCATATTCTCTTTATCCATTCATTGCTAAACACTTAATTTGATTCTGTAACTTAGCTATTGTAAATAATGCTTCAGTGAACATGGGAGTGCAGCTATCCCTTCCCATGCTGCTTTCATTACTTTTGGATATATACTTAGTAATAGAATTGCTTCATTGTATGGTAGTTCCATTTTTAATTTTTTGAGGAACCTTCATACTGTTTTCCATAATGGCTATATGAATTTACCTTTCCACCAACAGTGTACAAGGGTTTCCTTTTCTCCACAACTTTGCCAACACTTGTTACCTTTCACTTTTACTGTCAGTTAATTTTTGGCAAGGATACCAAGAACACAATGGGGAGACAAGGGTCTCTGCAATAAATGTTGTTAGGAAAGCTGAATATCCTCATGCGGAAGAATGAAATTAGACCCTTATCTCACATCATATACAAAAAATAACTAAAAATGGGTTACAGATTTAAACATAAGACCCAAAACTGTAAAACTATTAGAAGGAAACATAAGAGAAAAGCTAAGTTCCGTAACATTGGTCTGGGAAAATGTGCTCCCAAAAGCATAGGCAAAAAACGTGAAAATAAACAAATGTATTACATCAAACTAAAAAGCTTCTCCACAGAGGGGAAAAATAGCAGAGTGAAGAAACAACCTACAGAATGGGAGAAAATATTTCCAAATCTTACATCTGATAAGGAGTTAATGTCCAAAATATATAAAGAGCCCAAACAATTCAATAGCAAGAAAACAAATAACCTGATTAGAATATGGACAAAGGACCTCAATAGACATTTCTCAAAAGAAGACATACAAATACAAAACAGGTGTATGAAAAGATGCTCAACATCACTAATATCAAGGAAATGAAAATTAAAACCATTATGAGCTGTCACTTCACACCTATTAGAATGGCTATTACCAAAATTTCTAAGAGCAGATTTCAAATATTCTTACCATAAAGAAATAAGTCTGTAAGGGGATGGATATGTTAATTTGCTTGATTTAATCATTCCACAATGTATACATGTATCATAACATCATATTGTACTCTATAAATATATACAATTATTGTCAGTTATATAATTTAAAAAAAAAACTGTTTTAACAAGCCCTTCAGGTGATTTTAATGAATGCTTCCCCTTGAAAGCAACTTAAATAAAACAAATGTTTTTAATGGCAACTGAAAGGACTTAGGTAAGATAAAAGGGAAGCTTTTGTCAAAGAGCTAATAGCACTTGACAGTGTTAAATGCTAAATTGTAAAGACATAAGAGCTACTACAGAAAAGCCTTCTGTAATTACTTTTCAGTGTTTATCTCCCCCATTCAGCTATGAACTTTAAGAGGTCAAGAACTATATCTGTCTTGTTCTTTGTTTTGTTTTATTTCTTCTTAAAAAAAAATACATGTGCAGAATATGCAGGTTTGTTACATAGGTATACGTGTCCCATTGATGGTTTGCTGCACCTATTGACCCATCCTCTAAGTTGCCTCCCCTCGCCCCCCACCCCCCAACAGGCCCTGATGTGTGTTGTTCTTGTGTCAATGTGTTCTCATTGTCCAACTCCCACTTATGAGCAAGAACATGTGGTGTTTGATTTTCTGTTCCTGCATCCTTAGTTTGCTAAGGATGATGGCTTCCAGCTTCATCCATGTCCCTGCAGAGGACATAATCTCTTTCCTTTCCTTTTTTATGAGTGCATAGTATTCAATGGTGTATATGTGCCACATTTTCTTTATCCAGTCTTTTCTTGATGGACATTTGGGTTGATTCCATGTCTTTGCTATTGTAAATAGCTCTGCAATAAGCATACGTGTGCATGTGTCTTTATAGTAAAGTGATTTATATTCCTTTGGGTATATACCCAGTAATGGGATTGCTGGGTCAAATGGTATTTCTGGTTCTAGATCCTTGAGGAGTCACCATACTGTCTTCCACAATGGCTGAACTAATTTACATTCCCAATATTGTAAATGTATTCCTATTTCTCCACAGCCTCGCCAGCATCTATTGTTTCTCGACTTTTTAATAATCGCCATTCTGACTGGCATGTGATGGTATCTCATTATAGTTTTGATTTGCATTTCTCTGATGATCAGTGATGTTAAGCTTTCTTCATATGTTTGTTGGCTATGTAAATGTCTTCTTTTGAGAAGTGTCTGTTTACATCCTTTGCCCATTTTGTGATGGGGTTTTTTTCTTGTAAATTTTCTCATGTTCCTCGTAAATTGTGGATATTAGGCCTTTGTCAGACAGGTAGATTGAGAAAATTTTCTCCCATTCTGTAGGTTGCCTGTTCACTCTGATGATAGTTTCTTTTGCTGTGCAGAGCTCTTTAGTTTAATTAGATCCCACTTGTCAATTTTGGTTTTAGTTGCAATTTCTTTTGGCATTTTTGTCAAGAAGTCTTGGCCAATGCCAATATCCTGAATGGGATTGCATAGGTTTTCTTCTAGGGTTTTTATGGTTTGAGGTTTTACATTTAACTCTTTAATCCATCTCGAGATAGTTTTTGTATAAGGTGTAAAGACAGGGGCCGGTTTCAGTTTTCTGCATATGGCTAGCTCATTTTCCCAGCACCATTTATTGAACAGAGATCCTTTCCCCATTGCTTGTTTTTCTCAGGTTTGTCAAAGATCAGATGGTTGTAGATGTGTGGTGTTATTTCTGAGGTCTCTGTTCTGTTCCATTGGTCTATATGTCTATTTTGGTACCAGTATCATGCTGTTTTGGTTATTGTAGCCTTGTGTATAGTTTGAAGTGAGGTAGTGTGATGCCTCCAGCTTTGTTCTTTTTGCTTAGGATTGTCTTGGCTATACAGGGTCTTCTTTGATTCCACATGAAATTTAAAGTTTTTCTAATTTAAAGAATTAGAATTTTTCTAATTATGTGAAGAATGTCAATGGTAGTTTGATGGGAATAGCATTGAATCTATAAATTACCTTGGGCAGTATGGCCATTTTCATGATGTTGATTTTCCTATCCATGAGCATGAAATAATTTTCCATTTGTTTGTGTCCTCTCTTATTTCCTTGAGCAGTGGTTTGTAGTTCTCCTTGAAGAGGTCCTTCACATCCCTTGTAAGTTGTATTCCTAGGTATTTTATTCTCTTTGTAGCAATGGTGAATGGGAGTTCACTCATGATTTGGCTCTCTGCTTGCCTATTGTTGGAGTAAAGAAATGCTTGTGATTTTTGTACATTGATTTTGTATCTTGAGATTGCTGAAGTTGCTTATCAGTTTAAGGAGTTTTGGGGCTGAGGTGATGGGGTTTTCTAAATATAAAATCATGTTGTCTACTGAGAGAGACAATTTGACTTCCTCTCTTCCTACTTGAATACCCTTTATGTCTTTCTCTTTCCTGATTGTCCTGGCCAGAACTTCCAGTACTATGTTGAATAAGAGTGGTGAGAGAGGGCACCTTTGTCTTGCACCAGTTTTCAAAGGGAATGCTTCCAGCTTTTGCCCATTCAATATGATATTCGCTGTGGGTTTGTCATAAATAGCTCTTATTATTTTGAGATATATTCTATCAATACCTAGTTTATTGAGAGTTTTTAACATGATGGGATGTTCAATTTTATCAAAGCCCTTTTCTGTATCTGTTGAGAGAATCATGTGGTTTTTGTCTTTGGTTCTGTTTATGTGATGGATTATGTTTCTGATTAGCATATGTTGAACCAGCCTTGCATCCCAGGGATGAAGCCGACTTGATTGTGGTGGATAAGTTTTTTGATGTGCTGCTGTATTTGATTTGCCAGTATTTTATTGAGGATTTTCGCATTGATGTTCATCAGGAATCTTAGCCTGAAGTTTTATTTTTTTGTTGTGTCTCTTCCCAGTTTTGGTATCAGGATAATGCTGGCTTCATAAAAGGAGTTAGAGAGAAGTCCCTTTCTTTTCAGTTGTTTGGAATAATTTCAGAAAGAATGGTACCAGCTCCTCTTTGTACTTCTGATAGAATTCAGCTGTGAATCCATCTGGTTCTGGGCCTTTTTTAGTTGGTAGGTGATATGGTTTGGCACCACCCAAATCTCAACCTGAATTGTATCTCCCAAAATTCCCACATGTTATGGGAGGGACCCAGGTGGGAGGTAACTGAATCATGGGGGCCAATTTTTCCCATGCTATTCTTGTGATAGTGATAAGTCTCACGAGATCTGATGGGTTTATCAGGGTTTCCACTTTTGCTTCTTCCTCATTTTTTCTTGCTGCCACCATGTAAGAAGTGTCTTTCCCCTCCTGCCATGATTTTGAGGTCTCCCCAGCCATGTGGAACTGTAAGTTCAATTAAACCTCTTTTTCTTCCCAGTCTCAGTTCTGTTTTTATCAGCAGCATGAAAACAGATTAATACAGTAGGTTATTACTTACTGCATCAATTTCAGAACTTGTTATTGGCCTATTCAAGGATTCGACCTCTTCCTGATTTAGTCTTGAGAGGGCATATGTGTCCAGGAATTTATCCATTTCTTCTAGATTTTCTAGTTTATTTGCATAGAGGTGTTTATAGTATTCTCTGATGGTAGTTTGTATTTCTGTTGGATCAGTGGTGATATCCACTTTATCATTTTTTACTGTGTTTGATTCTTCTCTCTTTTCTTCTTTATTAGTCTAGCTAGCAGTCTATCTGTCTTGTGAATTTTTTGAGAAAAACTACTCCTAGATTCATTGATTTTTTTTGCAGGGTTTTTCGTGTCTCTCTCTCTTTCAATTCTGCTCTGATCTTAGTTATTTCTTGTCTTCTGCTAGCTTTTGAATTAATTTGCTCTTGTCTCTCTTTTAATTGTGATGTTATGGTATCAGTGTGAGATCTTTCCAGCTTCCTGATATGGGTATTTAGTGCTACAAATTTCTTAACACAGCTTTAGCTGTGTCCCAGAGATTCTTGTATATTTTCTGTTTATTTTTATTGGTTTCAAAGAATTTCTTGATTTCTGTCTTAATTTCGTTATTTACCCAGGAGTCATTCAGGAGCAGGTTGTTCAATTTCCATGTAATTGTGTGGTTTTGAGTGTGTTTCTTAATCCTGAGTTCTAATTTGATTGCACTTTGGTCTGAGAGGCTATTATGATTTCTGTTCTTTTCATTTGCTGAGGAGTGTTTTACTTCCAATTATGTGCTGATTTTATAACTGCCATTGGCACTGAGAAGAACGTATATTCTGTTGACTTGGGGTGGAGAGTACTGTAGATGTCTATTACTATTAGGTCCACATGATCCAGAGCTGAGTTCAAGTCCTGAATATCCTTGTTAATTTTCTGTCTCATTGATCTAATGTTGACATTGGAGTATTAAAGTCTCCCACTATTATTGTGTTGGAGCCTAAGTCTCTTTGTAGGTCTCTAAGAACTTGTTTTATAAATCTGGGTGCTCCTGTATTGGGCACGTATACATTTAGAATAGTTAGCTCTTGTTGTTGAATTGTTCCCCTTACCATTAGGTAATGCCCTTGTCTCTTTTGATCTTTGTTGGTTTAAAGTCTGTTTTGTCAGAGACTAGGATTGCAACCCCTACTTTTTTTTGGTTTCCATTTGCTTGGTAAATTTTCCTCCATCCCTTTATTTTGAGCCTATGTGTGTCTCTGCATGTGAGCATGTGAGATGGGTCTCCTGAATACAGCACGCTAATGAGTCATGACTCTTCATCCAATTTGCCAATTGGTGTCTTTTAATTGGGGCATTTAGCCCATTTACATTTAAGATTAGTATTGTTATATGTGAATTTGTTCCTATCATCATGATGCTATTTGGCTTTTTGTGCACTAGTTGATACAGTTTCTTCATAGTGTCATTGGTCTTTATATTTTGGTGTGTTTTTGCAGTGGCTGGTACTGGGTTTTCCTTTCCATAGTTACTGTTTCTTTCAGGGGAACTTGCAAGGCAGGCCTGGTGGTAACGAAATCCCTCAGCATTTGTTTATCTGGAAAGGATTTTATTTCTCTGCTTATGAAGCTTAGTTTGGCTGGATATGATATTCTGGGTTGAAAATTCCTTTCTTTAAGGATGTTGAATATTGGTCCCCAATTTCTTCTGCCTTGTAGAGCCTCTGTTAAGAGGTCTATTGTTAGTCTGATGGGCTTCCGTTTGTAGGTAACCTAGCCTTTCTCTCTGGCTGCCCTTAACATTTTTTCCTTCATTTCGACCTTGGAGAAGCTGATGATTATGAGCCTTGTGACTGATCTTCTCATGGAGTATCTTAGTTATGTTCTCTGCACTTCCTTAATTTTTATGTTGGCCTGTTTTGTTAGGTTGGGGAAGTTCTCCTGGATAATATCCTGAAATGCGTTTTCCAGCTCTTTTCTATTCTCCCCAACTCCTTCAGGTACTCCAATCAATTGTAGGTTCAGTCGTTTTTATGAAATCCCAAATGTCTTGGAGCCTTTGTTCAGTCCTTTTTATTCTTTTTTCTCTAGTCTTGTCTGCATGCCTTATTTCAGCAAGGTATCTTCAAATTCAAATGCTTTCTTCCACTTGGTCAATTCAGCTATTGATACTTGTGTATGCTTCAAGAAGTTCTTGTGCTGTGTTTTTCTGCTCCAGCAGGTCATTTACATTCCTCTCTAAACTGAATATTCCACTTAGCAGCTCCTCTAATCTTTTATCAAGGTTCTTAGCTTCTTTGCATTGGGTTAGAACATGCTCCTTTAGCTCAGCGTAGTTTTTTATTAACCATCTTCTGAAGCCTACTTCTGTCAATTCATCCATCTCATCCTTTGTCCAGTTCTGTGCCCTTGCTGGAGAGATGCTGTGATCATTTGGAGGAGAAGAAGCACTCTGGCCTTTTGGGTTTTCAGCGTTTTTCCATTGATTCTTTCTCATCTTTGTGAGTTTGTCTAGTTTGGATCTTTGAGGCTGCTGACCCTTGGATGGGGTTTTTGTGGGGGATTTTCATTGTTGTTGATGCTTTCTACTTGTTTTTCTTCCAATGGTCAGGTTCCTCTTCTGTAGGGCTGCTGCAGTTTTCTCAGGGGTTCACTTCAGGCCTTATTCATCTAGTTTGCTCCCACACCTTGAGTGAAATGTCACTCAAGGAGGCTGGAAAACAGCAAAGATGGGTGCCTGCTCCTTCTTCTGGGATCTCTGACCTCAAGGGGCACCAACCTGATGCCAGTAGGACCGATCCTGTATAAGGTGTCTGCCAACCCCTGTTGGAGGGTCTCACCCAGTTGGGTGGCATGGGGAATAGGACCTGTTTAATGAAGCACTTTGTCCCTTGGTGGAGAGGGTGTGCTTCGCTGGGGGGAAACCCACTCATCTGGGCTGCCTGGATTCCTCAGAACTACCAGAAGGAAAGGCTGAGTCTGTTGGTCCACAGAGACTGTGGCCACCCCTCCCCTAGGGGCTCAGGCCCAGGGAGATCTGGGTTTTGTACCTGAGCCTCTGGCTGGAGTTATTGAAGTTCCTGCCTGGAAGCCCCACCCAACGAGGAAGAATGGGTCAGAGTCAGGCCTGAAAAGGCACTCTGGCCACAGTCTGCCCCAGCTGATATGTTGGGCTGTGGGGGACACATCTTGGGACCAAGCCATCCAGCCTCCCTGGCTCTAGCAGGGGAAAAGCACAGCCTGGAGCTATGGAGATGGATATCACCCTTCCCTGACCCAGGGAGTCTAGTGTATTAGGCAGTTGTGAGTCCCAGTACTGGCTGCTGCCACACCACCAAAGAATGCAAATGGCTTAGACAGCAGGCAGCCACAGCTGCAGCTGTGGTGCTGGTCACCCACTCCTCCCAGGAGCTCGGTAGGCTTAAGCAGATTCCAGCTGAAAGGGTGTTGAGAATCTGCATGGTTCCAGGGTTGGGACACTAGGCCCTGGTGGCATGAGTTCACAAGTGGAATCTTCTGATCCATGGGTTACACAGTTCCATGGAAAAAAGCATGGTTTCCCTGGCTGGGTAGCATGCCCACTCACTGCCTTCCTCTCTGTGGATCACGCCAGCCTCCTACTCAGTGCTGATGAGAGAACCTAGATACTTTGGTTGACAAT
Organism: Pongo pygmaeus; assembly: GCF_028885625.2. Taxonomy (NCBI): domain Eukaryota; kingdom Metazoa; phylum Chordata; class Mammalia; order Primates; family Hominidae; genus Pongo; species Pongo pygmaeus. The sequence continues at coordinate 48,960,747 of NC_072385.2, read as the reverse complement.
GAAGGAGTCACATGCTTATTATGGTTCTTTTCAATGGGAGCCTCTGAACACCACTGTTTCTAGCCGGCCATCTTGGCCCCACTGCCCTGTCTTGTTCTTAGTGCAAAGATATAACAATCAATGTAGGCTCAGTTGTGCTACAGTAACAAAACAATCCTAAAATTCAGTCTTTAAATAACAAAGGTTTATTTCTCACTAACATTACACATCCTTCAAGGATGGGTGAGACTCTGCCCCATGTCATTCTTTCTGCCAGAGAAGCCACCATTGTGAACAATGCTGTTGTGGCTTTTAACTGAGCAATGGAACCTGTCACCTCAGCTCCCATTTCATTGACCAAAGCAAATGGCCAGACTGAGTTCAACAGGACAGGTTAATATAGCCCTCCTATTTACCTACAAGGAGAGAACTAGTATCTGTAAACAGCTAATAACTTCACAAGAAGTATCAGCTCCTCGAGGTGGGCATCCTCACTTTGCAGGTAAGAAAACAAAGATAGAGAGAGGTTAAGTAATTTGCCTAAAGTCTTTCGGCACATAATTATAAGTGCTGGATTTCTATTTGTCTGATTCCAAAGTTTGTGCTGAGAAGCACCATGCCTCACTGTTAGAAATAAAGACCACGGGAAGGGGAAATGGTTTTCCAAGAGATTAATTAAGCTTTAAATGGTTGTGGAACTTTGAAGTGGAAATCTCCCAGGGGAACTCAAAATGTGGAACTAGTGTAGAAGAGAGACAAGAGAACTACAGGTGGATATTGATTTGGAATTTCTAACTCAGAACATTCAGTGAAATATTTGTGTGGCTTTTTTTCTCTAAAGACAGAAGAAAAGAAAATGGGAAAAAACAGTCTTCAGGGATATCAACAGATTGGCAGAGAAAGAAAAAGAGCTAATATGGAAGTTGTAAAAGAAACAACACTGAAGAGGAAAGGCCTTTAGGAAGAGTATAAGGTCAAGAACACCTGTTACAACAGGAAGTCGGAAAGTGATAATACAAGTTTTTTAAAAATCCATTCTATTTGTATAGGAAGAATTCTGGGTGCCCTCTAAGGGAAACAGTTCATAAAGTAATGAAATGAGTACTTCAAATTTCTAGGGCCAGAAAGAGAAAAAAACTATGGGCATGAGACACAAGATTGAAGTATTTAGTAGCAGAAAGAATCATAGAAAAAAATTATGATGGATTAAATGTCAGGGCTGTGGTTTCACAGTTTATGAAGAAAAATGTACAAATATTTGGAGGCAAGAGGATAAGAGAGATTGAAAATCAGAGTAAGAGAGACAGAGGCACACAGACAGACTACAAGAACATTATAGAGCTGGAATCAATGGGGTCCACGGTGCAGGGGCAGACTGCAATTATGACCTCAATAGACATCAGGCCTTTTCTGCCTCTGAGAGACAGGGACGGTGTAAGAGTATCATGGGAGGAAAATTGCTGATGGGAGATAAAGTCCAGGGCTCTTAGAATGCACAATTGATTACTATATCTTCCAACAGGTCAAGCCCAAAATCACAAAAGATAACATCTTCCCACGTCCAGATGGACTGCTCTATGTGCCTGGTCCTCACCTGGGTAAGAATCTCCTGGGAGTTTTCCCTCTATGAACCATTTTTCTTTTCCTCATTTGAAGCATTATACCTGGTTTGGGAAATTGATCACACCTGTGGTAGATACTGCACTTGATCACCCAACATCCATATTTCTTATCTTCCTTATTAAATTGCCCAAGTTTTTTCAAAGTGGCAATAACCCAATAAATTATTTCCTTCTCAACTTCCTTCACCTTTTTAGCCAAAGAGACATCAGATGCATCCCTTAATTGGAATATGAGGGAGGGAACCCTTGGGACCCCATGTTAGGGTTGGGAACTTCAGGGCATCACCGTGTATGACTTTCACATGAAGAAAGTCATAATGCAAGGAAGTGGGAGATCACTAATTGAATGCACCTGTCTATGGACAGCTCTGAGCAGCAGCATCCTTGTTACTGATTCTTTTTCTTGCCTGATCTGTAGGTGACATTTTGTGACCAGAAGAGAAAGGCCAAGAGAAACAAACATCAGCTTCTCTAACCTATTTATAGCCAGGATGATAGAATCACAAGGTTCTCAAGGTTTATAGGTGATGGGCTGTTCTCAAAAGAAGCTTTGTTGTGAAAACATACTAAAAGAAAATGGATGAGTGATTCTCCAATACATTGCTTTTCAATTCTGTGACATCCTCACCTCTGCCCTATGGGTAGATTCTTTGATGTCTGAAAAGTTTCTGTACATAAAGAGGAACATTCATTACTATTGTTTAATGCCCCATTTGTTAACTGTATGACTTTATTTAAAAAATCATCATTTTTGAAGGAGTAAACCATCACTATTTTAAGTATTCACATAGTACTTTCAAAACAAATATAGACTTGGAATAAAACAAATTAGATTTACTAAACTTACTTATTGGTCACAAACATTTTTAATAGTATGTCCCAAATGCATGGAATCAACCTATATGCCCACTGCTGACAGACCGGATAAAGAAAATGTGGTACATATACATCATGGAATATTATGCAGCCGTGAAAAAAAAACAAGATTATGTCCTTTCCAGGGACATGGATGGAGCTGGAGGCCATTATCCTTACCAGCTAATGCAGGAACAGAAAACCAAATACCACATGTTCTCACTTTTAAGTGGGAGCTAAATGATGAGAACACATGGACACATTGAGAGGAAAAATGCACACTGGGGCCTATTGTAAGGTGGAGGGTGGGAGGAGGGAGAGGATCAGGAAAAATAACTAATGGGTATGAGGCTTAATACCTGGGTGATGAAATAATCTGTACAACAAACTCCCATGACACAAGTTTACCTATGTAACAAACCTGCACATGTACCTTGAACTTAAAAGTTTCAAAAAGTACTAATTTAAAGTATTATTCTAATATTTTATATTTTCTGAAAAATCAAACAAAATACAAAAATAAATGCTTTAAATCTCTATTATACTTTCATTTTAAACCAGTTATAAAGGTACTGAAATCAAGATAAATTTTATCATATGTACTTATGCTTCTTCCTTTCTAGGATTTTTATGTATTATCAAGGTTTCTCAAGGCTGAAGTAGTTTTACTAGTGACAAAAGCAAAAGAATACCACCTTAGACCAGCTGAAATGACAAGTTGTAGAAGTTCGCAACTGATAAATCTTGGTTGGCCAAGAATCCTGATTGTGTAAACCTTTGTGATTTAAACCCAAGCCTTGGGGCATTAGACTGAGTTTCTTTTATAATAAACTTTTATGTATTACATCAAGGGACTTTTATGTCTCTGCCTTTCAGATAGGTTTTAAACTTTTGAAACATGTTGTATTCCCAGAAATATGTTATTTATCCTTGGCATGGCTGACATTTCTTAACACATAGGTATAAAATATCTGCATGTAGGTATTAATTAGAAGCTTATGTAATCAGTAAAAATTAAATATATCCCACAATGTTCATTTTTATTAAAGCTACATTTTGTATACTTCCATTAATTTTTCATTTGAATATCTGAATGACCTCATAGCTTTTTTAGTCATAATTATTCTCTTTTTGATGCTTAAATTTTCTCAATTTAGCCAGTATGCATCCCTTTAAGTCAGTTTCTTTATACTTTTTACACTGCCTTGAATATCTTTGAGAAAGTGAATATCAGCCCTACTAGCTGGCTATCAAGCTATGATAAACAGTCTCTAACAAGCATAGTCAAAGCTGTAATTCAGCTAGAGGAAAAAATATATCTAAGTGATTTTTGCTTTCTTACCAATGACATCCCAGCCTAGCCTCACTCCTACCAAATTTTGTAGAAAGATTACTAGATACTCAATTGCCAAACTGCTCCTAGCTTCTTGACATTATCCAATCCAGAGATGGTCCCTGCTTCTTCAATCTCTTCCTAAAATTACTCAACATAAGCAAAAATCTTATAGTAAGCTCTTCTCAATTACCTATTTCCCTGACACCACAAAATTCCCCTGGAGTGTGTTCTTCCTTGCAAGCTACAAAAAAAAAAAAAAAAAAAAAAAAAAAAATCTAAACATGTTCCTGATGGTCTTTGACTAGTGGTCTTTCACACTTTGAAATAAAGTTTGAAATCCTTGCTTTCCAACAGCAGAAAGACATTTCAGACCCATCCTCAGTTTTCCTGATTAAAATATGGTAATCGGTTGTCCTTTATTTTAATTGAGAGATGAAAATAAAAAATAAAAATGTGGGCACTAGAGTTGAGCATGAGAGTTAGCGATGATTAAAACTGCTGCTGCTGCTGCTGCTGCAACTATTGATGTCATTGAGCTACTTTTTAAGGAGTATCTGTTTAAGATTACATCAAACATCCACATCTAGCCTATTTTCACATCAATCATTCCAGTCTGGTCTATTTTCTCGCTATACCCAATATTCTTTTAGTGCATCATTTTATTAAGACTTCCTTTGACAGGGCCTTTTGGAGGTTTGAGATTCACCCACTGTCCTCCATTTCAAGTTCTCACCAATTAAGAAAAACAGGGACACAAATTACACTCTTTATTTAAAAACAAAAACATTACAGAACATATTCTGTGGACAAAAGGGAGGCTTTCATCTCTTTTTCTATGCCTTGAATTGAATCACACATGTTAAGTACATGGAAGATTCCACAATAGACAAGAGGTCCTAATCTGTTGTTCCTAACATACAAGAAGAGAAAATGAAGAAGGTAGTGGAGAGGATAGAAAGTGAGGAGGGAAGGAAAAAAAGAGGAAGAATGGGAGGAAGTAAAAGGAAAGCAAGAACAATGGAGGGCTGTTTACTTGTACATAAAGAGGGGCAATGATAACTACCTGATTGGGTTGTCATTGGAACTAACTCAGACACTGTCTGTAAAGTGCAAGGTATATATAAATCCTCATAAATGGCAGCTGATATGGCCATTTATCATTCATTTTGATCATTTATCTGAACATAGTTATGCTTTACTCTTAGGGTCAATTTCTAGAAATAGAAATTTGGGATTGTGAACACAAAATTATATAGCTTAAATTTTAACAGCCCTTCAGAAAAAACTGTCAATGTTTTTAAACTTTTCCAATCTGATAGATAAAAATAAGTCATTATTTTTATTATCACTTCTGAATTTAATATTTAATGTTATGAAAGTTATTTATAAACATAATTTAAAGAGTCAAATAGGAGGGGCTGGTCAAGATGGTCGACTAGAAGCAGTTAGCATGTGCTAGTCTCACGAAGAGAAATAGAAGGGACAAGTAAATACAGCACCTTCATCTTTGAGTACAGGAGATGCTGGCAAGATGGCTGAATAGGAACAGCTCTGGTCTGCAGCTCCCAGCGAGATCGACGCAGGTGGGTGATTTCTGTATTTCCAACTGAGGTACCTAGTCCATCTCATTGAAGCTGGTTGAACAGTGGGTACAGCCCACGGAGGGTGAGCGGAAGCAGAGAGGGGCATTGCCTCACCCAGGAATTGCAAGGGTCAGGGAATTCATTCCCCTAGCCAAGGGAAGCTAAGAGAAACTGTACCGGGAAAAACGGTGAACTCCAGCCCAGATACTGCGCTTTTCTCACGGTCTTTGCAACAGATAGACCAGGAGATTCCCTCCAGTGCCTATGCCACCAGGGCCCTGGGTTTCAAGTACAAAACTGGGTGGCCATTTGGGCAGACACTGAACTAGCTGCAGGAGTTTTTTTTGTTTCCATACCCCAGTGGTGCCTGGAACACCACAGAGATAGAACCCTTCACTCACCTGGAAAGGGGGCTGAGCCAGGGAGCCAAGTGGTCTGGCTCCGCGGATGCCACCCCCATGGAGTCCAGCAAACTAAGATCCACTGGCTTGAAATTCTCGCTGCCAGCACAGCAGCAGTCTGAGATCCACCTGGGATGCTGGAGCTTTGTGGGGGGAGGGGCGTCTGCCATTGCAGAGGCTTGAGTAGACAGTTTTATCCTCACAGTGTAAATAAAGCCCCTGGGAACTTCAAACTGGGTGGAGCCCACCACAGCTCAGTAAGGCTGCTGTGGCCAGACTGCCAGATTTCTCCTCTCTGGGCAGGGCATCTTTGAAAAAAAGGCAGCAGCCCCACTCAGGAACTTATAGAGAAAACCCGCATTCCTCTGGGACAGACCACTTGGGGGAAGTGGCAGCTGTGGCTGCAGCTTAGCAGAATTAAGTGTCCCTACCTGACAGCTCTGAAGAGTGTAGCGGACCTCCTAGCTCAGGGTTTGAGCTCTGCTAAGGGTCAGACTGCCTCCTCAAGTGGGTCCCTGACCCACGTGTATCCTGACTGGGAGACACCTCTCAGTAGGGGCTGAAAGACACCACACAGAGGAGAGCTCTGGCTGCTATCTGCCAGGTGACCCTCTGGGATGAAGCCCCTCTGGGACAAAGAGGAAAGAACAGGCAGCAATCATTGCTGTTCTGCAGCCTCTGCTGGTGATACCCAGGCAAACAGGGTCTGGAGTGAACCTCCAGCAAACTCCAGCAGACCTGCAGCAGAGGGGCCTGACTGCTAGAAGGAAAACTAACAAACAGAAAGGAATAGCACGTCCACTCAGATACCTCATCTGAAGGTCACCAACATCAAAGACCAAAGGCAGATAAATCCACAAAGATGGGGAGAAACCAGTGCCAAAAGGCTGAAAATTCCAAAAAACACAACATCTTTTCTCCTCCAAAGGACCACAACTCCTCATCAGCAAGGGACCAAACTGGATGGAGAATGAGTTTGACAAATTGACAGAAGCAGGCTTCAGTAGGTGGGTAATAACAAACTCCTCTGAGCTAAAGGATCATGTTCTAACCCAATGCAAGGAACCTAAGAACCTTGAAGAAAGGTTAGACAAATTGCTAACTAGAATAACAAGTTTAGAGAAGAAAATAAATGACCTGAAGGAGCTGAAAAACACAGCACAAGAACTTTGTGAAGCATACACAAGTATCAATGCCCAAATCAATCAACCAGAAGAAAGGATATCAGAGATTGAAGATCAACTCAATGAAATAAAGTTAGAAGACAAGATTAGAGAAACAAGAATGAAAAGAAACGAACAAAGCCTCCAAGAAATATGGAACAATGTGAAAAGACCAAATCTATGTTTGATATTGCTGTACCTGAAAGTGACAGGGAGAATGGAACCAAGTTGGAAAACACTCTTCAGGAGATCATCTAGAAGAACTTCCCCAACCTAGCAAGATAGGCCAATGTTCAAATTCAGGAAATACAGAGAACACCACAAAGATATTACTTGAGAAGAGCAACCCCAAGACATATAATCATCAGATTCACCAAGGTTGAAACAAAGGCAAAAATGTTAAGGGCAGCCAGAGAGAAAGGTTGGGTTACCCACAAAGGGAAGCCCATCAGACTAACAGTGGATCTCTTGGCAGAAACCCTAAATGCCAGAAGAGAATGGGGGCCAATATTCAACATTCTTAAAGAAAAGAATTTTCAACCCAGAATTTCATGTCCAGCCAAACTAAGCTTCATAAGCAAAGGAGAAATAAAATCTTTTACAGACAAGCAAATGCTGAGAGATTTTGTCACCACCAGGCCTGCCTTACAAGAGCTCCTGAAGGAGGCACTAAACATGGAAAGGAACAACAAGTACCAGCTACTGCAAAAACAAACCAAATTGTAAAGTCCATCAATACTATGAAGAAACTGCATCAACTAATGGGCAAAATAACCAGCTAGCATCATGATGACAGGATCAAATTCACACACAACAATATTAACCTTAAATATAAATGGCCTAAATGTCCCAATTAAAAGACACAGACTGGCAAATTGGGTAAAGATTCAAGACCCATGAGTGTGCTATATTCAGGAGACCCATCTCACGTGTAAAGACACATATAGGCTCAAAATAAAGGGATGGAGAAATATTTACCAAGCAAATGGAAAGCAAAAAAAAGCATGAGTTGCAATTCTAATCTCTGGTAAAACAGACTTTAAACCAACAAAGATCAAAAGAGACAAAGAAGGCCATTACATAATGGTAAAGGGATCAATGCCTCAAGAAGAGCTAACTATCCTAAATATATATACACCCAATACAGGAGCAACCAGATTCATAAAGCAAGTTCTTAGAGACCTACAAGGAGACTTAGACTCCCACACAATAATAGTGGGAGACTTTAACAACCCACTGTCAATATTAGACAGTTCAACAAGACAGAAAAATTAACAAGGATATTCAGGACCAGAAAACTGGAAGAAAAACACTCCTCAGCAAATGCAAAAGAACAGAAATCATAACAGAGAGTCTTTCAGACCAAAGTGAAATCAAATTAGAACTCAAGATTAAGAAACTCACTCAAAACTGCACAACTACATGGTAACTGAAAAACCTGCCCTGAATGACTACTGGGTAAATAATGAAATGAAGGCAGAAATAAAGATGTCCTTTGAAACCCATAAGAACAAAGACACAACATATCAGAATCTCTGGGACACATTTAAAGCAGTGTGTAGAGGGAAGTTTATAGCACTAAATGTCCACAAGAGAAAGCAAGAAAGATCTAAAATTGACACACTAACATCACAATTAAAAGAACTACAAAAGTAAGAGCAAACAAATTCAAAAGCTAGGAGAAGACAAGAAATAACTAAGAGCAGAACTGAAGGAGATAGAGACATGAAAAACCCTTCAAAAAAAAATCAATGAATCCAGGAGCTGGTTTTTTGAAAAGATCAACAAAATAGACCACTAACCTGACTAATAAAGAAGAAAAGAGAGAAGAATCAAATAGATGCAATAAAAAATGATAAAGGGGATATCACCACTGAACGCACAGAAATACAAACCACAACCAAAGAATACTATAAAAACTTCTATGGAAATAAACTAGAAAATCTACCAGAAATGGATAAATTTCTGGACACATACATCCTACCAAGTCTAAACCAGGAAAAAGCTGAATCCCTGAATAGACCAATAACAAGTTTTGAAATTGAGGCAGTAATTAATAACCTACCAACTAAAAAAAGTCCAGGACCAGAGGGATTCACAGCCAAATTCTACCAGAGGTACAAATAGGAGCTGGCCCCATTCCTTCTGGAACTATTTCAAACAGTAGAAAAAGAAGGAATCCTCCCTAACTCATTTTATGAGGCCAGCATCATCCTGATACCCAAACCTGGCACAGACACAACAACAACAACAAAATTCCAGCCAATAGATGAACATCGATGCAAAAATCATCAATAAAATACTGGCAAACCAAATCCAGCAGCACATCACAAAAAGCTTATCTACCATGATCAAGTCGGCTTCACGCCAGGGATGCAAGGCTGGTTCAACATATGCAAATCAATAAACGTAATCCATCAAACAGTACTGATGACAAAAACCACATGATTATCTCAATGGATGCAGAAAAGTCCTTGGATAAAATTCAACACTGCTTCATGCTAAAAACTTTCAATAAACTAGGTATTGGTGGAACATATCTCAAAATAATAAAAGCTATTTATGACAAACCCACAACCAATATCATACTGAATGGGCAAAAACTGGAAGCATTTCCTTTGAAAACTGGCATAAGACAAGAATGGCCTCTCTCACCACTCCTATTCAACACACTATTGGAAGTTTTGGCCAGAGCAATCAGGCAAGAGAAAGAAATAAAGGTATTCAATTAGGAAAAGAGGAAGTCAAATTGTCTCTGTTTGCAGATGACATGATTGTATATTTAGAAAACCCCATCATCTCAGCCCAAAATCTCCTTAAGCTGATAAGCAACTTCAGCAAACTCTCAGGATACAAAATCAATGTGCAAAAATCACAAGCATTTCTATACAACAATAACAGACAGAGAGCCAAATCATGAGTGAACTCCCATTCACAATTGCTACAAAGAGAATAAAATACCTAGGAATCCAACTTTACAAGGGATGTGAGGGACCTCTTCAAGAGAACTACAAATTACTGCTCAAGGAAATGAGAGAGGACACAAACAAAGGGAAAAACATTCCATGCTCATGGATAGGAAGAATCAATACCATGAAAATGGCCATACTGCCCAAAGTAATTTGTAGATTCAATGCTATCCCCATCAAGCTACCATTGACTTTCTTAGCAGAATTGGAAAAAAACTACTTTAAACTTTATATGGAACCAGAAAAGAGTCCACATAGCCAAAACAATCCTAAGCAAAAAGAACAAAGCTGGAGGCATCACGTTACCTGACTTCAAACCCTACTACAAGGCTATAGTAACCAAAACAGCATGGTATTGGTACCAAAACACACATATAGACCAATGGAACAGAATAGAGGCCTTAGAAATAACACCACACACCTACAACCATCTGGTCTTTGACAAACCTGACACAAACAAGCAATGGGGAAAGGATTCCCTATTTAATAAATGGTGTTGGGAAAACTGGCTAGCCATATGCAGAAAACTGAAACTGGACCCCTTCCTTACACCTTATACAAAAATTAACTCAAGATGGTTTAAAGACTTAAACGTAAGACCTAAAACCATAAAAATCATAGAAGAAAACCTAGGCAATACCATTCAGGACAAAGGCATGGGCAAAGACTTCATGTCTAAAACACCAAAAGCAGTGGCAACAAAAGCCAAAATAGACAAATCGTATCTAATTAAACTAAAGAGCTTCTGCACAGCAAAAGAAACTATCATCAGAGTGAACAGGCAACCTACAGAATGAGAGAAAATTTTTGGAATCTATCTATCTGACAAAGGGCTCATATCCAGAATCTACAAAGAAAAAAAACCAAACAACCCCATCAAAAAGTGGGCAAAGGATATGAACAGACACTTCTCAAAAGAAGACATTTATGCAACCAACAAACATAAGGAAAAAAAACTCATCATCACTGTTCATTAGAGAAATCAAAATCACAATGAGATACCATCTCACACCAGTTAGAATGCCAATCATTAAAAAGTCAGGAAACAACAGATGCTGGAGAGGATGTGGAGAAATAGCAACACTTTTACACTGTTGGTGGGAGTGTAAATTAGTTCAACCATTGTGGTAAACAGTGTGGCAATTTCTCAAGGATCTAGAACTAGAAATACCATTTGACCCAGCAATCCCATTACTGAGTATATACCCAAAGGATTATAAATCATGCTACTACAAAGACACATGCACAGGTATGTTTATTGTGGCACTATTCACAATAGCAAAGACTTGGAACCAACTCAAATGTCCATCAATAATAAAATGGATAAAGAAAATTTGGCACATATACACCATAGAATACTATGCAGCCATAAAAAGGATGAGTTCATGTCCTTTGCAGATACATGGATGAATCTGGAAACCATCATTCTCAGCAAACTAACACAAGAACAGGAAACCGAACACCGCATGTTCTCACTCATAAGTGGGAGTTGAACAATGAGAACACATGGACACAGGGTGGGGAATATCACACACCAGGGCCTATTGAGGGGGTAATGGGCTAGGGGAGGGATAGCATTAGAAGAAATACCTAATGTAGGTGATGGGTTGATGGGCGTAGCAAACCACCATGGCATGTATATAACTACGTAACAAAACTGCACATTCCACACATGTACCCCAGAACTTAAAGTATAAAAAAATACCCAGCATCTTCAATGGTGAAACAACCAAGTACACTCATTAGGGCTCATCAAGAAAACAACTCAACGCACAGAGAATGGAGAAAAGCAAGGCAGGGTGACCACCCCACTGGGAGCAACACAGAGCCAGGTAAGCATCCCCTGCCCAGGGAAGCAGTGAGTGAGTGAGTGACCCCAGGGACAGACACTTCTCTCAAGGATCTTTGCAGCCCTTGAGTCAGGAGATCCCTTTGTGAACCCACTCCATGAGGGCCTTCTGTCTGACACACACAGCTCTGTGGGGTCTTAGCAAAGCAGTCACTTGGGCACACACAGCGACCCAAGGGCTTTAGATACCTGGGCTTCCCAGCAAAAGCAGCTGCAACTCCAGCTGAGCAGGAGGCTATTCCCCTGTACAAACCCTTAGGAAAGGGGCTGAATCCAGGAGTCTAAGCAGGGACAGTCTGCAGGCCTTGCTTCCCTACCAACTCAGAGGATGAGACCCACTGGCCTGGAACTCCAGCCAGCCATGGGTAGCAATGTTACACCGCCCTGAGACAAAACTCCCAGAGGGCAAAGCAGGCCACCATCTTTGCTTTTTCACTGCCTTAGCACTCTGAAGAATCCAAGGCAACAAGGGACTGGCGTGGTCCCCCAGCACAGCACAATAGCTCTGTGAAGCAGCAGCCAGACTGCTTTTTCATGCTGGGCCTGTTTCTCTTCACTGGCTGAAATCTCCCAACTGAGGCCTACAACCACCCCTGCTGGTGTTTTCAAGTCAGCAATGGTTAAAAACCTCCCTGGGAGCTCCCAGAGGGAGGAAGGCTGTCATCTTTGTTGTTTTGCAGCCTTAGCCATTGTCACCTTCAGGCTTTGGAGAGTCAAAGATGACTGGGGGCTGGAGTGAACCCCCAACATGGCACAGCTGCTCTACAAAAAAGCAGCCAGACTGCTGTTTTGCACAGGTCCCCAATCCCATTTCTCCTCACTGAGTGGGACCCCCAACAGGGGTCCCCAGCCACTCCTACCAATGTGTTTGAGCCATAGCTTCCATATTGCTGCCTTACCACCTTCACTGTTGACATATTCACTTGCTGGAAAACCCAAGGTGACTAGGTACTGGAGTGGACCCCCAGCATACTGCAGCAGTGCTAAGGAAAAGTGACCTGAATGTTTCTTACATGAGTCCCCAGTCCCATATCTTCTCACTGGGCAGGTCCTCCCAGCCTGGATCTCCAGCTACTCCCACTGGGACTATCCAGCCATTAGCAGCTCCACGACTCACTGGTACAGAGTTCCCAGTGGGAAAGATGGATTATCATCTTTGCTGTCTCACAGCCCTTGCCCTTGCTGTCTCCAGGCTCTAGAGAGTCCATGGGACTAGGGGCTGATCCAGACCCCTAGCCCAGAGCACCCATCTCACAGAAATGTGGCTGGACTGTTCTCCATGCAGGTTCTGGTCCTCACTTCTCCTCACTGGGCAGGGCCACCTGACCTGGGACTCCAGCACAACCACTCTGTCCCAGCCTGATGACTTCAATCAGAAGCAGTCCAGCAGTGAAAGAAACACCCATATGCAGAGATAAGAAAGAACCAAAGCAAGAACTCTGGCAACTCAAATAGCCAAAGTGTCTTATGTCCTCCAAATGATTGCAGTAGTTCTCCAACAAGGGTTCTTAACCAGGCTGAGAAGGATGAAATGACAGAAATAGAATTCAAAATATAGATAAGAATGAATATCATTGAGATTCAGGAGAATGCCAAAATCCATCCAAGGAAACCAAGAGTCACAATAAAATAATACAGAAGCTGACAGACAAAATAGCCGCTATAAAAGAGCCTGGCCAGGCGTGGTGGCTCACATCTGTAATCGCAGCACTTTGGGAGACCAAGAGGGTGGATCACCTGAGGTCAGCAGTTCAAGACCAACCTGGCCAACATGGTGAAACCCCATCTCTACTAGAAAAAGAAAAAAATTAGTCAGGCATGGTGGCACATGCCTGTAATCCCAGTTGCTCAAGAGGCTGAGGCAGGAGAATCACTTGAACCTAGGAGGCAGAGGTTACAGTGAGCAGAGATCATGCCACTGCACTCCAACCTGGGTGAGAGAGTGAGATTTGGTCTCAAAAAAAGAGTCTAACTGATCTGGTAGAGCTGAAAAACACACAATCTCAAGTATTAACAGCAGAACAGACTGAGCTGAGGAAAGAATCTCATAATTTGAAAACTGGCTTACTGAAATAAGACAATCAGACAAAAAGAAAAAAGAATAAAAAGAAATGAAACCTCTGAGAAATATGGGATTATATAAAAAAGGCCCTCTCCCTCTCCCTCTCCCTCTCCCTCTCCCTCTTTTTCGGTCTCCCTCTCCTTCTTTTTTCGGTCTCCCTCTGTTGCCGAAGCTGGACTGTACTGCCGGGATCTCGGCTTGCTGCAACCTCCCTGCCTCGGGCTCCTGTGACTCTCCTGCCTTGGCCTGCCGAGTGCCTGGGATTGCAGGCGCGCGCCGCCACGCCTGAATGGTTTTTGTATTTTTGGTGGAGACGGGGTTTCGCCGTGTTGACCGGGCTGGTCTCCAGCTCCTGGCCTCGAGTGATCTGCCTGCCTCGGCCTCCCGAGGTGCTGGGATTGCAGACGGAGTCTCGCTAACTCAATGCTCAATGGTGCTGAGGCTGGAGTGCAGTGGTGTGATCTCGGCTCTCTGCAACCTCCACCTACCAGCCTCCTGCCTTGGCCTCTTAAAGTGCTAAGATTACAGCCTCTGCCCCACCGCCACCCCGTCTAGGAAGTGAGGAGCGTCTCTGCCTGGCCGCCCATCGTCTGGGATGTGAGGAGCCCCTCTGCCCGGCCGCCCTATCTGGGAAGTGAGGAGCGCCTCTGCCCGGCCGCCCATCATCTGGGATGTGAGGAGCGCCTCTGCCCAGCTGCCACCCCGTCTGGGAGGAAGTGAGGAGCGCCTCTGCCCGGCTGCCCCGTCTGGGAGATGAGGAGCAGCTCTGCCCGGCCGCCCCGTCTGGGAGGAAGTGAGGAGCGCCTCTGCCCTGTTGCCCTATCTGGGAAGTGAGGAGCGCCTCTGCCTGGCCGCCACCCCGTCTGGGAAGTGAGGAGCGCCTCTGCCCGGCTGCCACCCCATATGGGAAGTGAGGAGCGCCTCTGCCCAGCCGCCCCGTCTGGGAGGTGAGGAGTGCCTCTGCCCGGCCGCCCCGTCTGGGAGGTGAGGAGCGCCTCTGCCTGGCCGCCACCCCGTCTGGGAGGAAGTGAGGAGCACCTCTGCCCAGCTGCCCCATCTGGGAAGTGAGGAGCACCTCTGCCCGGCTGCCACCCCCTATGGGAAGTGAGGAGCGCCTCTGCCCAGCCGCCCACTCTGGGAAGTGAGGAGTGCCTCTGCCCGGCCGCCCACTCTGGGAAGTGAGGAGCGCCTCTGCCCGGCCGCCCACTCTGGGAGGTGAGGAGTGCCTCTGCCCGGCCGCCCCGTCTGGGAGGTGAGGAGCGCCTCTGCCTGGCCGCCACCCCGTCTGGGAGGAAGTGAGGAGCACCTCTGCCCGGCCGCCCACTCTGGGAGGTGAGGAGCGCCTCTGCCTGGCCACTCCGTCTGGGAAGGGAGGAGCGCCTCTGCCCGGCCACCCCGTCTGGGAGGTGAGGAGCGCCTCTGCCCGGCTGCCACCCCGTCTGGGAGGAAGTGAGGAGCACCTCTGCCCGGCTGCCCCATCTGGGAAGTGAGGAGCGCCTCTGCCCGGCCGCCACCCCATATGGGAAGTGAGGAGCGCCTCTGCCTGACCACTCCGTCTGGGAGGTGAGGAGCGCCTCTGCCCGGCCGCCCCGTCTGGGAGGTGAGGAGTGCCTCTGCCCGGCCGTCACCCCGTCTGGGAGGAAGTGAGGAGCACCTCTGCCCGGCTGCCCCGTCTGGGAGATGAGGAGCACCTCTGCCCGGCCGCCCCATCTGGGAGATGAGGAGTACCTCTGCCCGGCCGCCCCGTCTGGGAGGTGAGGAGTGCCTCTGCCCGGCTGCCACCCCGTCTGGGAGGAAGTGAGGAGCACCTCTGCCCGGCCGCCCCCTCTGGGAAGTGAGGAGCACCTCTGCCTGGCCGCCACCCCGTCTGGGAGGAAGTGAGGAGCGCCTCTGCCTGGCTGCCCCATCTGGGAAGGGAGGAGCACCTCTGCCCAGCCGCCACACCGTCTGGGAAGTGAGGAGCGCCTCTGCCTGGTCGCCCCGTCTAGGAGGTGAGGAGCGCCTCTGCCCGGCCGCCCAGTCTGGGAAGTGAGGAGCGCCTCTGCCCGGCCGCCCTGTCTGGGAGGTGAGGAGGGCCTCTGCCTGGCCGCCACCCCATCTGGGAGGAAGTGAGGAGCGTCTCTGCCCGGCCGCCCCCTCTGGGAAGTGAGGAGCGCCTCTGCTCGGCCGCCCCCTCTGGGAAGTGAGGAGCGCCTCTGCTCGGCCGCCCCGTCGGGGAAGTGAGGAGCGCCTCTGCCCGGCCGCCCCGTCTGGGAGGTGAGGAGCGCCTCTGCCCGGCTGCCACCCGGTCTGGGAGGAACTGAGGAGCGCCTCTGCCCGGGCGGCCCCGTCTGGGAAGCGAGGAGCGCCTCTGCCCGGGCGGCCCCGTCGGGGAAGTGAGGAGCGCCTCTGCCCGGCCGCCCCGTCTGGGAGGAGAGGAGCGCCTCTGCCCGGGCGGCCCCGTCTGGGAAGCGAGGGGCGCCTCTGCCCAGCCGCCCTGTCTGGGAGGTGAGGAGCGCCTCTGCCCGGCTGCCCTGTCTGGGAGGTGTACCCAACAGCTCCGAAGAGACAGCGACCATCGGGAGCGGGCCATGAGGACGATGGCGGTTTTGTTGAAGAGAAGGGGAGGAAGTGTGGGGAAAGGAAGGAGAGATCAGATTGTTGCTGTGTCTGTGTAGAAAGGGGTGGGCATAGGAGACTCCATTTTGTTCTGACTAGGAGAAATTCTTCTGCCTTGGGATGCTGTTGATCTATGGCCTTTCCCCCAGCCCCCTGCTCTCTGAAACATGTGCTGTGTCAACTCAGGGTTAAATGGATTAAGGGTGGTGCAAGATGTGCTTTGTTAAACAGATGCTTGAAGGCAGCATGCTCTTTAAGAGTCATCACCACTCCCTAATCTCAAGTACTCAGGGGCACAAACACTGCAGAAGGCCGCAGGGTCCTCTGCCTAGGAAAACCAGAGACCTTTGTTCATGTGTTTATCTCCTGACCTTCTCTCCACTATTATCCTATGACCCTGCCATATCCCCCTCTCCGAGAAACACCCAAGAATGATCAATAAATACTTCAGAAATTAAAAAAAAAAAAGAAAAAAAAAAAAAGATTAGCAGGAAAGATGCCAAAATGCTAATACTAGTTTTAGCCCTACATGCTAAGATTAACGGCAAGTTTTATTTTCTTTTGCTTACTAATTCTATTTTCTAAATGTTTGCATTGCAATTATGTATCACTTCTGTAATAATAAAAAAATTAAAATATGACTTCTTAAGCTAGATATTACTTAAAATATGATCATCTTAAAAATTCCTAAGCAGAATATCAAAGCCTCATCTAGCTCACTCTCAAACATGGTGGAAGCCCCCTAACTGATCTCTTTGCTACCAGTCTCTCTAACACTAAACCATTCTGCATCTTGTCATCAATTACCTTATCATTCTAGTTTCTGCTCAGAATCCAATCACAGATCATAAACTACAATCCTTTGGATTTATGCAAAGCATTTCTGGATAATTTGACCCAATTCTACTTTTCCACCTTTATCTACCAATACTATCCTATCAAATCCTCAGTTCTTCTAAGATAAACCTGGTAGAAAGAACACAGGCCTTAGAGGAGACTTTGGCCCATACATAATCTCTTGGCCTCAATGGAGAGTGAGTGTGAAGATGAAATCTTTAAATAAGTAACACATCCAGTATACAACATGCCTTCAATAAATGGTCATTATTATTATTGTCATTATTAGCCAAATAGGATTTTATTCACTGACTCCTCAAAAAGCTTTGCATTTTTATATCTGTGTTTTCTTTTTTTTTATTATATTATTATTATACTTTAAGTTTTAGGGTACATGTGCACAATGTGCAGGTTTGTTACAAATGTATACATGTGCCATGCTGGTGTGCTGCACCCATTAACTCGTCATTTAGCATTAGGTATATCTCCTAATGCTATCCCTCCCACCTTCCCCCACCCCACAACAGTCCCCAGAGTGTGATGTTCCCCTTCCTGTGTCCATGTGTTCTCATTGTTCAATTCCCATCTATGAGTGAGAACACGCGGTGTTTCTGTGCTTTCTATATCACTGTTTGCTCTGAGTTCCTCCCCTATCTTCTAAAATCCTTTTAAAAATCAAGGTTCATTATTATGCACGACATGCCTGCATCAAAATATTTTATGTAACCCATAAGTAGATATACTTACTATGTAATCACAAAAATTAAAAGTAATTTGTTAAAAAAAAAAAAAAAAAAGAGATAACAACCAAATGCAATTTGTGATCCTGGATTGAGGGGGAAAAAGTGTTGTGAGAGACATGATTGGGACAGCTGGTAAAATTTGAATTTGAATTTAAAGATAAAGTATTGAGTAATATGGGAAGATGATATCTGCAACTTTCAAATGTTTCAGTAAGTATATATATACAAAGAGATATAAAGACATATAAATAAATAGATGAATAGGTAGAGAAAAAGCAAATGTGGTATAATATTAACAATCTAGGTAAAAAGTATATGAGTGTTCTTTGTACTGTTTTCCTGATTCTTCTATATGTTTGAAATTATTTTAAAATAAGAAGATTTTTGGGTTTTTTTGTTTGTTTTTTGTTTTTAGAGACACCATCTTATTCTGTCACCCAGGCTGTAGTGCAGTGGCCCGATCATTGCTCGCTGCAGCCTCAACTTCCTGGGCTCCAGCAATTCCCCCTACCTCAGCCTCATGAGTAGCTGGTACTTCAGGTGTGCACCACTGCACTCAGCTAATTTTTATTTTTTAAATTTTTGTAGAGATGGCGTGTTGCTATGTCACCCAGGCTAGTCTCAAACTCCTGCCCCCAAGTGATCCTCCCACTTCGGCCTCCCAAAGTGCTAGAATTATAGGCATGAGCCACTGCACCCAGCCCCAAATAAAAAAATATTTTATTTTAATTAATTAATTAATTTTGAGTCAGAGTTTCACTCTTGTCACCCAGGCTGGAGTGCAATGGCATGACGTTGGCTCACTGCAAACTCCGCCTCCTGTGTTTAAGCAATTCTCTTGCCTCAGACTCCCGAGTAGCTGAGATTACAGGCACCTGCCACCATGCCCAGCTAATTTTTATATTTTTAGTAGAGACGGGGTTTCAGCATGTTGGCCAAGCTTGTCTCAAACTCCTGATCTCAGGTGATCCACCCACCTCGGCCTCCAAAAGTGTTGATGAGCCACCACACCCGGTCTAAAAAGTATTTTAAAACCACAAGTCCCACTCTACCTTGTCCTACACTACCAGGGGCCAGGATCACCCCATGTCTTCTAGGATATAAGATAGACGAATCCAAGGAAGAAGATAAGCTACTTGGTTCCTCTGTAGGGTCTTGTGTGTGCTCTCGTGTGCTCTCTCTCTCTCTCTCTCTCACACACACACACACACATGAATACCAGAGCTATCACTTTCCCAGTCTAGTATTCATCTCATCCCAATGGTTTTGTGTTGTAGTGGTTTGCTCATTTGTTTGTTTTGTTTGTTTACTTGGGTTATTCTTTTTCTCTTTTTGCAGCTGAAGGGAGAATTTCCAGGCCAGCCCTTTGGCCATTAGAGTTACAGTGCCTCTATTCAAGCTTCATAGAGAGACCTGGGATTCAGTAGCGGGGGGCTTTTATCCAGTTCAAAATAATGCATTCTCACCAAGATGTACTTTGAAATAAAACAATGCTAAAACACAAAATTTAAAAAAAAAAAAAAAAAAAAAGGCTAAATCTATGAATAATTGTCATCCCTGAAGGAGACAGGGAGAAAGCAAACAACACTAAAGACATCTTTCAGAATATCATCCACAAAAACTTCCCCAACCTAACTAGAGAGACCAACAATCAAATGCAGAAATACAGAGAACACCTGCAAAATTCTAAAAAAGAAGGTCATTGGCAAGACACATAATCATTGATTTTCCAAGGTTGAAATGAAAGAATGTTAAAGGCAGCTGGAGAGAAAGGGCAGGTCGCCTACAAAGGGAACCCCATCAGGCTAACAGCAGATCTCTCTGCAGAAATCCTACAAGCCAGAAGAGACTGAAGGCCTATGTTCAACATTCTTTAAGGAAAAAATCTTCAACCAAGAATTTTATATCCAGTCAACCTAAGCTTCCTCAGAGAGGGAGAAATAAGATTCTTCTCAGATAAGCAAATGCAGAGGGAATTTGTTACTACCAGACCTGCCTTACAAGAGATCTTAAAAGAGCACCAAATATGGAAAGGAAAAATCATTATCAGCCAATATACAAACACACTTAGTTACACAGACCAGTGACACCATAAAGCAACCACACAAACAAACCTGCATAATAACTAGCTAATAACACAATGACAGGGTCAAATCTACATATATAAATACTAATCTTCAATGTAAACAGGTTAATGCCCCATTTAAAAGGCACAGAGTGGCAAGCTGGATAAAATAGCAAGACCCAATGGTCTTCAAGGGACCCATCTCACACACAATGACAGTCACAAGCTCAAAATAAAGGGATGGAGGAAAATCTACCAAGCAAATAGAAATCAGAATAAAAGCAGGGGTTCCCATCCTAATTTCAGACAAAACAGACCTCAAACCAACAAAGATCAAAAAAGACAAAGAAGGGCATTACATAATGGTAATGTCTTTAACTCAACAAGATGACCTAACTATCCTAAATATATATGCACCCATAGCCAAAGCAATACTAAGCAAAAAGAATAAATCTGAAGGCATCAATTAACCAACTTTATACTACAAGGCTATAGTTTCCAAAACAGCATGGTACTAGTATAAAAATAGTCATGTAAACCAATAGAACAGAATAGAAAATCCAGAAATAAAGTCAAATACTTATAGCCAACTAATCTTCAACAAAGCAAACAAAAACATACATTGGGGAAAGGACACCCTATTCACTAAACAGCACTGGGAAAACTGGCAAGTCACATGTAGAAGAATGAAACCGAATCCTCATCTCTATCTTATACAAAAATCAACTCAAGATTAATCAAAGACTTAAATCTAAGACCAGAAGTCATAAAAATTCTAGAAGATATAAAAATTCTAGAAGATAAACATCAGAAAAACTCTACTGACACAGGCTTAGGCATAGAATTCATGACTAGGACCCCCAATGCAACAAAAACAAAAATAAATAAATGGGCTCTAATTAAACTCAAAAGCTTCTACACAGCAAAAGAAATAATCAGCAGACTAAACAGAAACCTCACAAAGTAAGAGAAAATATTTGCAAACTATGCATCTGATAAAAGGCTAGTATCCAGAATCCACAAAGAACTCAAACAAATCAGCAAGAAAAAAATAATAATCCAATCAAAAATGGGCAAAGCATATAAATAGACAATTCTCAAATGAAGATAAGTAGGCAATAAACATATAAGGAAATGCTCAGCATTACTAATTATCAGGGAAATGCAAATTAAAACCACAATGAGATACTATCTTACTTCGGCAAGAATGGGCATAATTAAAAAGTCAAAAAAATAGATGTTGGCCTGGATGTGGTAAAAAGGGACACTTTTACACTGCTGGTGGGAATGTAATAGTACAATCACTATGGAAAACAGTATGGAGATTCCTTAAAGAACTAAAAGTAGAACTACTATTCAATCCAGCAATCCCACTACTCAGTATCTACCCAAAGGAAAGGAAGTTATTATATGAAAAAGACACATGCACATGTATGTTTATAGCAACACAATTTGCAATTGCAAAGATATGGAACCAACCTAAGTGACCATCAATCATGCAATACTACTCAACCATAAAAAATGAACAAAATAATGTGTTTTACAGCGAGTTAGAATAATGGTCTTGAGCCCCATCCAAGTGAAGTAACTAAGAAATGGAAAACCAAATATTGTTATGTTCTCACTTATAAGGGGGAGCTAAGCTAGGAGGATGCAAAGGCATAAGAAAGTTATAATGGACTTTGGGGACTCAGAGAAGGGTGGGAGGAGGTGAAGGATAAAAGACTGCACATTGGGTACAGTGTACACTGCTCAGGTGATGAATGCACCAAAATCCCAGAAATCTACACTAAAAAGCTTATCCATGTAACCAGTAACCACCTTTACCCCCTAAAACTATTGAAATAAAAATAAAATAAATAAATAAATATTCACCCAACACAGGAGTACCCAGATTCATAAAGCAAGTTCATGGAGACTTACAAAGAAACTTAGACTCCCACACAATAATAGTGGAAGACTTCAACACTCTACAAACAGTATTAGACAGATCATCGAGGCAGAAAATTAACTAAGATATTCAGGACCTGAAATCAACATTGGACCAAATGGATCTGATAGACCTCTGCAGAACTCTCTACCCCAAAACAACAGAACATTCTTCTCATCACTACATGGCACATACTCTAAAATCAACCACACAATTGAACATAAAACAATCCTCAGCAAATGGAAATAAATCAAAATCATATCAAACACACTCTCAGACCACAATGCAATAAAAATAGAAATCAAGACTAAAAAAATTGCTCAAAACCATGCAACTGTAATTACATGAAAATAAAAAACCTGCTCCTTAATGACTTTTGCATAAATAATGAAATTAAGGCAGAAATCAAGAAGTTCTCTGAACTAATGAAAGCAAAGATACAATATACCAGAATTTCTGGGACACAGCTAAGGCAGTGTTAAGAGGGAAATTTATAGCACTAAATGCTCACATCAAAAAGTTAGAAAGATCTCATATTAACAACCTAACATCTCAACTAAAAGCATTAGAGAACCAGGAGCAAACCAATCCCAAAACTAGCAGAAGACAAATAATAACTAAAATTAGACTTTAACTGAAGGAGACTGAGACATGAAAAACCATTCAAAAGATCAATAAATCCAGGAATTGGTTCCTTTAAAAAAATTATAATATACATAGGCCACTAGGTAGACAAAGAAGAAAATCTAAATAAACACAATGAAAAATGACAAAGGGGATGATACCACTGCCCCACAGAAATACAACTAACCAAATACTACTATGAACACCTCTATTCACACAAAACTAGAAAACCGAAAAAAGGATGGATAAATTCCTGGGCACATACGCTCTCCCAAGACTGAAACAGGAAGAAATTGATTGCCTGAACAGGACAAAAATGAGCTTCAAAGTTGAATCAGTAATACATAGTCTACCAACTAAAAAAACATCCCAGCACCAGACAGATTCACAGCTGAATTCTACCAGATGTACAAAGAGGTGTTACCATTCCTACTGAAACTATTCCAAAAAATTGAGAAAGAGGCACTCCTCCCCAACTCATTATGTGAGGCCAGCATCATCCTGATATGAAAACTGGCAGTGGCCAGGTGTGGTGGCTCACACCTGTAATCCTAGCACTTTGGGAGGCTGAAGCAGGAGGATCCCTTTTAGCCCAGGAGTTTGAAACCAGCCTGGACAACATAGGGAGAGGAGACACTGTCTCTATATAGAAGAAGAAGAAAGAAAAAAAAAGAAAGAAAAGCAACTCTGGCAGAAACACAACAAAAAAATAAAACTTCAGGCCAATATCCTCGATGAACATTGATGTAAAAATCCTCAACAAACTAAATCTAGCAGCACATCAAAAAGCTAATCCACCATGCTCAGGTAGGCTTTATCCCTGAGATGCAAAGTTGGTTCAACTATGCAAATCAATAAATGTGAATTTATTGATTCAAAATAAATTCAGAATTAAAGACAAAAATCCCATGATTATCTCAATAGATTCAGAAAAGGCTTTCAATAAAATTAACACTCCTTTATGTTAAAAGCTGTAAATAAACTAGATATTGAAGTAATATACCTCAAAATAATAAGAACCATCTATGACAAAGCCACAGCCATCATAATACTGAATGGGCAAAAGCTGGAAGAATTCCCCCTGTGAACTGGCACAAGACAAGAATGCCCTCTCTCACAACTTTGATTCAACATAGTATTGGAAGTCCTGGTCAGAGCAATCAGGCAAAAGAAATAAAGGGCATCCAATAGGAGGAAAGGAACCAAAAAATCCTAGTTTGCAGACAACATGATTTTATATCTAGAAAATCTCATATTCTCTACCCCAAAGCTCCTTTAGCTGATAAACAACTTCAGCAAAGTTTCAGGATAAAAAATCAATGTAGAAAAATCACCAGCATTCTTATACATCAACAACAGCCAAGCCAAAAGCCAATCAGGAACCCAATCCCATTCACAATTACCACAAAAAGAATAAAATACCAACGAACACAGCTAACTTGGGAGGTGAAAGATCGCTACAGTGAAAATTACAAAACACTGCTCAAAGAAATCAGAGATGACACAAATGGAAAAACATTCCATGCTCATGAATAGGAAGAATCAATCATTAAAATTGCTATACCACCTAAAGCAATTTACAGATTCAATGCTATTCCTATCAAACTGCCAATGACGTTCTTCACAGAACTAGGAAAAAAAATTTAAAAATTTTTATGAAACCAGGAAAGAGCCAAAATAGCCAAGGCAATCCTAAGCAAAAAGCACAAAGACCCAGTTTCAAACCACACTTACGGGACTTCAGTCACCAAAACAGGATGGTATTTACTGGTACAAAAAAAGACAAACAGACCAATGGAACAGAACAGAGAGCCCAGAAATAATGCCACACACCTACAACCATCTGATATTCAACAAAGGTGACAAAAAACAAGCAATAGGGAAAGGACTTCCTATTCAATAAATGGTGTTGGGATAACTGGCTAACCATATGCAGAAAATTAAAGCTGGACCCCTTCCTTATATTGTATACAAAAATCAACTTGAGATGGATTACAGGCTTAAATGTAAAACCCAAAACTATAAAAAGCCTGGAAGACAACCTAAGCAATACCATTCTGGACATAGGAACAGGCAAAGATTTCATGACAAAAATGCCAAAAGCAATCATAACAAAAGCAAAAATTGACAAATGAGATCTAATTAAACTTAAGAGCTTCTGCACAGCAAAAGAAACTATCAATAGAGTAAAGAGACAACCTACAGAATGGGAGAAAATATTTACAAACTATGCATCTGACAAAAGTCTAGGATAGATGTAAGGATATCTAGGATACATCTAGATATAAGATGTATAACATCCTTATAGATGTTGGATAACATCTATAAGGAACTTAACGAGGAAAAAACACCATTAAAAAGTAGGCAAAGAACATGAACGTTCTGCAAAAGAAGACATATATGCAGCCCACAAGCATATAAAAAAAGCTCAATATCACTAATCATTAGAGAAATGTAAATTTAAACCACAATGAGATACCATCTCACATCAGTCATCATGGCTATTATTAAAAAGTCAAAAAATAACAGATTCTGGTAAGGTTGTGGAGAAGAGGGAATGCTTATACACTGTTTGTGGGAGTGTAAATTAGTTAAACCACCGTGGAAAGCAGTATGGTGATTCCTTAAACAGTTAAAAACAAAACTACCATCTGACTCAGCAATTCCATTACTGGGTATATACCCAAAGGAATATAAATTGTTACCATAACGACATATGCACATGTATGTTCATTGCAGCACTGTTCACAATAGCAAAGACTTGGAATCAACCTGAATGTCCATCAATTGTATACTGGATAAAGAAAATGTGGTACATATACCATGGAATACTATGCAGCCATAGAAAATAATGAGATCGTGCCTTTTGCAGGGACATGGATGGAGCTGGAGGCCATCATCCTTTGCAAACTAAGGAACAGAAAACCAAATACCACATGTTCTTATTTATAAGTGGGAGCTAAATGATGAGAACTGACCTGGACACAAAAGGAGAACAAGAGATACTGGTGCCTACTTGAGAGTGAAGGGTGGGAGGAGAGAGAGGAACAGAAAAACTAACTATTGGGTACTAGGCTTAGTACCTAGGTGACAAAATAATCTGTATAACAAACCCGCAGGATACAAGGGTACCTATATAACAACCTGCACATGTACCCCTGAACCTAAAATAAAAGTTAAACAAAATAAAGAGTCAAATAGTTCTATGAGTTTGTATTTGGGGTGTGTGTGTGTGTGTGTGTGTGTGTGTGTGTGTGTGTGTGTGTGTGTGTGTGTATGTGTGTGTGCGTGTGTGTGTTTTAGAAAAAATAGTCCCTTGACCTGCTACCCCCACTCCCACCCCACCCACCACTCTCACCCCCACTCCACCACTGCAAAACACTGAGTTGAGTATTTTGATACTTCCCTCCGTTATAAGTTTTTGAGGCTTCCTCTCTATCATTATTATGGGTTTTCCATACTTGGAGATGAAGATTTAGCTCTTTCACACGATTGCCTCTTTTCCTAACCACACACATGCCCATTTCCCATCTGCCCAATACAGAACTGTGTACCTTTGGTTATATCAGTATTTGGTGTTAACTTCATAATGACGTAAGTACTACTGAGAGCTGAGTAACCTAAAGTAATATGCCTTTTCCTTTCCTGCATAAAAATTTGTTTCTCATGAAAAAAATAACTGCTTTGCTGCTTCTTTTTCTTAGTTTCCCTGTTTAGTTGTGACTGACTTGTCCCCAAACTCTGACCCCACCTGTTACCTCTCTATATATTTTCATGCTCATCTTCTTAAAAAAGCCAGTCCCCTGCCTTCTGGCCAGCTGCCATCTGAGCTGGCTGCCCTCTGGGCCTGTTGCTGTTGTCTTAGGTTTTCCCTTCAGCATCATTCTGTGATTCCCTTCATGTATTCCCTCTCTCTCTTGATTTACTCCCTTGTTTTCATTAAACACATCTTCCCGTAGCTTCCTGAGAAAGTGTGCATGAAAGACAATATATTTTAGACCTTACCTGTTACAAAGTTTTTATTCTATTCTTATACCTGCTTGATAATTTGACTGAGTTTAGACTTCCAGGGTAGAAATGTTTTCCCCCATAATTTTGTAAAGCTTTGTTCCACTGTATTCTAATATCCAGCATTATCTTGAGAAGTTCAGTCACTGTAAATTCCATGGGGCTTCAAGTAGTATGATATGGCTGGGATTTGGGGAGAATAAACCTGGATCTCAGCATCTTAATGTCTTTTCTTTTGGACTAGTCAAAATTTCTAGAAAAGCCTCTTACAATGTCCCAGCTGGAAGATATAATCCTGGAAGCCCACATTCTGAGGGCTAGGTGGGAAAGAAGGCTGGAGATCTCCACATTCAGTAGACAATCTTGTACTTATGTTGTTCCTGCCGTCGACTGTGACTGGTGTTCCAGAAAAGAGACTTTCTCTTTTGCACTCTTCAGAAGACAAACTTCCAATCTTCTGCCAGGGTGAAAAGGTAACACTCATTCAAAGGAGAGTAAGCTCTGTGTCTAACGGCTTTTTCAAAAGTTTATTAAAATGGCCTCAAAAATTCCCCCTTTTAACAAAAGGGCATCTGTGAAAAACCATCCACAAACATCATATTTAATGCTGAAAGATTGATCTGGAATAAGACAGGGATGTCCACTTAGACCACTTCATTCGACATTGTACTGGAGGTTCTAGCTAGGTCAGTTAGGCAAGAAATGAAGTAAAAGGCATCCAGATTGAAAAGAAAGAAGTGAAACTATATTTTCAGATGACACGATTTTGTACATAAAATATTTCTAAGAAATCCACACAAAATAATTATTAGAGGCAATAAACAAGATTGAAAAATACAAGATCAATATACAAAACTCAGTTATATTTCCAAACACTAGCCATGAATAATCTGAAAATAAAGACAACAGTAGCATCAAAAAGAATAAATTACTTAGAAATAAATTCAATGAAAGACATGTAAGACTTGTACACTGAACTGCTATAGATACTTCTCTTAATGACCCTAAAAATAATGTCTTCCTGTGGGATTTTACTATCATTAATATAAGTGTTAGCATAAATAATATAACCTGAATCAATACCATGTGACCTTTCTCACTGCAAATAGTTAGGTCCTGAAATATTAAACGATATCTTATATTCCCACTACTGGAGGAATCCTGGTATTGCAAGTTCTTCAAAAGGAATGTTTACATCTCTAATTAAAGGTGGAAAAAGCACAAACCCCCTACACCTTAAGTTACAACCAGGTCTGACTTTGAGAAGTCTTTACCACAAGGACCACCCACATTGGAGCCATCCCTCCCCTCCTTTCACTGTATACTCTCCACTTAATCATTTGTCCCTCAAACATTTTCCTAATCACGTAACCCTCTCCTGAAAAACATTCCATTGAAAGTAACGGCAAAAACCGCAATTACTTTTGCACCAAACTTAATAGTTGTGCTATTTAACACATAATCATGTCTTTCTATTTTCGTAAATCTCAAGCTTAGGAACTAAATTATTGATCTGCTTCTGGTACTGGAGTTAATACTTGGATATGTCCAACACATGGGCTTCACTGTAAGGTAATCAGGCCAAGCCATATAGTTTATATCCATTAATTTTTTAAAATGATGAGAAAACTTCTGTGGGGAAGAAAATGTACTTTATTCCCATCCATGACTGAGTTTCAGAGATGTACAGATATTTTTAATTGTCTACAGAGAAAATCATGGGGTACTTGGAGACAGACCCTATTATGGGTTGAATTGTGTCCCCTGTGTCCCTAAACTCATATGTTGAAGTCCTAGCCCCCAATACCTCAGAATGTGATCTTAATTGGAGATAAAGTTGTTATTGAGAAGTTTAAGTTAGGTCACTAGGGTGGGCCCTAATCCAATATGACTGGTGTCCTTTGGGGAAAATTTAGAAACAGAGACATGCATAGAGGAAGACAATGTGAAGAGACACAGAGAGAAGACAGCCTTCCACAAGTCAAGGAGAGAGGCCTGGAACAGGTCCTTGCCTCACAGCCCTCAGAAGGAACCAACCCGGCTGACACCTTGATTTCAGACTTTCATCCTCTAGTACTATACAAAAAATACATCTCTGTTGTTTTAATGCATCAGTTCATGATACCTTGTTAATAGGACCCCTAAACTAATACAGATGCAACCTGTAAATGTTTCACCTGTTTGGAAAAGCTAACCCTCTCCACTCTATAATGGCTATATTTTTCAAATCCATTTCACCTTGTTTGGTTTTTGTTTGTTTGATATTTAAAGCAGAAGATAATTAGAAATACCCCAGAGTTAGTATCTTTTAGCCACGTTGAGGCCACAGGAGGGCAGCTTTGACCATATCCACATTCTTCCTTGGGAATCCTAATACTTTTCATTTGGTGCAGTGCCTGGAATTTATATATTACTTGGTTTCTTCACACCAGTCCCAGTAAGACTTCCACTGGATCTCAGGGACTAGAGAGAACTGGGGGTACCAATTATTGACTCCTCTGTGGGATTCTCTTTCCATTCTTAAGGCTGTGGCCTTAATGTGAATACCACCAGAAACACACGGGTGTTTTCGGTGAAGTAAGCACTTCTTTTTACCCTTTCTCACACATACCTCAATACTTAAAGAATTTAAATTCTCACAGAAATGGATAGCACAGGGTTCTCCCACAACCTTCAGTCTTTAGTCAGGCTCAGAGGTTATAAAACACTAGGCATTTGGTGAGTCTAGTTCTGAAAAACACTTGGCTGGCTATAGAGTATGCAATATAGTAAGTTCCAGGGACAAGAGATCACCCTGAACATGGAGAGTAAGCAAGGCTTACCTCCTGAATCCATAATGACCCCCACAAGCTAAGCTCCTATCCTGAAATAGAGCACCTAAAATACCTTATAGGGAAGCACTGTCCTACTGCAGGATCTGTCAGGGTGCAATGTCTGCCTGATGCTGGAGACAAGACAGCAGTCAGGACCCAGAGCACCTTCCTGTCTTTAGACCTAGCTGACACAGCAGTCATTTGATGGGATTTAGAGAAAGGACTCAAACTAGGCAGCTGTGAGGGCCCCTGACAGCCGCAGACAACCTCCTTGAAGTCTATAAACCCTAGGGAAGCTATTTTCAACACGGGCTATACAATGTGATCAACTGAGAACTTTTCAGAACTATTGAAGACAACCCTTCCCCCATACAATTTTTTTAAAACATAGCACAGGTGCTTAAAGGAAAAAAAGAAAACAGTCAGTACCCCTAACAATTAAATGAGAATTCCTGGAGGTGAGAAAATGTAAATACCCCAGTTTATTCTAATGTGATCTGGGCTGCTAATCCGTTTCTCTGAG
This sequence comes from Pongo pygmaeus, assembly GCF_028885625.2. Classification (NCBI taxonomy): domain Eukaryota; kingdom Metazoa; phylum Chordata; class Mammalia; order Primates; family Hominidae; genus Pongo; species Pongo pygmaeus. The sequence goes on along the minus strand of NC_072385.2, from coordinate 48,930,787 downwards.
CAACTTATCAACTCTGGCATTGCATTAGAACTGCTGATAAAACAATAGATGTGGCCAGGCACAGTGCCTCATGCCTGTAACCTAAACATTTTGGGAGGCCAAGGCAGGAGGATTGCTTGATGCCAGGAGACCAACCTAGACAACATAGCAAGATCCCATCTCTATCTAAAAAAATAGCCAGATGTGGTGTGACACACCTGCAGTACCAGCCACTCCGGAGGCTGAGATTGCAGGATCGCTTGAGCCCAGGAGTTGCAGGTTACAGCAAGCTATGATTGTGTCATCACACATCAGCATGTGTGACAGAGCGAGACCCTATCTCAAAACAATGATGTAGTGTCCCACCTGAGACTGACTGAATCTGAATCTTTAAGGTTGGGGCCCAGGCATTTTTTAACCCCTCAGATTATTATTTTTTATTTATTTTTATTTTTTTACATAGCCAGGATTGAGAATCACTGAGTGTAAGAAAAAAATTCCACTTAAGTGAAATGGCCAGGGTTTGATGTGCCCAAGGATACTACTGTGATATTGCCCAAATCTATAGTTTTGGACTCTAAAGCCTCAACTCAAAAAGAACATGGACAAACCAAGTTCTTCTCAGGTCAAATTTCTCACCGTGCACAAACCAACCTCACCTGAGTTTTTTCCTCCAGGACCAGGTCACCTTTAGGTGGACAGCCAGGGAGCTATCTGAGGCAGAGGCAAATAGCCACTCTCCCTTGGCCCAGATACAATTAGAAGTTCAGTCAGGGCCTGAAGACTTATTTAGAATTAAAATAATAAGAGCCTCATATGTTGATATAACCTTTCACTACTCTTCTTACCTAAAATGAGTCTAGCTGCTAGAATTGAGCACAAAGAGCCTGGCCACATAGTGTTGCATGGTGGGATCACATACAAACATTAGACAGACAAAGGCAGCTTCTCACAAAAAGCCTGGAACAGAGATTTCATAATGTCTCTTACCTTATTATTTGGTGCCCCCATTCAATGATGAAGGATCTATCCTTCTGCTCCAGGCTGGTACAGCCATGCAGGTCTCAACCACAATTATAAAAGATAGTAAAGTTTGCCATTGCATTTGGTTTAGCTTTTCCAGGAACACATTATAGTGTTAAGTATAAGTGTCTGCAATGAGAGATTCCTGCTGTGAAAACCCCATTGAATTCAGCAAATTCCATGTAACAAACAAGATGTACTAGCTAGAGAGTACAGGTAACAAAGCCAGAAATTCTATTTCAATATGTTCAAGGGAAATGACATGTATCCATGGATCAATCTGGAGGGGCTTACTGAAGGAAGAACACCAGCTGACTGTTGCCAAGTGTACATGAGACATCCTTGAGGGAAAGATCTATTTTAGGTTGCTGAAGTCTGTTTTACAAAGGTGAGGAGACAATGAAATTTAACCACTGATGTGTGACCCAATTTTTTTATTATTATTATTTTTCTTTTTTTTTTTTTTTTTTGAAACAGAGCCTCACTCTGTCACCAGGCTGGAGTGCAGTGGTGCTATCTCGGCTCACTGCAACCTCTGCTTCCCAGGTTCAAGCTTCGGCCCCCCAAGTACCTGGGACTACAGGCACGCACCACCATGCCCAGCTAATTTTTGTATTTTTAGTAGAGACGGGGTTTCACCATGTTGGCCAGGATGGTCTCGATCTCTTGACCTCATGATCTGCCCGCTTTTGCCTCCCAAAGGGATTACAGGTGTGAGCCACCATGCCTGGCCTGATGTGACCCAACTTTATACTCAAAAATTGGTACAGTACACAGAAGCGTGGGTTTCACCTATTGAGTTAATAACAGAATTGGAACTCCAAATGAGGGCTCATGACTCCAAGTGTGATGTACTTGTTCCTAAGTCAGGATCTTCCTCCGTATGCCAGAAGTTACAGCTTAGCCCTTATCTTCCAGCAAGAATTAATGACTCCTCTTCTGGATTCTATGGAATTGACTATACATTCTAACCAAACAAGATGGCCCAGGTTATAGCAGCTTGAGAGCAACAGAAGTAGTTTATCTACACCAAAATAAAAATAACTTTTTTATTCATCACCACAGATTCATCCTGGAGGAAAAAAAAACATGTAGACATAAAGAATGTGGACACACGTATATATTGCTATCCAAGTAGAAATGGTGTATGTATCTGTATCTACAGATATAGACATATATTGGGTGTGGTGACTCACACCTGTAATCATAGCACTTTGGAAGGCCAAGACAGGAGGACTGCTTGAGGTCAAGAGTTTAAGACCAGCCTGAGCAACATTGCAAGACCACATCTCTACAAAAAATAAAAATAAAAAAAATTGTCCAGGTGTACTGTTGCAAAACTGTAGTCTCAGCTACTCAGGAGGCTGAGGCAGGAGGAACACTTGAGGCCAGGAGTTTGAGGCTAGCCTGGGCAATGTAGCAAGACCCCATCTCTACAAATAAATAAACTGGCCAGGTGTGGTAATGCATGCCTGTAATCCCAGCTACTCAGGAGGCTGAGGTGGGGGAATCACTTGAGGCCAGGAGCTTGAGACCAGCCTGGGCAACATAACAAGACCCCATCTATAATAAATAAATAAATAAATACACCAGGTGTGGTGATGTGTGCCTGTAGTCCCAGATACTCAGGAGGCTGAGGCAGAAGGATTGCTTGAGCCCAGGAGTCTGAGACTGCAGTCACCCTATTACCTCATACATTCCACTGCACTCTAATCTGGGCAGCAGAGTAAGACCCTATTAAAAAAAAAAAAGCTATAACATATACACATTAGAGTTCATTTGCTAAGATTATCAAGGGAGGCTTTTAAATTAATGTTTTACTTTAATAATCTAATTTGACACTAACTTTTTAGTAGGAAATGAACTTCAAAAGGATACCGTTCTTACTAATTTCCATCTCTGCATAAAATTTATAATTACCTTAGAATGATTTTAGTTTTTCCATAAAAGTATGATAAGATGATGTAATGAATCAGGTAACACTATGTCTGACTATAATGATCTGACAACAGTAACTGTGTTGTTTTGAAATATATGTGTGCACACTGCATGCCTTGCCTAAGCATAATACTAGTGTCTTAGTCTGTTCAGGCTGTTATAACAAAGCATCAGACTGGGTGGCCCATAAACCACATCTATTTCTCATAGTTCTGAGAGGCTAGGAAGTTCAAGATCAAGGCACTAATAGACTCCGTGTCTGGTGAGGGCCCACTTTCTGATTCATAGACTGCATCTTCTCACTGTGTCCTAACATGGCAAAAAGGGAAAGAGAGCTATCTGGGTTTCTTTTATAACAGCACTAATCCCATCCATGAGGGCTCCACCATAATGACCTAATCATCTCTCAGAAGTCTCACCACCAAATACTATCACATTGGAAATTAGGTCTCAATGTATGAATTTTGGGGGTATACAAGCCTTCCATCTATAGCAACTAGTGACTTGATATATGTTCAGTTTGTTTGGAAATCTTGTTCTGTGGAGTTCTCTAATCTTTCAAGTGTGCTGATTTATTGTTTCATTTCAATTGTCTTTTAAAACCCAACTCAGAGAAAGAATTTCCTTTTGGTTTGAATGCTATATTTTGATTTTTAGTTTGAGTTATGAATATTTTATTTAATATTGGCTTCTTAAATAATTTTATTGTCATCCTAAAATTCTAACAGAAACAAAAATGAACTTCAAATTTTTTTTAATTACACAGACTGGAAGTCCTAGCCAGAGCAATCAGGCAAGAGAAAAAAATAAAATACATCCAAATAAAAAAAAGAAGTCAAACTATCTCTCTTTGCTGACAATATGATTCTACGTCTAAAAAACCCTAAAGACTCCGCCAAAAGGCTCCTGGAACTGATAAACAACTTTGGTAAAGTTTCATGATGCAAAAATCAATGTATAAAAATCAGTAAGATTTCTATATACCAGTAATGTTCAAGCTGAGAGCCAAATCAAAAGTATAATTCCATTTACAATGGCAAAAAAAAAAAAACCATAAAATACCTAGGAATACATTTAACCAAGGAGGTGAAAGATCTCTATAAGAAAAACTACAAAACATTGCTAAAAGAAATCATAGATGACACAAACAAATGGAAAAATATTCCATGCTCATAAATAGGAAGAATCAATATTGTTAAAATGGCCATATTGCCAAAACCAATCTGCAGATTCAATGCTATTTCTATTAAACTACCAATATAATTTTTCACAAAATTAGAAAAAAAATTCTAAAATTCCCGTAGAGCCAAATTCATATGGAACCAAAAAGAGCCTGAATAGGCAAACCAATCCTAAGCAAAAAGAACAAAGCTGGAGGCATCACATTACCTGACTATAAACCACACTATAAGGCTACAGTAACCCAAACACCATGGTACTGACATAAAAAGAGACACACAGACCAATGGAACAGAATAGAGAGCCCAGAAATAAAGCTGCGCACCTATAGCCATCTGATCTTAGACAAGGCCAACAAAAATAAGCAAATGGGAAAGGACGCCCTTTTCAATAAATAGTGCTGGGATAGCTGGCTAGCTATATACAGAAGAATGAAAGTGGACCCCTACCTTCCACCAAATAAAAAAAATTAACTCAGATGGATTAAAAGTTTAAACGTTAGATCTCAAACTATAAAAATCCTAGAAGAAAACTTAGGAAACACTATTCTGGAAATTGGCCTTGGAAAAGAATGTATGATTAAGTCTGAAATGCAACCGTAACAAACACAAAAACTGACAAATGGGACCCAATAACTAAAGAGCTTTTCCACAGCAAGCAATCAGCAGAGTAAACAGACACCCTACAGAATGGGAGAAAATATTCACAAACTGCATTTGACAAAGGTCTAATATCCAGAATCTATAAGGAACTTAAATCAACAAGCAAAAAACAAGCAATCCCATTAAAAAGTGGACAAAGGACAGGAACTGACACTTTTCAAAAGAAGACATAAAAGTGACCAATAAACATATGAAAAAAATGTTCAACATCACTAATAATCAGGAAAATGCAAATCAAATCCACAATGAGATACCATCTTACATGAGTCAGAATAGCTATTACGAAAATGTCAAAAAAAAAACAACAGATGTTGGTAAGGCTACAGAGGAAAGTGAATGCTTATAAACTGTTGGTGGGAATGTAAATTAGTTCAAACACTATAAAAAGCAGTTTGGAGATTTCTCAAAGAGCCTAAAACAGAACTACCATTCAATCCAGAAATCCCATTACTGGGTATATATCCAAAAGAAAATAAATCATTCTACCAAATAGATACATCCACTCATGTTCACTGCAGCACTATTCACCACAGCAAAGACATGGAATCAACCTAGGTGCCCATCAATCATGAGCTGGATAAAGAAAATGCAGTACAAATACACCATGGAATACAGCACAGCCACAAAAAAGAATGTAATCAAGTTCTTTGCAGCAACATGGATGCAGCTAGAGGTCATTATGCTAAGCAAATTAATGCTGGAAAACAAAATCAAGTACAGCATGTTCTCACTTATAAGCAGAAGCTAAACATTGGGTACTTAACGGATATAAAGATGACAACAATAGACACCAGGGACTACTGATGGGGATTGGAGGGGAACAAGGGTTGAAAAATCACCTGTTGGGTACTATGCTTATTAATCAAGTGGCAAGATCATTCATATCCCAAACCTCAGCGTCATGCAGAATACCTATGTAACAAACCTGCACATGTACCCCCTGAATCTAAAATTAAAATTATTTTAAAAATTAATTATGCAGACTGTCAAGTTGAACTTCAAAATTTAGTAATTAAAAAAGCAGACAGAAAAGATGTATGTGATTGAAGTCATTGTAGTTTCCAGAATAGTTCTGAAAGATAAATCCTCATGTGTTTGATACTTTATATCCATTCATTGTATATTATTTTCTGCACAAAGACATTTTGAATCAAATCATAGACCTATCCACCAGAAAAAATAAATATGAGAAATTGTTTTCTAATATTTAAAAATGTATGTAACAGATAAGTTAACATATATAAGCAGTTTAAATTATATATAATAGAGATTTGCTTCATATCTTTGTATTTGAACCTAAAGCAATCACATAATCTCTACAAAGTCTTGATCTTGTTGTTTCCCATCACCTGTGCATACTCAGTGTTTGGCCTGGACTATGACACATAGGTACATTTCATATGTTTGTCAATTACATGGATTAATTTCTGAATGGTGAATTTGTTTTTAAAGTTGTTCTGTTTTTTCCAAATTTTGAAACATAAAGGCCAAAATAATTTTTATATGCATTCATGAATTTAAGCAAGTTGGAATGCAGTTAAAGACCATGCAGTTAAAATTGTAAATTAACCCAGAATGTTACCTACAGATTGTAGAATGATATCAGTAAGGTCGCTTCCTGTACTGTCTGTGGGTTATAGTTGCAGTATCTGTACTCTCCAAACTTATAACCTAATACTTTCCGTGACTTTTAATGCATGTAATTTTTTATTTGATCTTTTTTCCAATAACTAATTTTTCTGAATGTCTGTTCTCTACTACAAATTGTATCAAGTCAAAAATAATTTTGCTTTGTTCCTGAAAGATGAGAATAATTTTACACAGTAAAACAAATTAAAAATTATGTCATCAATGTTGATAAAACCTCTGTATTGTTTTTATTAGAAACAGTGATGAAGATGTACTTCTATTAAACATTTTACAGTATATCATACTGATTTATTACTTTTACATTCATAGCACATAAAATAGTAAATGAGGACTATTTTTTTTAGTTTGGCAGGCAACATGAAATCATTTGCCATCTCTGATTAGGAAATTAGTATAGGATAAATTACACCTGTGTGCTGAAGGTGGGAAGCCATGCCAACCAACCTATGCCACCCCTCATTTTACGTGGTTTACAGAGCCTTTTATACACCAGAAAACACAGACCAGGAGAAAGCTTTTTAAATCTAAAGAATGAAGGAATCCTTCCAGCCAAAAAAACACAGCTTCTTCTACATCCCCTTGTCTGTGCAAAAAAACATTTCAAGCACCACATCTACAACTAAATCTTGATTTATCCATAAACCTGCTCCTCCCTCATTAGTATTGTTCATACCCCAAAACTGAGGATAATCCTCCACTCCTCTCTTTCTCTTAACCCCCATATCCAACCAACTACAAATCTCATTTGCATTACCTTCTAAATACATTCCAGAATCAACCACTTTTTTTTTCTTCTTTGGCTTTTAAGTTTAGAGGTACACATGCAGAATGTGCAGATTTGTTACATAGGTAAATGTGTGCCATACTGGTTTGCTGCACAAATCAACCCATCACCTAGGTATTAAGACCAGCATCCATTAGCTATTCTCCCTGATGCTATCCCTCCCCTGGCCCCTACAACAGGCCCCAGTGTGTGTTGTTCCCCACAATGTGTCCATGTGTTCTCATCAATCATCTCCCACTTATAAGTGAGAACATGTGGTGTTTGGTTTTCTGTTCCTGTGTTAGTTTGCTGAGAATAATGGCTTCCACCTCCATCCATGTTTCTGCAAAGGACATGATCTCGTTCCTTTTTATGGCTGCATAGTGTTCTGTGGTGTGTATGTACCACAATTTCTTTATCCACTCTATCACTGATGGCCATTTGGATTGATTCCATGTCTTTGCTATTGTGAATAGTGCTTCAGTGAACATATGCATGCATGCATCTTTATAAATGCATATAAATGTCTGTGAAGTGTGAAGTGTCTGTTCATATCCTTTGCCCACTTTTTAATGGGGTTGTTTTTTCTTGTAAATTTAAGTTCCTTATAGATTCTGGATATTAGAGCTTTGTCACATGGGTAGATTCCAAAAATTTTCTCCCATTCTGTAGGTAGTCTGTCCTCCACTCTGATGATCATTTCTTTTGTTGTACAGAAGCTCTTTAGTTTAATTCGATCCCATTTGTCAATTTTTGCTTCTGTTGCAATTGCTTTTGGCATTTCTGTCATGAAATCTTTGTTCATGCCTATAACCTGAATGGTATTGCCTAGATGTTCTTCAAGTATTTTTATAGTGTTGGGTTTTACATTTAAGTCTTTAATCCATCTTGAGTTAATTATTGCATATGGTGCAAGGAAGTGCTCCAGTTTAATTTTCTGCATATGGATAGCCAGTTCTCCCAAAACCATTTATTAAATAGGGAATCCTTTCCCCATTGCTTATTTTGGTCAGGTTTGTTGAAGATCAGATGGCTGTAGGTGTGTGGTCTTATTTCTGGATTCTCCATTCTGTTCATTGGTCTACATATCTGTTTTTGTACCAGTACTATGCTGTTTTGGTTACTGTAGCCTTGTAATATAGTTTGAGGTCAGGTAGTGTGATGCCTCCAGCTTTGTTCTTTTTGCTTAGGATTGTCTTGGCTATCTGGGCTATTTTTTGGTTCCATATAAATTTTAAAGTAGTTTTTTCTAATTCTGTGAAGACTGTCAATGGTAGTTTAATGGAAATAGCATTGAATCTATAAATTACTTTGGGTAGTATGGCCATTTCCACAATATTGATTCTTCCTATCGATAAGGATGGAATATTTTTTCCACTTGTTTGTGTCCTCTCTGATTTTGAGCAGTGGTTTGTAGTTCTCCTTGAAGAGGTCCTTGACTTCCCTTGTTAGCTGTATTCCTAGGTATTTTATTCTCTTTGTAGCAATTGTGAATGGGAGTTCATTCATGACTTGGCTTTCTGCTTGCCTGTTGTTGGTGTATAGGAATGCTTGCAATTTTTGTACATTGATTTTGTATCCTGAGACTCTGCTGAAGTTGCTTATCAGCTTAAGAAACTTTGGGACTGAGACAATGGACTTTTCTAAATATAGGATTATGTCATCTGCAAACAAAGATCATTTGACTTCCTCTCTTCCTATTTGAATACACTTTACTTGAACTTCCAATACTATGTTGGATAGGAGTGGTTACAGACGGCATCCTTGTCTTATGCCAGTTTTCAAGGGGACTGCTTCCAGCTTTTGACGAATCAATATGATATTGGCTGTGGGTTTGTCATATATGGCTTTTATTATTTTGCGGTATGTTCCTTCAATACCTAGCTTATTGAGAGTCTTTAACATGAAAAGATGTTAAATTTTATTGAAGGCATTTTCTGCATCTATCAAGATAATCATGTGGCTTTTGTCTTTAGTTCTGTTTATGTGATGAATTACATTTATTGATTTGGGTTTGTTGAACCAACCTTGCATTACAGGGATGAATCCAACTTGATCATGGTGGATAAGCTTTTCAATGTATTGCTAGATTCAGTTTGCCACTATGTTATTGAGGATTTTTACACTGATGTTCTTAGAAATGTTGGTCTGAAGTTTTCTCTTTTTTTGTTGTTGTATCTCTGCCAGGTGTTGGTATCAGGATGATGCTGGCCTCATAAAATGAGTTAAGGAGGAGACCCTCCTCTTTAATTGTTTGGAATAGTTTCAGGAAAAAAAATGGTACCAGCTCCTCTTTGTACCTCTGGTAGAATTCAGCTGTAAATCCATCTGGTCCTGGGCTTTTTCTGGTTGGTAGGCTATTTATTACTGTCTCAATTTCAGAATTCATTATTGGTCTATTCAGGGATTCAATTTCTTCCTGGTTCAGTCTTGGAGCATGTATATGTCCAAGAATTTATCCATTTCTTCTATATTTTCTAGTTTATGTGCATAGAGGTGTTTATAGTATCCTCTGATGTCAACCACTTCTTATCTCCTCTGTAGCCAATGCCTAGTTCTCTCTTCCCTCACCTCACATCACTCATGTGCCCTATTTCAACAGCCTTCTGACTTCAATCCATGCTGATACCAAAGGCTCAATCTCTTCTCCTACTTCAAACTTGTTCCTCCACCAGCTTTTGATCTGACTGAGTCTCAGTAAGGGAGCCTTCACTGTTAGTACCTTCATTAATTGCCACATTGCTTATCTATTTTTCCTCCCACATTCTGTGTTCTCTGACATCTCCAGAACCACTAGTAGTGACAAAGAGAACATGTTAGGAAGTCTTTAAGTGACCCTCAAAAGACCAAAAGATTTGATCCAAGAGATGTTCAGTCTCCAGCTAGAAACTTAGAAGCAGCTGGCTTATTTTTCATTCTATCCCCTCAGTGTTCCCTCTATATAAATAAAGGTTATAGAAAGGGATAAGCTGAAGAAGGAATGTGATTTTTATAGCAGTCAGAAAAGAAAACTATATAATCATTTCAAGTGGTAATAATTTCTCAAAATATAATAAAACAGAATAAGGGAATAGAGAGTAACTCAGTGGGAGGGAAGGCAATTGAATCAAACACAAAAAAGTGCAAGTTAAGAGAGAAAGATCCCAGGACTGTGTGATTTCAGTCAAGCTTGATCGACACTATCTGAAGTCTGAGATAGGTGGAGATGGCTAGGAGATAGGAAACGTTGCTAATCTTGCAGTGAAAGAAATTCAAGAGGATTGCCAAAGAGATTTGCTGCCATACAGTGTTTGAGCAGGAGAGATTAGGAGACAGATTTCAGGAGTTAAAAAGAAATGTTAATTAAGTCTAATTATAGACTTGCTTTCAGTACGATTTGACAGGAAAAAAGAATTAGCACAAATAGGAGGGAGATAAAAGAAACAGCAGAGTCAAGCAGTTTTCCTATTTTTAATGAACTCCTATAAATTTCTGAAAGGGTAAGAAACTAAACCTATAAATATGGGAACCCAGGGACAATATGGAGTGAGAGGGAATTCAGGACAGTGAGGGTTTTAATTAGACACAGCGGGAAAGGATATAGAGGCCTGGTGAAAAGACTGTAAAGGAAGGGGAGGGAAAATACTCTGACATCACAGGGAAGTGTTAGAAAATAGATTTGGGGAGAGCGTTCTGTGGAGAGAGAAGATGACAAATGATTTGGGTCTTGTGTGGGGAAGGGGATTAATCTTTTAAAGAGGATTAACCTCATTTGCCTCAGATTCCTCCTCTCTACAATGGACTCTAAATACTAATCACCTCACAGGGTTGTTGTGATGATTAATGAGTTAATCCGTAAAGACCTAAGAACTGTAATTGTTACAAAGAGTCTCTCAGTGCATATGAGCTGTTATTATTCAATCTCATAGTTTTCCACAACTGCAAAATAATTATTTTTGTCATAACAATTAGATATGACAAAATATTAATGATTATATAAAGCCTTACCATACACAAATTATTTTAATGAAAATTATATCACTTATTTTTCTCTACAATCGTTTTTTCCAAAATTCATCTGGATACCAAGCAACATTTTCATATTGCACAGATGAGGAAATTAAAGTTCAAAGAGGTTAGTGGCTCGTCCAATTTTCACATTAGTAAATGATAGAGCCATGGCCCAAACCCAGGAGTTCTAAATCCAAATTCTGTTGTCTTGACATTAAACTGAGTTTCTAAATAGGGGAGAATTTCTTTAAAGGAGATTTCTGAATAGATCTTCACACATCCCAGAAAGCTAAATAATCATGGTTACCAACAGACCAAAGACTTTTTAAAAACAACTCAATTTCAACAAATCAATCATACTGTCCTGTCTTTCCCTTTGCTGACAGATAAATGCAAAATGATAGTTCTTCATATGATCACAAAATGACAGTCCAAACTCTAAGTATCATGTCCACATTCAAGGTAGGAACAAAGAGGGAAAGATACCAGCTCCATCTGTTCTTTCTAACAGCAAAACAAAAAGTTTTCCAAAAGCTTTCACAGCACTCTTCCTTTATATCAGGATTAGGTCACATGATCTAGTCTAGCTGTGATGGACACCATGGGCTGGGCACATGGTCACCCTAAACAAAATCAGGGCTATACTGGCAAGTAAGAAGAAGAAATGGATATTAGGCAAACAATTAACAGTGCCAGTTACAAATACTCCCCTAGCTGGCAGAGTAAGTCAAGCCAAGCTCAATAGGAGCAGCATGTAGGAGAATAAAAACCGAGAGCAATCACGGACTAAGGACTAGGTTCCATTACCACTTTCCAGATGCCAGGCAATTAAACACATTCCAAGACCTGAGAATGCTGGCAGAGTTGTCCTCATTGATACTGGGTTTATTGCTAACACAGGCACAGGGCTATACCTAATTTTATTTGTAAAACAGGCTAATATGTTTTTCCTTGCACCTCAAGTGTGTGGAACAATCTACCAACTACATTTGTCTTCTGAGTTCTCTACTGCTCTGCATCGTTCTAAAAACATTAGCATTTTAAAGTAGCCTTCCACAGAACCCAGAAAAGTGACTCATCTGGAATCGTTAAGTCAATCCAAAGCAGAAGCTATGAGGAAGTCAGGAACTAAAAACAAGGAGATTGATCTAAAGTTTTTGTTAGGTTGAACTACATGCAATTGCCTATTGTTATGAGTTGAGGTGTCTCCCACAAATATTCATGTGTTGAAATCTTAACTGCCAGTACCTCAGAATGTGACCTTATTTGTAAATAGGTTGTGCTAGCCCAAGACATTCAGTGAAGAGGACTGCAGAGCGGGATGATGCCTGCAGATGTTGCAGAGTCTCAGGAACCTAATTCTAAACATCACCTGTCACAGTCTCCCAGGCCTGGACTGTGCTGGGGTTGCTTAAACGGTGAACTGAAGAATCAGATTCTATGAAAAGACATGACTTAGACTTTGAGAAAAGATTTTCAAATCACATATCTAATAAAGAATTTGTATCCAAGAATATATTAAGAACTCAAAACAATACAAAAACAACTCAATTTTTAAGATTGTCAAAAGATTTGAACAGCCTTTTCTCCAAAGATATATGAATTGCAAATAAACACATGAAAAGAAATTCAACATCATTACTCATTAGGGAAATGCCAACCAAAACTATAATGATACCACTACATACCTGTTAGTGTCACAGGACCCCTGGGGTGTCGCTTCACCAGCTGGAAACATCTGTGGCTGGCAGTGTCTTCTGCCTAAGTGTTGCTCATGCCCACTGGGCTCATTGGGCCCACTCAGCTTGGCAGGCTGTGCTCAGCTCATGCTACCTGCTCATATCCCACACCTGCCAAGGGTGAGCCAGGTTTGGAGTGGCGAGGGGTGTGTGGGCAAGTGAGCACAGGGCCTGGCCACTGGATGCAGCCAGGCATACAGGCAGCTGCAGCTGGGCAGGCAGCTCCAGGTGCCAGCACAGGTGTCTGCTCCATGTGAGGCTGCAACTGGACCAGATCTACTGCACATGGCTTCTGCTGCAAGCACCTGCATCTGGATGAGGGGAACGCGGTGGCACCCAGAAGCTTGCAAACACTAGCAACTGCAGAACCCCAAAGAGGGTGTAACAGCCCTGGCTTGGGGACCTCCTTGGCCTGGGCTCCCCAAAGGGCTGAAGCTCTTCTCTCCTTCTCGTCACCCACAACATGGTGAGCAGGGAGCGTCTTTCAGCACTTTTTGTGTTACAGCTTTTTAAGTTCCACCATTTGGTGGGTCCCTAGTTCTTGTCCCATATCCAGGAAAAATGAGGTATGTGGACAACTGGAGTGTGAGCAAGGCAGAAAGGAGCCTCATTGAGTGACAGAATAGCTCTCAGAAGACCCAAAGTTGGTAGCTCCTATCTATAGGCAGATCCTCCTGATGTCTGAGTCTGGCTGAGTTTGGGGTATTTATGGTCTCAGAAGGGAGGAAGTACATGGCCAGGCCTGGAAAAAGCACTAAGTTGTCACTCCAGTCTGTGGACTCCACCCAGAATTGACAGCCCAGCCCCCATACTTCAGGCTATCCCTGACTTAAAGGTGGGGCTTCACCGGGGATGTGCCCCTTTCCACCCAGAAGCCTGTCTGCCTCTTGTCACCATCAATCATGTCCATGGCACCCAGGCTATTCCTGCCGAGGGGCACCCGCAGGCCTGTGCTGAGCTGCCCTCAACCCCCACCCTTGGCTCATTGGTGCTCATTGGTGTCCAAAGTCTGGAGGGGGCCAAGGCAGCAGGGGGCTGGTGTGTCAGCGCTGCCCCAAGAATGTACACACCCAGCCAGGTTGTAACATCACCTGGTCTTAGCCTCAGCTTTACTCCACAATCAGAGTGGGTTCTGGGAGTGGAGATAGGCCAGACAGTGGGGGCAGACACTCCTGAGCCTGTGGAGGCATGGGGGCTTTCCTTGCCCCCAAGAGTGCAGGGATGCCCAGGACTGCAACCACCACTGGGTGGCTGGAGCTGTGTCCAGGAGGGTGGGACTCCTGCCCCACTAACTCAGTAGGGGGTGGAGTGTGCCTCCTCTACTACTGCCAGCATCTTCACAGTAGCTGCTCCAGACAGGCCACCACTGCCATCATTAGGATGGCTAAAATACTATCATACCAATTGTTGGTGTGGATGTAAAGCAACTACAACTCTCATACATTGCTGACAGGAATGTCGAATGGTATAACCACTTTGCAAAACACTTTTTCAGTGTCCAAAAAAGCTAAATGTGTACTTACCATACAACCTAGCCATTCTTTTTCTAGGTATTTACTCAAGATGAATGAAAATCTATATCCACACAAATAATTGTTCATAAAAGTTTATTGAAACTTTATTTGTAATAGCTAAATCCTGACTGCAATTGCAATGTCCATCAACAGCTAGATAAACAGTGAAATACTACTCAGCAATAAAAAAACTATTTAGACATGCAACAAGATGGATGAATCTCAAAATAATTATGCTGAGTTAAAGAAGTTAGACCAGAAAGCATGCATACTATATGATTCCATTTGTACAAGAGTCTAGAAAATGCAAACAAATCTGAAGTAACAAAAAGCAGATCAGTAGTTGCCTAGAGATAGGGGATGCAGGGGGTAGTAACAGAAAGAGATTACAAAGAGGTATGTGGAAATTTTAGGGATGAGACAGAGTAGGGATGGGACTTAGCTTCAGCTCACCCTGACCAGAGCATTATTTCATGCATTCCCACTGACCACAAGACCTTGCAAGCTGCAAGTTATCTGAAGAAAGCAAGATAAGTGACATTCTCCCATAAATCTTACTCAAGAAAACTCCCGGGAGGAGCCAAGATGGCCAAATAGGAACAGCTCTGGTCTACAGCTCCCAGCGTGAGCGACAAAGACGGGTGATTTCTGCATTTCCATCTAAGGTACCAGGTTCATCTCACTAGGGAGTGCCAGACAGTGGGCGCAGGACAGTGGGTGCAGCACACCATCCGCCAGCCGAAGCAGGGCGAGGCATTGCCTCACTCGGGAAGTGCAAGGGGTCAGGGAGTTCCCTTTCCTGCTCAAGGAAAGCGGTGACAGATGGCACCTGGAAAATCGGGCCACTCCCACCCGAATACTGTGCTTTTCTGACGGGATTAGGAAATGGCACACGAGGAGATTATATCCCGCGCCAGGCTCAGAGGGTCCTACACCCACGGAGTCTTGCTGATTGCTAGCACAGCAGTCTGAGATCAAACTGCAAGGTGGCAGCGAGGCTGGGGGAGGGGCGCCTGCCATTGCCCAGGCTCACTTAGGTAAACAAAGCAGCCGGGAAGTTCGAACTGGGTGGAGCGACCACAGTTCAAGGAGGCCTGCCTGCCTCTGTAGGCTCCACCTCTGGGGGCAGGGCACAGACAAACAAAAAGACAGCAGTAACCTCTGCAGACTTAAATGTCCCTGTCTGACAGCTTTGAGGAGAGCAGTGGTTCTCCCAGCACGCAGCTGGAGATCTGAGAACGGGCAGACTGCCTCCTCAAGTGAGTCCCTGACCCCTGACCCCTGAGCAGCCTAACTGGGAGGCACCCCCCAGTAGGGGCAGACTGACACCTCACATGGTTGGGTACTCCTCCGAGACAAAACTTCCAGAGGAATGATCAGACAGCAGCATTCGCAGATCACGAAAATCCATGGTTCTGCAGCCACCACTGCTGATACCCAGGCAAACAGGGTCTGGAGTGGACCTCTAGCAAATTCCAACAGACCTTCAGCTGAGGGTCCTCTCTGTTAGAAGGAAAACTAACAAACAGAAAGGACATCCACACCAAAAACCCATCTGTACAACACCATCATCAAAGACCAAAAGTAGTTAAAACCACAAAGATGGGGAAAAAACAGAGCAGAAAAACTGGAAACTCTAAAAAGCAGAGCACCTCTCCTCCTCCAAAGGAATGCAGTTCCTCACCAGCAATGGAACAAACCTGGACGGAGAATGACAACTTGAGAGAAGTCTTCAGACGATCAAACTACTCTGAGCTACAGGAGGAAATTCAAACCAAAGGCAAAGAAGTTGAAAACTTTGAAAAAACTTTAGAAGAATGTATAACTAGAATAACCAACACAGAGAAGTGCTTAAAGGAGCTGATGGAGCTGAAAGCCAAGGCTGAAGAACTACATGAAGAATGCAGAAGCCTCAGGAGCCGATGCAACCAACTGGAAGAAAGGGTATCAGTGATGGAAGATGAAATGAATGAAATGAAGCGAGAAATGAAGCGAGAAGGGAAGTTTGGAGAAAAAAGAATAAAAAGAAATGAATAAAGCCTCCAAGAAATATGGGACTATGTGAAAAGACCAAATCTGCATCTGACTGGTGTACCTGAAAGTGACAGGGAGAATGGAACCAAGCTGGAAAACACTCTGAAGGATATTATCCAGGAGAACTTCCCCAATCTAGCAAGGCAGGCCAACATTCAAATTCAGGATATACAGAGAACACCACAAAGATACTCCTTGAGAAGAGCAACTCCAAGACACATAATTGTCAGATTCACCAAAGTTGAAATGAAGGAAAAAATGTTAAGGGCAGCCAGAGAAAAAGGTCAGGTTACCCACAAAGGGAAACCCATCAGACTAACAGTGGATCTTTCGGCAGAAACTCTACAAGCCAGAAGAGAGTGTGGGCCAATATTCGACATTCTTAAAGAAAAGAATTTTCAACCCAGAATTTCATATCCAGCCAAACTAAGCTTCATAAATGAAGGAGAAATAAAATACTTTACAGACAAGCAAATGCTGAGAGATTTTGTCACCACCAGGCCTGCCCTAAAAGAGCTCCTGAAGGAAGCACTAAACATGGAAAGGAACAACCAGTACCAGCTGCTGCAAAATGATGCCAAAATGTAAAGACCATCGAGACTAGGAAGAAACTGCATCAACTAACAAGCAAAATAACCAGCTAACATCATAATGACAGGATCAAATTCACACATAACAATATTAACTTTAAATGTAAATGGACTAAATGCTCCAATTAAAAGACACAGACTGACAAATTGGATAGAGTCAAGACCCATCAGTGTGCTGTATTCAGGAAACCCATCTCACGTGCAGAGACACACATAGGCTCAAAATAAAAGGATGGAGGAAGATCTACCAAGCAAATGGAAAACAAAAAACGGCAGGGGTTGCAATCCTAGTCTCTGATAAAACAGACTTTAAACCAACAAAGATCAAAAGAGACAAAGAAGGCCATTACATAATAGTAAAGGGATCAATTCAACAAGAAGAGCTAACTATCCTAAATATATATGCACCCAATACAGGAGCACCCAGATTCATAAAGCAAGTCCTGAGTGACCTACAAAGAGACTTAGACTCCCACACAATAATAATGGGAGACTTTAACTCCCCACTGTCAACATTAGACAGATCAATGAGACAGAAAGTTAACAAGGATACCCAGGAATTGAACTCAGCTCTGCACCAAGCAGACCTAATAGTCATCTACAGAACTCTCGACTCCAAATCAACAGAATATACATTTTTTTTAGCACCACACCACACCTATTCCAAAACTGACCACATAGTTGAAAGTAAAGATCTCCTCAGCAAATGTAAAAGAATGGAAATTAAACAAACTGTCTCTCAGACCACAGTGCAATCAAACTAGAACTCAGGATTAAGAAACTCACTCAAAAGCGCTCAATTACATGGAAACTGAACAACCTACTCCTGAATGACTACTGGGTACATAACAAAATGAAGGCAGAAATAAAGATGTTCTTTGAAACCAATGAGAACAAAGACACAACATACCAGAATCTCTGGGACACATTCAAAGCAGTGTGTAGAGGGAAATTTAGAGCACTAAATGTCCACAAGAGAAAGCAGGAAAGATCCAAAATTGACACCCTAACATCACAATTAAAAGAACTAGAAAAGCAAGAGCAAACACATTCAAAAGCTAGCAGAAGGCAAGAAATAACTAAAATCAGAGCAGAACTGAAGGAAATAGAGACACGAAAAACCCTTCAAAAAATTAATGAATCCAGGAGCTGATTTTTTGAAAGGATCTACAAAATTGATAGACTGCTAGCAAGACTAATAAAGAAAAAAGAGAGAAGAATCAAATAGACACAATAAAAAATGATAAAGGGGGTATCACCACCGATCCCACAGAAACACAAACTACCATCAGAGAATACTACAAACACCTCTACGCAAATAAACTAGAAAATCTAGAAGAAATGGATAAATTCCTTGACACATACACTCTCCCAAGACTAAACCAGGAAGAAGTTGAATCTCTGAATAGACCAATAACAGGCTCTGAAATTGTGGCAATAATCAATAGCTTACCAACCAAAAAAAGTCCAGGACCAGATGGGTTCACAGCCGAATTCTACCAAAGGTACAAGGAGGAACTGGTACCATTCCTTCTGAAACTACTCCAATCAATAGAAAAAGAGGGAATCCTCCCTAACTCATTTTATGAGGCCAGCATCATCCTGATACCAAAGCCGGGCAGAGACACAACCAAAAAAGAGAATTTTAGACCAATATCCTTGATGAACATTGATGCAAAAATCCTCAATAAAATACTGGCAAACAGAATCCAGCAGCACATCAAAAAGCTTATCCACCATGATCAAGTGGGCTTCATCCCTGGGATGCAAGGCTGGTTCAATATATGCAAATCAATAAATGTAATCCAGCATATAAACAGAACCAAAGACAAAAACCACATGATTATCTCAATAGATGCAGAAAAGGCCTTTGACAAAATTCAACAACCCTTCATGCTAAAAACTCTCAATAAATTAGGTATTGATGGGATGTATCTCAAAATAATAAGAGCTATCTATGATAAACCCACAGCCAATATCATACTGAATGGGCAAAAACTGGAAGCATTCCCTTTGAAAACTGGCACAAGACAGGGATGCCCTCTCTCACCACTTCTATTCAACATAGTGTTGGAAGTTCTGGCCAGGGCAATTAGGCAGGAGAAGGAAATCAAGGGTATTCAATTAGGAAAAGAGGAAATCAAATTGTCCCTGTTTGCAGACGACATGATTGTATATCTAGAAAACCCCATTGTCTCAGCCCCAAACCTCCTTAAGCTGATAAGCAACTTCAGCAAAGTCTCAGGATACAAAATCAATGTACAAAAATCACAAGCATTCTTATACACCAACAACAGACAAACAGAGAGCCAAATCATGAGTGAACTCCCATTCACAATTGCTTCAAAGAGAATAAAATACTTAGGAATCCAACTTACAAGGGACATGAAGGACCTCTTCAAGGAGAACTATAAACCACTGCTCAATGAAATAAAAGAGGATACAAACAAATGGAAGAACATTCCATGCTCATGGGTAGGAAGAATCAATATCGTGAAAATGGCCATACTGCCCAAGGTAATTTATAGATTCAATGCCATCCCCATCAAGCTAACAATGACTTTCTTCAGAGAATTGGAAAAAACTACTTTAAAGTTCATATGGAACCAAAAAAGAGCCCACATCGCCAAGTCAATCCTAAGCCAAAAGAACAAACCTGGAGGCATCACACTACCTGACTTCAAACTATACTACAAGGCTACAGTAACCAAGACAGCATGGTACTGGTACCAAAACAGAGATATAGATCAATGGAACAGAACAGAGCCGTCAGAAATAATGCCACATATCTACAACTATCTGATCTTTGACAAACCTGAGAAAAACAAGCAATGGGGAAAGGATTCCCTATTTAATAAATGGTGCTGGGAAAACTGGCTAGCCATACGTAGAAAGCTGAAACTGGATCCCTTCCTTACACCTTATACAAAAATTAATTCAAGATGGATTAAAGACTTACATGTTAGACCTAAAGCCATAAAAACCCTAGAAGAAAACCTAGGCAATACCATTCAGGACATAGGCATGGGCAAGGACTTCATGTCTAAAACACCAAAAGCAATGGCAACAAAAGCCAAAATTGACAAATTGGACCTAATTAAACTAAAGAGCTTCTGCACAGCAAAAGAAACTACCATCAGAGTGAACAGGCAACCTACAAAATGGGAGAAAATTTTTGCAATCTACTCATCTGACAAAGGGCTAATATCCAGAATCTACAATGAACTCCAACAAATTTACAAGAAAAAAACAAACAACCCCATCAAAAAGTGAGGGAAGGATATGAACAGACGCTTCTCAAAGAAGACATTTATGCAGCTAAAAAACACATGAAAAAATGCTCACCATCACTGGCCATCAGAGAAATGCAAATCAAAATCACAATGAGATACCATCTCACACCAGTTAGAATGGCAATCATTAAAAAGTCAGGAAACAACAGGTGCTTGAGAGGATGTGGAGAAATAGGAACACTTTTACACTGTTGGTGGGACTGTAAACTAGTTCAACCATTGTGGAAGTCAGTGTGGCGATTCCTCAGGGATCTAGAACTAGAAATACCATTTGACCCAGCCATCCCATTACTGGGTATATACCCAAAGGACTATAAATCATGCTGCTATAAAGACACATGCACACGTATGTTTATTGCGGCACTATTCACAATAGCAAAGACTTGGAACCAACCCAAATGTCCAACAATGATAGACTGGATTAAGAAAATGTGGCACATATACACCATGGAATACTATGCAGCCATAAAAAATGATGAGTTCATGTCCTTTGTAGGGACATGGATGAAATTGGAAATCATCATTCTCAGTAAACTATTGCAAGGACAAAAAACCAAACACAGCATGTTCTCACTCATAGATGGGAACTGAACAAAGAGAACACATGGACACAGGAAGGGGAACATCACACTCTGGGGACTGTTGTGGGGTAGGGGGAGGGGAGAGGGATAGCATTAGGAGATATACCTAATGCTAAATGGTGAGTTAATGGGTGCAGCACACCAGCATGGCACATGTATATATATGTAACTAACCTGCACATTGTGCACATGTACCCTAAAACTTAAAGTATAATAATAATTTTAAAAAAAGAAAAAAAAGAAAACTCCCACCATCCTCATGTGCAAAAGGCCAGGAGAATGACTGATCCTTAACTTTAGCTTCATTACAATACTAAATATCACACCCAGGGGTGGAGACTCAACATTCTAATGAGATATGATGCATGAAGAAGCATGTTAACAAACTACATAGGTGCTAAAATTCCCTGCCTCTACATGCCTAAACGTCACTCCTTTCCCAACATAGCCCCCCCATAAAATTGCCTTTCCAACCCCCCAACAGGAGCCAGCCTAAGAATATTTCCTCTCCCCCTCCCCCTCCCTCTCACTCCTTCCCCTTTCCTCCCTCTTCACCTTTTCTCTCCCTCTCTCTCTCATGTTGCCTCCCTATGCCCAGGCATAAGCTCCAGTAAAACCTTCTCTGGGAAAATTATTTTGGCCTTGTGTCAATTTCAGTTGCATTGAGAGCCCAAGAACCTGTGGTAATGGGGAGGTGATAGACACATTTATTATCTAAATCGTGGTGATATTTTATGGTTCCAGGGTAATTACGAGTGGAAAAAGCACAGTTTTTTCTCTGCTCTCATCCCACAATGATCAACACAGAATACTTCAGTGACAAAACGTGTGGGATGTTTTACCCGCATACCAAGCAAGCAAGCAATCCTGCAGCTGCCAGCTGGATGCTCACTAATTCAATTCTGAAACTACCTACTTGGAGATAGCGTCAGATCCCACAGGTTGAGGGCTCAGTCCCACAAGACTGCCCCTTATTTCTGATGCCAGTCACAAGCCCCAGCTCATTTTACCTGTGCTTCTGTCTGATATGGTTTGGCTGTGTCCCTACCCAAATCTCATCTCGAATTCCCATGTGTTATGGGAAGGACCAGGTGGGAGGTAATTCAATCATGGGGGCAAGTCTTTCCCATGCTGTTCTTATAAAAGTAAATGAGTCTCACAAGATCTGATGGTTTTATAAAGAAGAGTTCCCTGCACAAGTTCTCTTTGCCTGCTGCCATCCATGTAAGATGTGACTTGCTCCTCCTTGACTTCCACCATGATTGTGAGGCCTTCCCAGCCACGTGGAACTGTAAGTCCACTAAACCTCTTTCTTTTGTAAATTGCTCAGTCTTGCATATGTCTTTATCAACAGCGTGCAAATGGACTAATATGCTCCCTACCAACCTACCCACTATAAATCAAAGCTTCCACAACTCTCTTCTCAGGTTTGATTAATTTGCTAGAGCAGTTCACAGAATTCAGGAAACACTTAGGTTTACCAGTTTATTATAAAGGATATTACAAATGATACAGATGAAGAGATGCAAAGAGTGAGTTATAAACGAAGGGGCATGGAGCTTCCATGTGCTCTCTGGGTATACCAACCTTCAGGAACCTCCATGTGTTCAGCTATCTGGAAGCCCTCCTTACCCCGTCCTCTTGGACCTCTTATGGAGACTTCACTGGATATGAATGATTCATTAAGCCATTGGCCATAAGTGATTAACTTAACTTTTAGCCCCTTCCCTTCTCTTCCTTAACCCCAGGTTGGGGAAAGGAGAGTAAGGCTGGAAGTCCCAACCCTCTAATCATGACTTGGTCTTTTTGGTTACCACCCCAATCCGGAAGCTACCCAGGAACTGCCAGACATCAGTCAACACAACATTAGCATAGAAAAAGACATCACTTTAGAGATTCTAAGGATTTTAGGAATTCGATGCCAAGAAATAGATGGAAGAACAAATATGTATTTTACAGTATCACAGGTATATACATGTCAAAACTTATCAGATATTATATTAATACTTTAAATATGTGTAGTTAATTGTATATATTATACCACAACAAAAGAATTTTAATTGGATTCTATTAAACTGAGATTTTTATTTTCCCTTTGCTTCTTTAAAAAAATTATTTCAGAGTGGTTTAAAATAAGAGATTAACATGCAAAAAATTATGAGACCACAGCAAACCATAATAGAAAAGAGGATTCAAAGTCATTAACACCAGAGGTTGTATTTATTGTTAGAAGCCTATTTGATTTTGAAATTCCTGACTGCTGAGGAGGAGAAGGTATGAAATGTAATGAGTTACACAGATCTTATTATCTCATAAATGAGAGCATGCCAATTATTTAAGATAAATTCATCCTGGAATTCTGAAAGAATTCATCACATGGGACTTTATGAGGACCACTGAATGATATGATGAACAATTCCTTTAACAGCAATTCCATAGCAATGGCAAAATCCTCTTTGTGTGGCCATTTCCTCAAGTCAGACAAAAGGCATACCATTAAGTCTAACCATTCTTAAGGGGAACGAAACCAATGTGGTCAGAAAGGTAGCATTCTGATTTTCTAATTTGAAGCAATATAGTTATATGCTTGCATCCTCAGTTATACAGATAAACTATGCGCTGAGTCCCCAGGCCTAGACTGCTGGTAAATAGATACAGACATGGAATCCAAGCAAATTTTATCTTCTTGTTGCCTGCTCATGTAGATGACCTCAGAACCCTGACAGATCGGCTGTACTCCCAGCATATCTGTTAGATACCACCCAGGCTCCTGCAGACCCCATGGTGCAGACCTCTCCACACCACTCTGCCTCCGCTGTCTGTGCTGGAGGTCATTGTGGCTCAATAGACAACTTACACTGCTGCTCTCCAACCTCTGGGAGGCCCGATTTGTTCCATGGTCTGCAGCAAAGCAGAGAGGAACATTCCTCACTCCAATTATGTCACACACTGTTACTAGTTCTGCTGGGACCCAATGCTTTGTGCTTTTACTGGAAAACACTTGTCATTTCTGTTCACAGTTCTCTCTCTCCCTAGGTCTAATAATTGCAACTGTGACACTAGGCAGGGGACAGAGTGAAGTGAATACTCCCAAAAGCAGAGCTCATGGCCTTTGTACCTGGGTATGCCTGGCTCCTTCCTCCTTGGGGATGGATTCTCCCCTAAGAAGCTAATCAGCCCCTCCTCTGCAAAAATTTTGGTTGTTCATCTGACTCATTCCCCAGAAATGACTGGCCATCTCCAAATCCATGGAGTTAACATAATAAACACAAGTGGTCTCAAAGTTTGTCGTGTGTTAGAATCACTTGGGCACTTTGAAAAGTCCCTATGTCCAGGGAGTACCCAAACCAGAAGATCTTAGATGGATCCCAGACATCAGTATTTTTCAAGAGTTTCCAAGTGATTACAATGTGCAACTAAGCTTGAGAATCTGATCTAGACAGAAGCTGAAGTCCATGCTACAAATACACCTGACAATTAATTCTCTTTTGTCTCCCAAGACAAACGAAAACAAAATTGAGAGATAACTCCTCTGGATAGCCATCACCTCATCTTCAGATTATAAATTCATAGTCTAGATGCAAGGAAGCTGAGGAAGATTTAATAGAAAGAGAAATGCAAATTAAAAAGTTAAAACCAGGGACTGTGAAAAGTCTCAATACAATCAGAAAAACAAATTTTATGCTCAAGTAAAACACATACCAGGAATCACCTACTCCCAACTTTGCTTTCCACCGTTTGTTTGTTTTGTGCTGAAATGATAAGTTTTGTAATGAAAGCATATTTCAGACTCATCCTTCACAGGAAGCCTTCTACACTTTCTGTTTAAATGACAGCACTTAGGATGATGCATGAATTTCAAAGAGGCAATGTCCAAACTCATCTCGAGTTTACTTGGGCATTATTATTCATGAAGCCCTTTCTGAGCTCTATTTGAGGATATCTGTAAGCTGTTTCAAAAGACCAGGGACCCCTACTGTAATAAACAAGTCATTTATATGGGGGAAATGAAAAACCTGCCATGTCTGCCAAATGAAGGCAGACGTGTCTAAGCAGAGGAGGATTGATGAAGTGAGATTAGAGAAAGCTAAAGGCTGGATTAAAATACATCAAATCTGCCAAGTGATGGAGAATATACTACCAACCAACAGGAATGGATATTAGTGCCTAGATGATGTTGCCATTGATTTTAAAAGAAAAAAAAAAAAAAAAAGGAAAGAAAAGAAAGCAGTACATATGAAAGCTTCAAAACCTAAGATTTAGCCAAATCACAGCCCAAGGATTTCAGATATCTGCCAGGTGCTGGTGAAGCATAACTGCATTTCTTGATGCTTTCTCCTCCAGCAATCAGAACAGCACAGGTGTCCATCCTGCTTCAATAGATAAAGATTTCTGTACTCTTCATCTGGTCCCTCAGCTTCTGGGAGAACTGCTCTGGCCTGATACATAGGCTGTGGTCACCAGCAGGTAGTAGCAAAGGGTACTCTGCAAGGGTTGTGCATTGCTCCGCCACCTGCCTGTGTCTCTCTTATGGTAGCCTATCCTGGAACACTTTTCTTGAAACCTTCGGTTTCAAGTTCACTCATTTTGCCAGGCATGGTGGCTCATCTCTGTAATCCCAACACTTTGGGAGGCCAAGGCAGGAGGATCACTTGAGGCTATGAGTTTAAGACCAGCCTGGTCAGCATAGTAAGGCCCCCATCTCTACAAAAGAAAAATGTAAAAATTAGCCAGGTATGATGGTGCATGCCTGTAGTCCCAGATAGTGGGGAGGCTGAGGTCAGAGGATCACTTGAGCCCAGGAGTTTGAGGCTGCAGTGAGCCATAATTACAGCACTGCACTTGAGCCTAGGCAGCAGAGTGAAACCCTGTCTCAAAAAAAAAAAAAAAATAGTTTATTTATCACTTACATAGCACTCTTTCTGTGCTGGACATTGTTGTAAGCACTAATGAATAGGAACTCATTCATTCCTTATAACAACCCTCTCTATAAGGTAGGTACGACTCTGTGATCTGAGTGACAGAGATGAGGAACTGAGGAATCAGAACCATGGTGAAACTGAGTACAGTGTTGCAGGTCACAAAACAAGTGAGCAGTGGAGACAGGATGTGAATGCAAGCCAACTCTGGCTTCAAAGCTTGTCTCCTAATGACTGTTCTCCACCTCCTTTCTGGCAGCTATGAGACCTGGTAGTGTCTTGCTCTAGCATTGCTTTATGACTGTTAAAGGTCTAAAGCACTGGTTCTCACACTTTGGCATGCATCAGAATTAATATCCCCTAGAGAGTTTGTTAAAACACAGATGACTGCGGCCCTAGAGTTTCTGAGTCAGTGAGTCTGGAGTGAGGCCCAAGAATGCACATCTTTAACAAGTTTCTGGATAATCCCGATTGCTGCTGCCTTGGGAACCACACTTTGGGGATCACTGGCCTAAAGCACTATTTTTAACTACTGATAGACATTGGGCTAATAAACTGATAAGCTTTTGGATGTTAAAGGATTCCATCCTATGTCATTTTTATATCATTGGAAAGAAGGATAATCTCTCCTAGAAAGAAAAAGAAAAACTAAAGGATACTCATAAGATTGTGTGTAGACTGAGAGTGAAGACACATGGTTTTGTTAGCTTTTCTGCTTTTAAGAAGGAAAAAAAATTAAAATTAGTGAATACACCAGAAGGAAGTTTCAAGACTTCCTCCTGATTGGCAGGTGCAACTCTCCTGGATCTTTGGCTGCTGGAGAAAGATTGGACTAACCAGCATCACCTAGTGGCCATGCAGCATTGACTCCACTGAAGGGGAATGAACATGGCCCTTGGTATTTGAGGCTTTCTACATATCTCCCCATATATGACCTTGTTCATGTAATTAGTACATTATTATTGCTAATTTGTCACACCCTTATTTTAAAAGAAAACATTATATAGTTCAATGTAAGTAATCAGAATATATGCTGCACTTAGTCCTTCATTGATCAAACAATATTTACTGGGATTTTGTTATACACTCAACACTCTAGTAAGGACCAAGTGGGCACCAACCAAGTGTAAAACATGGTCCCTGTCCATATAAAACTCACAGCACAGCTAGGAAGGCAAGTCACTCTCATTAAAACAGAAAAAAGCACACAAGAATCAAAAGTCATGTTATCTATTATTTACAAAACAAATCCTTTTTTTCTTATAGTTATACTATGTTATTGTTTTCCTCATTTATTCAACAAATATGAATTGGGCCAAGTACTTTGCTGGACTCTGGGAATAGAAATAGAGACACGCGCCTTGCCTTTAAGAAGTTCACAATCTAGAAAAGAAAGGCACTTAAACAAGTGTATACCAAACAAACAGGAGGATACAGCCAATCTGCCTGGACTCAGAGGGTACTGAAAAGTTTCATGGAGAAGGTGACCCTGAACTGAGGTGGGAAAGGTGAGTGGGAAATTGTTCAGTGTACAAGCTGTACACTGTAGAGGACTTAGCATTCTACCGAGGAATGGCACATGCAGATGCAGAGAGGCCTCACCAGAAGGGCAGGTTCCAGAATGACCAGTGAGGTTGTATAGCCAGAATAGGGTGTATTTGAGGGAGCTGCAGTAGAAGCAGTCACCCATCAGCAGGATGGGCTTCATGCCACAGGAAGGCAACTAGACCTTCATCTAAAACAAAATGAGAAGCCACTGAAGAGTGGCAAGCAAATGACATACTGTTGGGAGTATTCTGGGAGACAGAAGAGGGTGGAGTAAAGAGAGGTAGATACTGCAGTCACTGTGGTATAGGATGATGAGGGCCTAAACTCAGATAAAAGAAGGCAGATCACAGAATTTATTAAGAATATAGACTCATTGAAGCTTCTATAAATGTAGCTCACAAGGAACAGGGAGAAGTGCAGGACAGCAACATTAAAAGAAAAACATTAACATAACAATGTGGAATAAATAAAATACACTATTTCTCTGAAATGAAATGCTACAATACCAAGACATAGAATGATGAAGAAAGGAAAGGATAATTAGAAATGAGAAGAGTAAAAATGTTTTAAGATTAATAAATTTATGGGATGCCAATAATCAATATAAATCAACCTGGGAAAGTATTAGTCAGAAAACATGCTATAACAGTTGAGCACTGCAATGAATTTGGAAATTGTTCTTGTCCTATCCATATCTCTAACTTCACCTATGATACAAAAAGATGCCTTTCATCTTCAAAAGAAAATAGTTTCCTTTTCATTCAGTTTTTTTTAATGACCATCAACAAGTCATTGGCACAGACTTTGGAAAAAGTCTACTTACAGATTCCTAAAATCTAATTTAGGCATAGACATCTATTCATAGATCTCTCTTAAGAGTTTGAATATTAGATTGCTGGCAAGATGGCTGAATAGGAACATAACCAGTCTTCAGCTCCCAGCAAGACTGACACAGAAGGCAGGTGATTTCTGCATTTCCAACTGAAGTACCCAGTTCATCTCACTGGGACTGGTTGGACAGTGGGTGCAGCCCAAGGAAAAATGAAGGAAAAAATGTTTAGGGCAGCCAGAGAGAAGGGCTTCCCTTTGTGGGTAACACAACCTATCAGACTAATATCGGATATCTCAGCAGAAACCCTACAAGCCAGAAGTGAGTGGGGGCAATATTCAACATACTTAAGGAAAAGAATTTTCTACCCAGAATTTCATATCCAGCCAAACTAAGCTTTATAAGCAAAAAAGAAATAAAATCCTTTTCAAACGAGCAAATGCTGAGAGATTTTGTCACCACTAGGCTTGCCTTACAAGAGCTCCTGTAGGAAGCACTAAACATGGAAAGAAACAAACAGTACCAGCCACTGCAAAAACATACCAAATTGTAATGACTATCAACACCATGAAGAAACCACATCAACTTATGGGCAAAGTAACCAGCTAACATCATAATGGCAGGATCAAATTCACACATAACAATACTAACCTTAAATGTAAAATGGCTAAATACCCCAATTAAAAGACACAGACTGGCAAATTGGATAAAGAGTCAAGACCCATCAGTGTGCTGTATTCAGGAGACCCATCTCACATGCAAAGACACACACAGGCTCAAAATAAAGGGATGGAGTAGTATTTACCAAGCAAATGGAAAGCAAAAGAAAGCAGGAGTTGCAATCCTAGTCTCTGATAAAAACAGACATTAAACCAATAAAGATCAAAAGACACAAAGAAGGGCATTACATAATGGTGAAAAGATCAATGCAACAAGAAGAGCTAACTATCCTAAATATATATGCACCCAATACAGGAACACCCAGATTCATAAAGCAAGTTCTTAGAGACCTACAAAGAGACTTAGACTCCCACACAATAATAGTGGGAGACTTTAACACCCCACTGTCAATATTAGACAGACAACGAGACAGAACGTTAACAAGGATATCCAGGAATTGAACTCAGCTCTGGACCAAGTGGACCTCATGGACATCTACAGAACTCTCCACCCCAAATCAACAGAATATACATTCTTCTCACCACGTCATACTTATTCTAAAATTGATGACATAATTGGAAGTAAAACACTCCTTAGCAAATGCAAAAGAACGGAAATCATAACAAATAGTCTCTCAGACCACAGTGCAATCAAATTAGAACGCAGGATTAAGAAACTCACTCAAAACCGCACAACTACATGGAAACTGAAAAACCTGCTCCTGAATGACTACTGGGTAAATAATGAAATGAAGGAAGAAATAAAGATGTTCTTTGAAACCAATGAGAACAAAGACATAACGTACCAGAATCTCTGGGACACATTTAAAGTAGTGTGTAGAAGGAAATTTCTCTTGCCCACAAGAGAAAGCAGGAAAGATCCAAAATTGACACCCTAACATCACAATTAAAAGAACTAGAGAAGCAAGAGCTAATGAATTCAAAAGCCAGCAGAAGGCAAGAAATAACTAAGATCAGAGCAGAACTGAAGGAGATACAGACACTAAAAACCCCTCAAAACCTCAATGAATCCAGGAGATGGTTTTTTGAAAAGATCAACAAAATACTTAGACTGCTAGCCAGACTAATAAAGAAGAAAAGAGAGAAGAATCAAATTGATGCAATAAAAAATAATAAAGGGAATATCACCGATCCCACAGAAATATAAACTACCATCAGAGAATACTATAAAAACTTCTATGCAAATAAACTAGAAAATCTAGAAGAAATGGAAAAGTCCACACATATACCCTCCCAAGACTAAACCAAGAAGAAGTTGAATTGCTGAACAAATAACAAGTTCTGAAATTGAGGCAGTAATTAATAGCCTACCAACAAAAAAATGTCCAGGACCAGATGGATTCACAGCCAAATTCTACCAGAGGTACAAAGAGGAGTTGGCACCATTCCTTCTGAAACTATTCCAAAGAATAGAAAAAGAGGGAATCCTCCCTCACTCATTTTATGAGGCCAGCATCATCCTAATACCAAAATCTGGCAGAGACAAACAAAGAAAGAAAATTTCAGGCCAATATCCCTGATGAACATTGATGCAAAAATCCTCAATAAAATACTGGCAAACTGAATCCAGCAGCACATCAAAAAGCTTATCCACCACGATCAAGTCTCATCCTAGGGATGCAAGGCTGGTTCAACATATACAAATCAATAAACGTAATCCATCACATAAACAGAACCAACAACAAAAATCACAATTATCTCAATAGATACAGAAAAGGCCTTCAATAAAATTCAATACCTCTTCATGCTAAAAACTCCCAATAAACTAGGTATTGATGGAACATATCTCAAAATAATAAGGGCTATTTATAACAAACCCACAGCCAATATCACAGTGAATGGGCAAAAACTGGAAGCATTCCCTTTGAAAACTGGCACAAGACAAGGATGACCTCTCTCACCACTGCTATTCAACATAGTATTGGAAATTCTGGCCAGGGCAATGAGGCAAGAGAAGGAAATAAAGGGTAGTCAATTAGGAAAAGAGGAAGTCAAATTGTCTCTGTTTGCAGATGACATGATTGTATATTTAGAAAACCCCATCGTCAGGCTGGGGGTGGTGGATCATGCTGTAATCCCAGCACTTTGGGAGGCCGAGGCGGGCGGATCACAAGGCCAAGAGATTGAGACCATCTTGGCTAACATGGTAAAACCCTGTCTCTACTAAAAATACAAAAAATTAGCCGGGTGTGGTGGTGGGTGCCTGTGGTCCCAGCTGCTCAGGAGGCTGAGGCAGGAGAAGGGCATGAACCTGGGAGGCAGAGCTTGCAGTGATCTGAGATCATGCTACTGCACTCCAGCTTGGGTGACAGTGAGACTGTCTAAAAAAAAAAAATTTAAAAAAAAAAGGAAAAGAAAAAAGAAAACCCCATCATCTCAGAAGCAACTTCAGCAAAGTCTCAACATACAAAATTAATGTGCAAAAGTCACAACCATTCCTATACACCAATAATAGACAGAGAGCCAAATCATGAGTGAACTCCCATTCACCATTGCTACAAGGAGAATAAAATACCTAGGAATACAACTTACAGGGGATGTGAGGGACCTCTTCAAGTAGAACTACAAACCACTGCTCAAGGAAATAAGAGAGGACACAAACAAAGGGAAAAACATTCCATGTTCATGGATAGGAAGAATCAATATTGTGAAAATGGCCATACTGCTCAAAGTAATTTATAGATCCAGTGCTATCCCCATCAAGCGAACATTGACTTTCTTCACAGAACTGGAAAAAACTACTTTAAATTTCGTATGGAACCAGAAAAGATCCAGCATAGTCAAGACAATCCTAAGCCAAAAGAACAAAGCTGGAGGCACCGCACTACCTGACTTCAAACTGTACTACAAGGCTATAGTAACAAAAACAGCATGGTACTGGTACTAAAACAGATATATAGACCAATGGAACAGAAGAAAGGCCTCAGAAATAACACCACACGTCTACAACCATCTGATCTTTAACAAATGTGACAAAAACAAGCAATGGGGAAAGGATTCCCTATTTAATAAACAGTGTTGGAAGAACTGGATAGCCATAAGCAGAAAGCTGAAACTGGATCCCTTATGTCTTATACAAAAATTAACTCAAGGTGGATTAAAGACTTAAACAGAAGACCTAAAACCATAAAATCCCTAGAAGAAAACCTAGGCAATACCATTCAGGACACAGGCATGGGCAAAGACTTCATGACTAAAACACCAAAAGCAATGGCAACAAAAGCCAAATTGACAAATGGGATCTAATTAAACTAAAGAGCTTCTGCACAGCAAAAGAAACTATCAGAGTGAACAGGCAACCTACAGAATGAGAGAAAAATTTTGCAATCTATCCATCTGACAAAGGGCTAATATCCAGAATCTACAAGGATCTAAACAAATTTACAAGAAAAAAACAACCCAATCAAAAAGTGGGCAAAGGATATGAACAGACACTTCTCAAAAGAAGACATTTATGCAGCTAACAGACATATGAGAAAAGCTCATTATCACTGTTCATCAGAAAAATGCAAATCAAAGCCACAATGTGATACCATCTCACGCCAGTTAGAATGGCAATCACTAAAGTCAGGAAACAACATATGCTGAAGAGGATGTGGAGAAATAAGAACGCTTTTACACTGTTGGTGGGAGTGTTAATTAGTTCAACCATTCTGGAAGACAGTGTGGTGATTCCTCAAGGATCTAGAACCAGAAATACCATTTGACCCAGCAATCCCATTACTGGGTATATACTCAAAGGATTATATATCATTCTACTATGAAGACACATACACACTTACATTTATTGTGGCACTGTTCACAGTAGCAAAGACTTGGAACCAACCCAAATGCCCATCAATGATAGACTAGATAAAGAAAATGCGGCACATATACACCATGGAGTACTATCCAGCCATAAAAAAGGATGAGTTTTTGTCCTTTGCAGGGACATGGATGAAGCTAGAAACCATCATTCTCAGCAAACTAACACAAGAACAGAAAACCAAATACCACATGTTCTCACTCATAAGTGGGAGATGAACAATGAGAACACACGGACACAGGAAGGGGAACATCACACACCAGGGCCTGTCGGAGGTGGGGACTAGGTGAGGGATAGCATTAGGAGAAATACCTAATGTAGATGACAGGTTGATGCATGCAGCAAACCACCATGGCACATGTATACCTATGTAACAAACCTGCACATTCTGCACCAGAACTTAAAGTATAATTTTTAAAAAAGAGTTTGAATATTTTCTCATTAATTATGCCAAAGAATGAGATTATGTGCAAATATGAATACATAAAACACATTAGCACTTTATTACTATATTACCAGTAGTTTAAATAAAATGTTCATTTTTATTAATGACAAGAACCACTGTAATGGTGCAGTTTATTATGAGTACATCTGGTAAAAATATAATTGTGTTTCTCCATAGATTTCTTCACTGGTGGTCAAAGCAGGGTTCATTAGGCTTTGGCAAATAATGTGTAACTGGCTCTGTCCCTCAGATTTCTGTGACAGAAACCTCAAGGAAGGTCCTACTCTACTACAATAAACCCCAACTATTTGGGGACAATTCATCAGGGGTGTTTCTGCTGTGATTAATAAAAATAATCTGATACATAATTATTTTTCACCTCCTCTGCACTCACTCTCAATCTGGTTCTTTGAGGTCCAAGGCAAAGCAGTGTGTCATGGTGCATCCCCATCTCCAGCTGACACCCAGCAATGTAGTGTACAGAGGGACCCAAATCACCTGTTGTGTGATGGTCCCACAGGAGGGAAAGAGAAGTGACAGTGTCTGTACTATGTCACAGCCACACTGGGGGTGGCTGACTGGACCACATGCAGGCGCCCAAGCCAAACCTGTCCAATTAGAGCACTGCTTCTGTGTTTTCCACACTGGAGGTGGAGGAGTGGGGAGCTGTGAGGAGTGGACACTGAGAACTTGTGTCTCTCATTGATTTAGACCTTGGCACATGGTAGGGACTCTCACTGAATTAAAGAGTGAATAAATTGAGGCACTGTCATTGGCACATCTTGTCAGCCTAAAGTCATCTCCCCTCAAGGTGAGGGTCTACAGGACTCTCATTTTATCATTCCACAGGTGACACCTACTCTATTAACCATTAATATATTTACATATACAGTCAAATCTATATAAGCATGGTTTAGGTTTCAACTGGGATCCCATTACCTGACAAAATACACCCCAAAATGAAACAGGGTATTGTGTAAGGAAGTGAGTTCCTCAACTCTCAGAATATTTAGGCAGAGGCTGGAATACCATCTGTCCTTTCCTTAGGAGGGAGGCTGGGTTAAATGACTCCTAAAGACATTTCCATCTCTAATGTTTTATTTTTCTAGTGACAGCAGAGTAATAAGTGTCATATTTCTAGGTCTTCTAGATCTCAACTTAGCTGAGAATCAGGGCTTCCTGGTGGCAATACCAATTCTAGATACGTTTGCTCTGAAAAACCAATCGTAGTCTTCAATTCTAAGACACACATTTTTTATACTAATATCTCTAAAATAGTGATATGTCTTCTAACCAGTGACTTGTCATTGTTAAATTTCCAGCACTTCACTTTTTATTCCTTAGTGGCATATAAATGATAGCGTGCCTAACAATTGATGATGTCTTAGATTTAATTGAATATGTTAGGTCTTTCACAGGTCCCTCTGATGCAAGCATAGTCAATCTGTTCTGTTGTTTTTCTTGTGATTCTCGAATATGTATATATAATCTACCCTTTTAGCTATATACACACACGGGTTTTGCAGGCAAGCCTGCTGGATACTCTAAGTTCTCAGATTAAAATTTTACCCATCTTGAAAAAAGAAAAATTTTTTTACCCATCTTGTTAACAAAGACTCTTCTACTTCTTAAGTAGTAAGGGACCCAAGTCCCATCTAACTCTCTCCTTGAAATTTCTTCTTCACCAGAGAGAAACTAAAATCCAGAGAGAGATTCCAAACAATGTGAATCATTAAGCAAGCCACCAGTTCCAGACCTTGAGAATTTCTAAACCGCCTAGGACTGGGGGCTTCCTAACCTGAATCTGTGAGCTGCAGGATACTCTGATTTTGAAATGGAGGGTAAATTTCATAAGAAGAAATGCTTGAAAAACAAAATGCCACATCTCTCACTCCCTGATCATTTATATTCCTTCCTGGATTCCCCCCGTGAGTCCCACCCTTGTACAATCCCCTCCCTTGAGTTGGGGCAGAATCTGTGCCTTGCTTCTCACCAACAAAATACTGCCAAGGTGACAGGATGTCACTTTAATTATGTTACACTATATAAGACTATCTTAGCCTACTAGAATACGCAAACAGCCATGTGTGACTTGCCTGTGGCAGGACCATGTGGCAGAGAATAGCCTCCAGTCAATAACAGGTTAAGAAGCTGAGGCCTTAAGTCACACTGCAAGGAAATGAATCCTGCCAACAACCTGAGTGAGCTCAGAAGTGGATATTTTCTCAGATGAGCCTCCAGATGAGAACACAGTCTGGGGAGACCCTGGCAGAGGGACTAGTCAAGCAGTGCCCAGATTCCTGACCCATGCAAACTGTGAGATAATATGTGTTGTTTTAAGTGACTACATTTGTGGTAATTTGTTATTGCCACAGTAAAAAACTAACACAATCTCCCTTCTGCTCCTTTACCTCCTTCTTTCCTTTTTGTCACTGTGTCTGCAAACATTCATTCATCCACTAAATTTTTATATATATATATATATATTTAGAATCTACACTGTTTAAACAGAGGACAAAATGGACCAGGCTTCAAGGATACAACAAGGATTAAAACAAAGTATTTGCTCTCTTGGAATTTACATTCTGATGGAGGAAGACAGACAATAGACATATAAGCAATGATTTTTGATGATAGTGGTAGTCTGAGAAATAAAAATAACAGGAGAATGTGGTTTAATCCTCTCTTATGATTTGCTTTTAATTTTTATTCCCCTTTCCTGTCTCTTTTTCAGTATGGGTGACAACTCATTGGATAAAATATAATTCATGCTATCAACATAGTATATGACCCAATAATTATTCATTTACACACAAAGATGAACAAGTAGTTGAAGAATAAATTATTGTGAGAAGAAAACATTCCAGGGAGGCTGGAAACATAGAAATAAACATGAGCTGGTACCAGGACTGTTTTTAAATAAGAAGGTTTTTAATTACATACTTCAACCAGCCCTCTTTTGGCTTTGCTTTTCTGCATATTTATACCAGCACATTCTGCACATGCAGACAACTTGCACAACCCCCACCAAAAATAACTAACTCTTCTCTCCTCCTCACCTCTTTCTCTATGTCTTTTAACTAGTTGTATGCAGTGTTAAGGTATCTGGGAACCATGTTACAGAAGGGTCAGGTGGAGGAATTCGAGTTTTTAGCTAAGCAGAAAGCTAAACCAATGTGCTAACAGGAAATTTAAATCAATGGGCTCAAGTTACAAATAGGTTTCAGACAAGTCTAGTTTCTTTAATAGTTGGAATTTGTTCAAAATGGAATGAGTTGCCTAAAAAACTTATCCCTGGTGGGATTCAAGCAGAACCTATCCACCTTCCTCTTATGGTTGAGAGAAGCTATTTCTCCAGGGGCTAGAAAATAGGTCCTTTAAGGCCCTTAAAGGACTTTAATCATGTAACCCGAGCTGGAATATTAAAAGCTGATGATGAATTAATTTGTTATCCCTCTGTATCTGGGTTCAGTTGCAGAAGACAGAATCTTCTCTAGCTACTTGAGACAGAAAAAAAAAATTATTCTGTGTAATTAGGTGGCTGGCAGAAATGCCAAAAGAGCAGGCTCAAGGTTGAGATTTCAAGAACAACTTTTAAAACTACCCATCAGAACTTACCCTCGGAAAGAGCCTCTGCCACATCAGAAAGCAAGCCAAGGAATCAGGGAGCGGCACCACAAATGCTGGTTCCAGTACCATACTGCCTCTGCCATAATTGGCAGCAGCAGAATGGAAGCACCTCCCTCCCTGTGTCCATGCCACCTTCCCTGTCCCATGGACATGTGTCTGCCTGGTGAAAGAGGGCATTTGCAGAGTCCAAGATATAAGAAACAAAGGCTTCTGGTACAAGGGCGACTCAGTAGGATTGAGAGATACAGGGTTCTCCAACTCCTCCCAAATGTGGTAATTCCCAATTTTAGGTTCCTACTCCTTCTCATAAATGCTCAACTTTCACAGGTGATCTGGTGAAGCTGCGAGCTCCACCTGTGTTGTAATTAATATACCCCTCTCCCCCGACACACACACAACAGACACTGCAGATGATTTTGATTATATAAACTCTGCAACAACAAAGGATAAGAGATTATTTTAGGGCAGAAGAAACTCACTAGTTCTCTAAGCCTCAAAATAAAAATGTGAAATGCCAAGTCTTTTTAAGTTTTCAAATGCTGTTGTAAGTAGCCAGCACATCCCCATGGTCCACGTATTGCTATTCCAACTATATAGTCACTCAGTCCATGATAGCCATGAGTCCAATCGGCACTTTTTCCAGATTCCCCTGGAACTTATGTAACAAAGTTTTGTTTCTTCTGGTCATGATCTACCAGTAGCCCCTCCTGTACCGGTTACTGGAACCCAGGGGCCTTCAAACGCAACTAAGCCATGGAATCCACCCGTTTCCCATCCCTGAATGTTTGTTGCCTACAATCACTTCTAGCAGTGATTACTCCAGGTTCAGGGCACACAGCAGAATTCATTCTGGCAAGTTTTAGTATAAAGGAACTTAGAATTTATTATTAGGTGACTTATTTAAAAAACTAGCATAATTGAGCTGAGCTCCCAGGAATGATTCTCAGAACAATGCAGAACTTGCCCACCTAGACAACTGTTGCCTATGCTGTGATCAGGAAACTGGGATCAAGAAGCCACCAATTAGCACCAAAATTGCCTACTTCTGGAATGATCAGAAATTAAGTATTAATATTTGCTTCTCAATACCCACAAAGCTGAAACCAGACACTAGGCCCTCTGCTACAGATGCTATAGAATTTTTTTAAGCACCTCCACAACTATATTTGCCTCACAGTGTTCACTTCCTTCTCCGAGTGTATCAGCTAGGAGAAAGCCGGGTCATTTGTAAAACCAAAACACAAGGGAGTCTAAGAAATGCAGCATTGTATTCAGATTTGCAGCCCCTACCTTTCAGTTAGACACGATATCTGCGTCTCATCCTCAAAGAATCTGCAGCCTGGACATCAGGAGTTTTAAAATCTTCTCAGGTGACTTAATGTTCAGCCAGTTGAAAATCATTGACTCATCAGAGCCCTACTCAGCCACACATAGGCTGTCCTGGGCCAGAGACTTAAAGCTAAAGTCATCACAAAGACTCCAAACATCTGTGTGATCAAGAAACTCATGGGAAGTGATCAAGAAACTCATGGGAAGTTTATTTAGTGAAGACAACCCTATATGCAACACACCTGCCTTCTATCGGGCGAAATTAGGCAAATCCTTTTAACTAGAAGGTATACCTTAACTTTATTAAACAGACTGGTTGGATCCACATTATGCCAATGTGTAGGAATGCTTCATCTAAACAAGGGATGTCCAATCTTTAAAGGCTTCCCTGGGCCACATTGGAAGAAGGAGAATTGTCCTGGGCCAGAATGATAGCTGATGAGCTTTAAAAAATGACATACACACAAAAAAACCTCACAATGTTTTTAAAAATTTTACAAATTTGTGTTGGGCTGCATTCAAAGCCACCACAGGCTGCAAGTTGGAGAAACTTGATCTAAACACTTTTTACATCCATTACAAAATAATTTTTAGGAAACAATTCAGTTCCACACATGTTATTAGGATATACTGCAGGGATTGAGTATAGAAACACCAATAAAACTATTCCTACTGTCACAGACTCTACAACCAGCCATGTAAAGTATTCAGAGAGCTTGTATTTGCTTTTATTATTACCAACAGATACCATTTGTTGAGTATTTGCTATGTACTCAGTACAATCATTTTACAAACATTCATTTAATCCTCACAAGAAAATCTAGTGACGTATATATGATGCTTTCCATTTGACAAATAAAGATTTTGAGGCTCAGAGAGTTAAGTGACTTGCCCAGAATCACACATATGGTAAGTATTAATATTGAGAATCAAACCTAGGCCTTCTGATTGCAAATTGAACGACCACCTAGAATCCCGGGTTGAAAGGCCTAAGGCTAGATAAAAGTCACTTTTGTTTCACCTGGTGACAATTCCATTGTAAATATTCTGAATCCCCAAATAATCAAGTTCCAAATCACCTTGGCCCCACAGGCTGCAGACCTCATTTAATCCTGCCTGCTTTGCTGACTAGAGCGAGAGTATAGGGAATCAAAGGAGAAACCCCCAGGCCCCAAAGCTCTACTTCTCTTTCAAAGTTTTGCAAGCCACAGGGACTTTGGGGGGTTATCCCTTCCACATTTGTGTATGACAAAAATGGATCATAGCCTGGAGCAAAGCTTCTCTGCTTG
This sequence comes from Pongo pygmaeus, assembly GCF_028885625.2. NCBI lineage: Eukaryota > Metazoa > Chordata > Mammalia > Primates > Hominidae > Pongo > Pongo pygmaeus. The sequence continues at coordinate 48,891,378 of NC_072385.2, read as the reverse complement.
AGTTTGTAACAGAAAAATTAGACCAGTTTCAGCAGAGACTCTACAAAAACGTCTCCAGAAGATGCCACAGCCATGTTTGTTTCTCCAAGGCAATAGTCTCATCCTTGGCTGAACATTAGAATCACCTGGGAGAATTCAAAACACCTTAGTGGCGGACCCACCACCTAGATCATGCTGTAATCGCACTGGTGTGAGGCCCAGGTGTTGGAAGCTTCCCCAGCAGTCTCCTGTGCATAATCTGAGGATCACAGCTTCAGTGTATTAGGTGCTGCTTAGAGCTGCCAACAAAATAAACGTGAATTTCTTGCTTCCTCACCAACAAGGACAGGGAAGAATATACCAAGAGTAGCAGGAGCTCATAGATTCTTTCCTTAGCTCAGCTACTAAAGTGGAAAATAAACTATGCATGCCAAAGTAGGTCCCAGACACCTCAGAGCAAATAGTTGGCAAAATCACAACATATGTACTGCAATAGCACTGGGAGAGCATAAGAGGATTTTTAAAATTGTTACGTCTTTAAGCACTTATCTATGTGTCTGACACAAATGATAAAAAAACAAAAATAATAAGGTAAAAACATGCAAAATAAAAGCAAACTAAACCATAATGCAATGTGATTTCACTCAGTGCCATGGGAGTATCTGTTCATTTATTCGTTGGATATTCAATATGCACATACTGTGTGCCAGACAGAGTCCACCATGGCCAATGTGGGTAAACAAAACAGGTTATCTCTACTTTCACCAACCTTACAGCTTATGGGAGAGATAGATATTAAACAGATAAGGATGCATATAACTCTGTATTAGTCCATTCTCACACTGCTATTAAGAACTACCTGAAACTTGGTAATTTATGAAGAAAATAAGTTTAATTGACTCACAGTTCCACAGGCTGTAGACGGAGCACAGGTAGGAGGCCTCAGGAAACTTACAATCTTGGCAGAAGGCGAACAGGAAGCAGGCATAATTTACCACGGCAAATCAGGAGAGAGAGAAAAGGGGAAAACTCCACACACTTTTAAACAATCAGACCTCATGAGAACTCATTCACTATCATGAGAACAACGAGGGAGAAATCAACCCACATGATCCAATCACCTCCCACCAGGCCTCTCTCCTGACACGTGGAGATTACAATTCCCGATGAGATTTGGGTGGTGACACAGAGCCAAACCATATCAAACTCTAGGTCAAATATGTATGATAATTGGTAGAGTAGAAATGAGCAGACTGCTACTCTGAAAGAAAATTAGTAAAGGCAGGAAGAGGGTCAAAATATAGATTTGGAGGATCTGAAAAGACAGACCTAAAGAGTGGCTGGGAAGAAACTCACCAGTCTAATAGCTTATGTAGGCTGAGGAAGAAAAGAGAATAACATGTGAGGTATCCCAGAGGAAAACTGCAAAAAAGAAAAAAAAAAAAAAGCTAAAATCTTTTCCTCTAAGATCATAAACAAGACATGTGTACCTACTCTTGACTCTTCTATTCAACATACTACAAGAAGTCCTTGCCAGGGCAAATAGGCAAGAAAATGAAAAAAAAAAAAGTACCCAAATTGAAAAAGAAGTTATATTGTCTGTTTGCAGATGACATTATTTTATGTATAGAAAACCCTAAATACTCCACCAAAAACTGTTAGAGCTAATAAACAAATTCAGTAAAGTTGCAGGATACAAAATCAGCACGTAAAAATCAGTGGCATTTCTCTATATTAATAATGAACAATCTCCCCAAAATTAAGAAAACAAGCTCATTTATAGCAACATCAAAAAGAATAAAATACTTAGAAATAAATTTAACTAATAAGGTAAAAGATCTGAACACTGAAAATTGTAAGGCATTCAGGAAAGAAATTGAAGATGCTAGGCACAGTGACTCACACCTATAATCCCAGCACTTTGGGAGGCCACAACAAGAAGATTGCTTGAGCCCAGGAGTTCAAGACCAGCCTGGGTAACATAGTGGGACCCTGTATCTAAAATAAAATAAAAAAAAATTAAATTAAAATTGAAGAAGACACAAATAAATAGAACAATATCCTGTGTGCATGAATTGAAAGAATTAATATTGTGAAAATGTCCATGTCTCCCAAAGCAATCTAAAGATTGATTCAATGTAATCCCTATTAAAATTCCAATGACATTTTTCACATTAATAGAAAAACAATCCTTAAAATATGTATGAAACTACAAAGGACCCCTAATAACCAAAGCAATACTGAGCTAAAAGTACTAAGATGGAGTCGGGCACAGTGGCTCAAGCCTGTAATCCCAGCACTTTGAGAGGCCAAGGCGGGTAGATTGCTTGAGCCTAAGAGTTCAAGACCAGGCTGGGCAACATAGTGAAACCCTGTTTCTACAAAAAATACAAAAATTAGCTGAGCATGGTGGCATGCACCTGTAGTCCCAGCTACTCAGGAGGCTGAGGTTGGAAGATCACCTGAGCCTAGGAAGTCGAGACTGCAGTGAGCTGTGATCACACTGCTGTAATCCAGCCTGGGTGACAGAGTAAGGCCCTGTCTCAAAAAGAAAAAAAGTAAAAGGAACTAAGATGGAGGCATCACACTGATTTCAAACTATATTACAAAGGTATATTTATTATAACAGCATGATACTGGCTGGGATTTCAAACTATATTACAAAGGTATATTTATCATAACAGCATGATACTGGCTGGGATTTCAAACTATATTAGAAAGGTATATTTATCATAACAGCATGATACTGGCTGGGATTTCAAACTATATTACAAAGGTATAGTTAACAGAACAGCATAGCACTGGCATAAAAATAGACATATAGACTAATGGAACAGAATAGAAGCCCAGAAATATATCCTCTCATATACAGTCAACTAATCCCAAAAGTCTTCAGAAGTACACAATAGGGAAAGAATAGTGTCTTCAATAAATGATGTTGGGAAATCTGGATAGCCACATGCAAAAGAATGAAATTACATCAAAATGCATTAAAGTTTCTTTTAGAAGTTTTACAGTTGCCCCTAAAAGAAAATGGGAAAACTCCTTCACATTGGTCTTGGCAATGATTATTTAGACATGACACTAAAAGCATAGGTAACAGAAGCAAAAATAAACAAGTAAGGCTACACCAAACTAAAAAGTTTCTGCACAGCAAAGAAAACAATGAAAATGAAAGGGCAACCTACAAAATGGGAGAATGCATTTTCAAACCGTGTATATGATAAAGGTTTGATTAAAATCCAAAATATATAAGGTACTCACACAATTCAGTAGCAAAAATCAAATAGCCCAATTAAAAAATGGGAAAATACCTGAATAGACAATTTTTCAAAGAAGACATACAAGTAGCCAACAGGTATATGGAAAGGTGCTCAACATCACTAATCATTAGGGAAATGCAAATCAAAACCACAATGAGATATCACCTCACGCCTGTTAGAATGGCTATTATTAAAGAGAAAAAACATAACAAAAGTTGGTGATGGTGTGGAGAAAAGGGAACCCTTACACACTATTGGTGGCAATGTAAATTCCACTATTATGGAAAACAGCATGGGTGTTCCTCCAAAATTAAAAATAGAGCTACTATGCAATCCAGCCACCTCACTTCTGTTTATACACTTTTGGGTAAATATCCAAAGGAAATGAAATCGGTGTCTCAAAGAGATATCTATAATATATCTTCATGTTTATTGCAGCATTGATCTCAATAGACAAGATATGGAGACAACTTTAGTGTCCTTCAACAGATAAATGGATAAAAAAATTTTGGTATGTGCAGTCATGAGCCACATAATATCTTGGTCAATGACAAACCACATAATATTATAATGCAGCAGGAACACATAGTTAAAGAAGAAGTAAGAAAAAGGAAATTGTGGGAGAAGAAAAAGAAGAACCCCCAAGAAAATTCACAGTGAATGGTTTAGCAGAAGCTTTTGCAGACCTCAAGAAGCTCCTTAAAAACTTTGAAAGCATGGACCCTCACACTGAAAGGTTTTTATTAATAAAGAGGAATGTTCACGGTGCGTTACATGCTTACAAGCAAATCTACAATGAAAAAAAGAACTAAACCAAGCAAGCCACTATGGACATATTTCTGAAAAGAATGACACCTCCTCAAGAAGAGCCTCAGGCAGGTCCTACAGGAGGTATCTAGACAAAGGCATTGTTATCTTAGGAGATGACAGTTCCACATGTGTTATTGCTCCTGAAGATCCATCCTCTAATGGGCCAAGATATGGAGACTGAAGACAGTCACATTGATGATCCTGACCCTATGCAGGCCTAGGCTAATGTATGTGTTTTGTCTCTTCATTTTTAAGAAAAACATTTAAAAAGTAAAAACATAAAATTTTTTTGGCTGGGCATGGTGACTCATGCCTGTAATCCTAGCACTTTGGGAGGCCAAGGCAGGTGAATCACCTGAGGTAAGGAGTTCAAGACCAGCCTGGCCGAAATGGTGAAACCCCATCTCTACTTAAAAAAAAAAAAAAAAAAAAATTAAATAGTAAAAAGCTTATAGAATAAAGATATAAAGAAAGAAATTATTTTTATACAGCCGTACAATATGTTTGTGTTTTATGCCAAGTGGTATTACAAAAGAATCAAATGGTTAAAAACTTTAAATGTTTATAAAATTAAAATGTTACAGTGAGCTAAGGTTAATTTATTGAAGAACAAAAATGCTTATAAATTTAGTGTAGCCTGAGTATAAAGTGTTTATGAACTCTACAGTAGTGTACACTAATGTCCTAGGCCTTCATATTTTTAATGTGCGTCCATGTGAAGAGACCACCAAACAGGCTTTGTGTGAGCAATAAAGCTTTTAATCACCTCGGTGCAGGCGGGCTGAGTCCGAAAAGAGAGTCAGTCAGCAAAGGGAGATAGGGGTGGGGCCATTTTATAGGATTTGGGAAGGTAATGGAAAATTATAGTCATAGGGGGTTGTTCTCTGGTGGGCAGGGGTGGATCTCACAAAGTACATTCTCAAGGGTGGGGAGAATTACAAAGAACCTTCTTAAGGGTGGGGGAGACTACAAAGTACATTGATCAGTTAGGGTGGGGCAGGAACAAATCACAATGGTGGAATGTCATCAGTTAAGGCTGTTTTTACTTCTTTTGTGGATCTTCAGTTACTTTAGGCCATCTGGATGTATACGTGCAAGTCACAGGGGATGTGATGGCCTGGCCTGGGCTCAGAGGCCTGACAATATTCATGCTCTATTCACTCACTGACACACTGACTCACCCAGAGCAACTTCCAGTCCTGCAAGCTTCATTCATGGTAATACAGGTGTACTAATTTTTTCTTGTATATTGTACTTTTACTGTACTTTTTCTACATTTAGATGTATTTAAATACACAAATACTTACCATTGTGATATTATTGCTTATAGTATTCAGCATATTAACATGCCATACAGGTTTGTAACTTACGAGCAATAAGCTATACCATAGAGCCTAGATATATAGTAGGCAATGCAATTTAGGTTTGTGTAAGTATACTCTGTGATGTTCACATGATGAATTTACCTAATGGCACATTGCTCAGAATATTTCCCCATTGCTAAGCAGTGCATGACTGTATACACAAACCTACTGGAATATTATTTAGCCTTTAAAAAGAAGGAAATTCTGCCAATTGCAATAACCTGAATGAACCTGGAAGACATTATGCTAAGTAAAATAAGCCAGGCATAGAAAGACAAATTACTGCATGATCTCATTCATGTGTGGAATCTAATACAGTCAAACTCACTGAAGCAAAGAGTGGAATGGTGGTTACCAGGGGCTGAGGGGTGAGGGGTGGTGGGATTAGGGAGATGTTGGTCAAAGAGCACAAATTTTCAGTTATAAGATGAATAAGTTCTGGGGATCTACTCTACAGCGTGGTGACTATAGTTAGTAACACTGTGCTGTTTACTTAAAAGTTGATGACAGCATATTTTAAGTGTCTTCACACCACACTCACACACACACACACACATACACACACACGGTAACTATGGGTAGTGATGGATGTGTTAATGAAATATTTTTTTTACAGGAATGCAAGGTGAGGAATGCAGAATCGCCAGGGCCCCTCCCAGAGTCTCGGAAGGGCAAGGGCAATAAGAAGCCTTGAGGGTTAAGCTTGATTGGCTTCATGGTAAGCCTGCCCAGCTACCTCTATTTGCATCCTGCTCCTATTGCCTTGAGTTGGGTGAATGCTTCCCAGTGGAACTGCCTAATTAAGACCTTCTAACCACACTCATTCTCATTTGGGCCAGCATCCGGAAGAAAGCAATAGTGTAGGCAGTCAGGGCTCATTTGGTCATTTAACAAATGTACATGTATTTATTAAATTAAATCTTAAAGTATCATCTTCATTGACTATTATAAAGCACTTAGTAGTCTATGGGCATGACCCAAGGAGTATTTCACATCTACTGTGTACCAGATTCTGAGGCTACAGCTATGAATTAGATAGACACACTTGTTGGTCTCAGAAATTGAGCATTTTTCATCTGTCTTAGCGATTTTTGAGAAAGAGAAAGCTGAGATTGTGACATCCTATAAAAGCAGGACAATCTCCAAGACTTTCATAGAAAGACTAACTTGTGAGAGAAATGGGTGCACTTGACCCCCAGGATTCTGCTGCTTGCTGCATCTTTGCAAATTGTGTGTGTGTGTTCATATACACATATATATTATGCATAATAAACAACCATTCCTCTGTGTAAGACAGTTTAGGTGGACTTAGCAATTAGTTAAGCTTGATTTTATAGGTGGAAATAGAGCCTGGTGAGGAAGTAAAGGGCAGAATTTCTGTAGGTGGGGTTGTGGTCATGTGGTAATGGTCTTTTTCAGCAAAGAAGGCTAAGAGCAGGATTTGGCTGTGGCTGGCTGAAAGCTGGATTCCTGTGAGCTGATTCTGAGTAACCAACTGCCCTAAAGTAACTCAGGTGACTAATGACTGTGAGAGAGAAATGGGTCAGCTCTCATTTTTTAAAAAATGCTTTTAGAGGGAGACATATCCTCAATTATTATCATTTATCTACTTACTGCGTAAAAGTAAAGTGTAGGTTAATATGAGTTCAGGTTGAAGGTTCAATGGACTTTGAATGCCCCTGCAATGAGGGCAAGTTGAAGAGTTTATAAGTTTAAATACCTTGGACACAGAATATGAATCATTTAAAATCTTCTGCTGTTTTCTCCCTTTCCTCTTTTCCTACTGTATAGCAGTATCTTAAATGGCATCTGTTCAATGACCTCCAAATAGTGCCTGGACCAGAAGGATATATAGCAGTTTCTCCCAGAGTAATCCTAATCATCATTGTCTCAACTGGCTGAATTACATTCAACACACCCAAAATTCCTGTTGCTTCCTTCCAGTATGAATTAACTTTATAGTGCCTAATTACCTGGTGCAAGGTAAATGCCTTTAATAAAACGCTCTGGTGTGATCTGTCTTTGAGATTACTCTGACAGATTTTGGTACATGACTCTAGGTGACCGGGGCTCTGTATCCTTACATGTCACCTCCTATTTTTAGATAAAACAGAAATATAAGGTAATTTGGAATATATTAGGGCCATAAAGAATCTAGAAAACCACACCTTAGAGACTTCATCAAAATGAAGAATGCAAAAGAAAGTGATTTTGCTGGAGTTTGGCTATTTATTTCTTAACTTTGTGCATAAAACAATTCCTTTGAGCCTGCAGAGTTGGGTCTAAAAAGTACCATTTATTCTTTAACATTTATTGAACACCACATAGGTATAGGGCATGACTCTGAGAGACACACAGAAACATAAAATGCAGGCTCTTACCTTGAGAAACATAGTCTGCTTTGGAAGTACAAGACAGGTAGATGTAGGAAATATAAATTGCAGGCCCAGCTGAACACCATGAGGAGCACAGATAATTTGGGTCACAGGAATTCAAATACCAATCATAATCCCTAAGAGCTTTTGGGTGGACATTGGGGTTGGAAAATATTGATGGAAAGGAGGGGGGGTATTTGGGTTAAAGTATAGACTTATAAGAAGATGGATTTTAAGCAGTTGAGGTGGTCAAGGGAAGGACAAAACATACATGGTTTGTGTTAGGGTTTGGCCAACAATGTAACACCAGACTTGGATGATATTTGAGGATGACTCTCCTGTGGGTACCTCCTTCACTTCATCCCATCACTGGAAACCTGTCACCAGAAGATGCCTTGTTGGAGGACACATACTCTTTTCTGAGCCACTGCTTAACCTTCCCCAGCTGCTAGGAATTGCCAGAAACAAACCAGATAGTATTGCAGAGGCCTTCCCTACCCTGTTTTGAAATTAAAGTTCTCAAATATTGAAACGTCATTAATTCAGCCATTATGAAGATGCCTTACTTTCCATAATATCAGAATACTAATGATCTAAAAAGTTATTAAAAGGTAGAACTCCTTTATCTGAATAAAAGTTATGAGTACTGACCTTTACATTATCAGCTCAATTTTCCCTAGGGTTACAGCATAACCAACCAGGCTTTTAATCATGAGCAATTTCAAATCTCAGTTCCAGATAGGACAGAGCTGACACCAGAGGTGCACAGCCCTGAAGAGCTTTGATGGAATTCTTGATGAAGTGAAACTGATGTGGAACTGCCACTCCTTTTCCAGTGGCCTTTCCTAAAGCTACCACAACCCTCTTGCATCGTCTATCTCAATTGTCTGTGGTCAGCTCATTAGTGAGAAGAGTTGAGCGCTGAGCACCTGAAGCCAAAGGCAAGGTCCTGACTCCTGCCCAGCCCTTTGGTTTGACGCCATCACATGGTCACAGACCACATTCTGCCTGCACCCCCCATCTCACCTATTCCACTTCTAGAATATGTAAAATTCAAAGAGAGTAGGTCACAAGCATAATTCACACTGTTTGAATAACTTTCTGCGGCTTACGACGTCCCTAAAAATGCTGCCTATTCTGAGCTCCTCCCCTTTTCAGGGGTCTGTCCCACAGACCCTGACCCAACGGCAGATGAATAACATACATTGACACAGATATTATGCTTGTCAGTCTGGCTGAGCATCCGGGCCACTTACAGACTCCAAGGAGAGTGCTGTAAAGAGTTGCAGCCACTGCCCTCACTCGCTGACCCTGCTGGTATTTATTTAGCACACATTAAATGACAAAGGCTTTGAGTCAACACCATTAGAGGGTAATCAACTTGGTTGCCTTCCCCTAAGAGTGCCATCCTGCCTATGAATGATCAAAGGTTAGTTTTAGGACCACATGAGTAAACAAGTTATTTAGATAAACCACTCTATATTCCCATGTCTCTACGCCCTAAGCGTTTAAGAGAATTCAGCTGCCTTCAGCCAACACTTTATGCAAACTCCCAGGCCTTCCAAGACGGTTTGTGTTTATTTCCTATAATTTTACAATTTCTCCCACCATCCTGACTGAGCCCCCACACCCTTTCACCTCTGAACCACTTTGACTGGCTCATATGCCCTCTGCAGCCCCTCACCAAAGTGAGGGAGGCACAGGTCTGGGAGCCAGGAGAGGCAACTCTGGTTCAAATTTCTGTTTGTCACCAACTCACTTTTGATTTCAGGCTTTATCTCCATGAATCTCAGCTCTCCTATCTGGAAAATAAGGCTAGGTCAATCTTTAGAGGTCTTCGTAGTTACAGTCCCTCTCTGTCATCCAGGAAATAAAAGACAAAGACAGACCACATAGAAACCACAGAAAGAGAACTGTGTCCTTAGCCAGTGCTACCTGCCTGTGAGCCTCAGGGAGAAGTCCCATCCTGTCTGCCTTGCTCTGGCCAAAATGCTCCCTACCAGGTGACCTTAGGAGAAACACTTTGAGAGCTGAACAATGAGAACACATGGACACATGGAGGGGAACAGCATCCACTGGGGCCTCTCCTTGGGTGGCAGGAAGGGAGAGCATCAGGAAGAATAGCTAATGGATTCTGGACTTAATACCTAGGTAATGGGTTGATCTGTGCAGCAAACCGCCATGACATATGTTTACCTATGTAACAAACCTGCACATCCTGTACATGTACCATAGAACTTCAAATAAAAGTTGAAGGAAAAAAAAATTCAAAACATAATAAAAGAAAATAAAAACTAAAAGAAAAAGAAAAAGAAAACCCAATCAGAGAGCAGCCTAGGACCAAAAAACTTACAACCGCACAATTACCATCAGGACTCTGGGCAACTATACAGTGTGAGTCCTGGACTCTCCAGGGATACTGCATTGGTCCAGCCTCCTGACCTCTCCCCTCTCAGGTCCCAGGCCCTTCACCTCCTGGGCTCCAGGGTGCTTACCTGCAGCTGCAACCCTCACTTCCTGAACAGTCCTAAAGCTATCTTTACTTGTCTCATGGGTCACTCAAGAAACCTAATACCATGGTATACTTCCCTGCAAATGCCCTTTTACCTTCTGAGAGCACACCAAATATTAACATTTTTTTTTTCCTGAAGAATACGCCTTAGTATAGGGTGTAATGCCAAATTCCACCAAGAACTTCCATGGAGGCATCAGGTATTGTCCCAAATGTGCCCCACGCTAACCTCCCACAGTATCTAACATCTAGTTTCTCCCCGGATTCCCCCAAAAAGGGACCTGCTGCTACACTGGCCATGATGTTGGCCAAGTGTGAAAGTCAGGGTAGATGACTTGCAATTGGGATTTCTCCAGTCAGCCCTCTGGATCCATTTTCCACCCTTCTCTGCCCTGCCATGTACCCCCAGAAGACTGCTCTCTGCATGGCATGATCGGCACTTGCCCTCTCTCTGCCTTCCAGTTGAGTTCAGCCAATCCTCCTACTGACAGGAGCTCTGAGAGGTGTGAGGCCTTTATTCCCTTCACCCCTCCATGTCAGGTTTGGCTTGGGTAGTGGTTGCTTTCCTCTACACAGGGCCACAGCTTTTGCCTGAGGCCTCTCATCAGCTTTAGGAATAGTTCCCATCCCTTGACAATTCAGGTCTAAAGACGGTAATGATGTCTCACTGTTGCTGATCCCAGGGAGCTTCACCTTTGGGTGTGCCATGGGATACCTACCAGGGACAAATTCAGGGTGGTGAAAACTAAAGGGTCACCCAAGCCAAAATCCACTTAGGAAAGCCAACTTTCAAATACATGGGAGAATAGGTCCTAATGTCCAGTCCAAGAGTCAGACCAGGAATCAAAGTAGGAGACGCAAAGCCAGAAGGCCAGAACCTAGAAAAGATAGGACCAAACACACCCAGTCAGAAACAAGCAAAAGTGCTGCCAAAAGGATTGACAATGGGAAATTATCCTCACCTTTCTAGCAGCAGGTATAAATTGCCTGATAGGATAGACTAGCTTCAAGGATGAGGGACACAATGAATCCTGTAATTCCCATGTAAGATTTAGTCTTTCCTTCTCCAGGAGCTGAATATTATGATACACATGGCTCAGGGAAGAGCTTTAAGTCAAGGGATCTAACCCTAATGCCCAACATGTGCAAGGGTATGCATTTCTGGGCAAAGAGTCCATAGCATTCATTGAATTTGAAAAGGGATCTGGGGCCAAAAATGATAATCATTTCCAGTTAAACCTATTTTACCACTCAGTGTTATTTTTTCTTGGAAAATATCTCAGCTCCTGTCTACTATCTCAGCACCAACACTGTGTACCAGGAGGATGGTACACCTCAACTCTGCAGAGACAGAAGGTCCTCCTGACCTTGCCTTTCTCTTTCATTTGGCTGTTCGAGTTGTATTCTTTATGATAAAACTAACCATCATAAGTGTGGTGGCTTCAGAGAGCTCTGAATTATCCTAGCAAATTATTGAATCTTAAGGGGATTATGGGAAGCCCCAGATTCATAACCAAATAAGACAAAAGTGTGGGTGGCAAAGGCACGACCAGGACTTTTGGCTGGTATTGGAAGTGGGAACAGCCTTGTGGGGCTGAGCCCCTTAACCCATGAAGTCTGTGTTAACTTCGGGTAGTTAGTGTCAGTATTGAATTGAACTGTAGAACACCTAATTGGTGTCAGTGAATTGGTGTTGGAATGTAACACTGAACTGGAATCAGCCAGATTACAGGTTGGAGTCTGGGGAAACAGGATAAAAAGAGAGTCCGATTTTGTACTGTATTTTGTATTTTTGTCCCCCCAGGGGGACACCTGTAATTGTGATTGTTGAGTGTTAATGTGTTTGATTTTGAAGATCAGGATGTCTTCAAAAGCTGGGACATGCTGGGGCAAAGACGCAGTAAGTGCTAAAGGCTCTACCGAGGAAATAAAAGTGATTTTCAGAGTTGGAAATGGCTGGCATTGGAGCAGCATGGAGATGCAGAGCTGTGGCAGGGGAGCTTGGGGAGCCTGAGACAGGAGAAGGCTTGCAACAGGAGCTACAGGAGAAGAGTTCCTGGAAAGGATCTCTCTGTGGCCTTGGTATGACTCAAGAAAGGTATGACTGATACTCCCAGCTTGAGCACACCCTGCTGCTTCTCTTGACAAAACTCGACCACAAACCAAGCTTCTCAAATGGGTTGTGGAGAATTCAAGAAGGGGCTACATTCTGCGGGGGGGAGGTGTAGACCTAGGGAGATGGAAAATGTGTGAGATATTCAAAGCAGTAAAGCAGTGGCAATATAACACCAGACAAGAAGTGACCAAGAGAGCTTTAGACTACAGAAATCTATTAAAATATTAGTCTTGGACTTCACCCATGATGTGGATATATCTGAAAGCTATTGCATGTGACTTTCACAGGACAGGGTGAAATCTGACACCCTCAGTGAAATAACTTGAAAAATCTGATTACATGTGAGAATGACGTGCCTTGCCTTGTTCACTGCTACTCATTCCAGGGGAGTAGCAGTGCTGGCCAAGAAGAGGGGCTTTTCATTTCTGTTAAAAGATGCAATAGAGTTCCAGCTTCTGGCAAATGATGGAATAGCTTGATCCATCCTTAACCTTCCTGCAGATAGCAATTATTAAATCTGGACAAATTATTTATAAGACAACAATTACCTGAAAGCATTGTGGAGTGACCAAATCATGCAGACAGTGAAGGAGATTACCTGTGAAGGGGGGACCACAATGGGTGAGATTTCTGAGTTTGTAGCTTTTCACTTAAAGGCCTTCTCCAATAAGCAGTAGGTAGAAAAAAACAAAAATTGGTACAAGGTCAAATAGGAAATCTGAAAGGCCCTTTATCTATCAAAGAAATTGAATTTATAATCAAAAGCTTTCACAAAGTAAATTTCAAGCTCAGATGGTTTTACTAGTGAATTCTATTAAATCTAAGGAAGAAACTATCAACCTTACACCAACTCTTTCAGAAAGCAGAAGAAAAAAGAACACTTCCCAAATTATTGTATAAAGCCAATATAACCCTGATACCGAACTTGGCAAGGACGTGTATGAAATTTATTACAAGAAAATAAAGATCAATACCCCTCATGATCATGTTCATAAAAATTCTTAACAAACTATTAGCAAGTTGATCCATCAATGTATGACAAGGATAAGATCATGACCAAGTGGCAATTACAAACAGGAATACAAGCTAACATTTAAAAATCAAACATTTAAATTGACCATATTAACAAAATAAAGTAAAAACTATACATGGTCATCTCAATAGACTCAGAAAAATCACTGGAAAAAATTCATCAGCCGTTCATGATTTTAAAAATAAACAAGGCTGGGCATAGTGGCTCATGCCTGTACTTTCGGAGGCCAAGGTAGGAGGATCACTTGAACCAGGAGTTTGGGACTAGCCTGGGCAGCATAGTGAAACCCCCTCCCCATAAAAAAGGAAAAGAAAAAGAAAAGGAAACAACAACAAAAAAGCCCCACAACAATAACAAGGACATTTAGCTAATGTAGAATGAAGGGAGATTTACCTCACATGTTAAAGGACATCTATGAACATCTTTAAGCTAGCAACTTCTAGCAATCTTCAAAACAGGCATGGAGATTGGAAAATAAGTAAAACTTACCCTATTCATAGATGACGAATTTCTATATAAAAAATACCCTAAGGAATCTAATTTTTAAAACTATTAGATCTAATAAATGCAATTAGCAAAGCTTTAGATTCAATGTAAAAATCAATGCATATTTGTGTATTTCTGCAGCAAAAAAGAACACGGAAAACTATTGTTAAATAAACATTTTTCTCAAAATAATATACAGAATTCAACTCAATCACAATCATAATTCCATAGAAATTGACTAACGTATTCTAAAATTTATATTAAATTACAAAAGGCCTAACACAGTCCAGAAACAGACCCATACATACATGGTCAATTGACCTTTCTACTATAAATGAAAGCAGTTAATGGCCAAAGATCAGATTTTTCAACAGATATTGCCAGACCCACTTGAATATCCATAAGGAAAGAACTCAATCTAGACCTCTACTTCACTCAATAAACAAAAATTAATTCAAAGTTGATATGAGAACTAAATAATGAATAATATAGGTTTTACAAGAAAGCAGAATAGCGTCATGAACTTGGGGTAGAAAAACATTTCTTAGGATGAGAAAGCAGTAAGCAAAAAAGAAAAAAAATGATAAGTTGCTCTTTATCAAAATTTAAAATCTTAGTTCATCAAAAGACACCAGTAAGAAAATGAATGGGGCAAGGCATAGATTGTGAGAAAATGTTCTTAAAATATAGATCTGAGAAAGGTTTTGTATTCAGAATATAGGAAGAATTGTTGGAACTTCAGTCCTAAAAAGACAAAGAAATAAAAGATAGGCAAAGGCACTTCTCAAGGAAAAAAATACCAAAGACCAAAAAGCACACTTGAAAGTGCTCAACTTTAGGCTGGACCTGATGGCTTAAATCCCAGCAACTTGGGAGGCTGAGGTGGAAGGGCGGCTTGAGGCCAGAAGTTTGAGACCAGCCTGGGCAACACAGCAAGACTCCATCTCTAAAAAAAAAAAAAAAGCTCTCAGCCTCTCACCACAATTATTATTCAGGGAAATACTAATTTAAGCATGAGATACCACTGACATCCCCACTAGAATGAAATTAACAAGAACAAAAATACCAAATCTCAGAGAAGGTAGGGAAAAACAGACACTCATATTTTCTTGGGATAGAATATGAACAGCACAATCACTTTGGAAAAAAGACAGTTAAATATACACATGCAATTACATCTAGCTATTCTATTCCTCCATATGTCTACAAGAAGAAAAAAAAATGAATGTTCACAAAAAGATTTACACACAAGGATCATGGCACCTTTATTTACTAACAGCCAAAAGCTGGAAACAACAAAAAAGCCAACAACTGGAGAATGGATAGACATAATGTGGAGTATCCACACAATGGAACAGTACTCAGCAATAAAAAGGAATGAACTACTTACACAATGACATGGGTGAACATCACAGATATTATGCTGAGTGAAAGAAGCCAGACCTAAAAGACGACATACTATATGATTCCCTTCCTATATATTTCCAAAAGAGACAAAACAACTAATTTCAGGTGAAAAACAATACAGGTAACCTATAGAGAGGATGCAATTAGGTAGGATATGATGGAACTTTCTGAGATAATGAAATGGTCTATATTACGAGGAAGATGTGGTTACATGGGTTCATCCATTTCTCTAATGTATGTGGCTGAGATTTATGCATTTCAAAGTATGTAAAATTTACCTTAACAAAAGAACTCTTCTAACAACATCACCACTATGGGACGTTGGTTGGAGATTACTTACCGATCATACAATAATGATAGAATGTCGATAATTTTCAAAGCTAGGTGATGGGTACAAAGCTAGGTGATGGGAGTACATTATGCTATCACAATTCTTTTGTAAATGTTTTAAAGTTTGCATAACCAAAGTTTTTCAAATTTGCTGGAGCTGTGAATAGCCCTTTCACTTTTTTTGTTAATAAAACTGAAATAGGAAACACCAGAACCTAAAATTCCAACCACTGCTGTCTGAGCTCTCAGATCAGAGGTAGTGATGGTGTTGTAGGAGGGAAGAGAGGTGAGAGAGGTGGTTGGGAGAAGGTGGCCTCACAGGATCCTAGGAGGAGTGGAGAGGGTGGGTGGGAAAAGGAAGATGAAAGGGAATGGGAAGATGGAGGTGGTGGTGGAAGAAGATGAAAGAGTCATGGGGACACTGAGCTCCCTGGTTTAGGCAACAGGAGCAGAGGAGTGAAAAGAGAGATGTAGTCTTGGGACACATGCTCACAGGACAGGGCAGGGTGCTGAGGCAATCCCAGAGCAGTCCTGGGTCAGGGTGGACCCTGAAAAGGATGCTTCCTGTTAGGGTCATGCAGTGGACTGAATGTTTATGTCCCCTCAAATTTGCGTGTTGAAACCCTAATCAGAATGTGATGGTATTGTGAGGTGGGGTTTTTAGGATGTAATTAAATCATGAGGGTGGAGCCCTCCTGAATGGGATTAATGCCCTTATAAATGACCAGCAATCTAGCTAGCTCTTTCCACCTTGTGAGGATACAACATTGCTGTCTGCAGACCAGGGTGAGACTCTTACCAAGAACCCAACCCTGCTGGACCCTGATAGTGGACTTCCCAGCCTCTGGAACTGTGAGAAATAAACGTTTAAGCCATCTGGTTTATGGTATTTTGTTATAAGAGTCTGAGCTAAGACAGGTCACCTACCTATCATCTGAGTTGTGTCCCTGTCACAAAGCCCCAGTGAGTTCAACCAAGACATTTTCCCTGTAGGGTCCTTGGTTTAGAGGAAGGAGGAAAGCCTTCCTTCCTGGGCCAGTAGTGTCACCCTGGGCGTCCTAAGCACAACAGCAGGGTACACTCAAGTTTACGGAGAAATGCCAAGCCCTAGCCAAGCCTGCCCTGTGATGAGCACCCTCACACGCCACATAACATATACCCAAGTTCCCTCTGGCATGGAAGCCATTATCCACATTTTCAAGCTGAGGAAACAAGCAGAAACTAAAGTCTACTTGATCTGAAAGTCAATCACCATGTGTCCCTTGGTCTGGGCAGAATTCCTTGGTCTGTGACACTTAACACCTGCTTTTTGTGATCTCAGCAGCAGCCTGGGCATGGTCATGCGAGCTCCCAAAACACATTTCCTCAGGCCCATCAAACTTCCCCAAACCCATCTCAAACCACCCAGTATTCCTTCACCTCCTCAAAATGAGCCCTTCCCCCTCCCTGACTTTGCACAGGCTGTTCCCTTAGCTGAGTGTTTACACTCCCTTTTTGCATGGCTGGTACCTTCTCAGTCCTCAGGTCCCAACTCACGTCCCCTCCCCAGGGAGAATTCCCGTCTGCGTTTCTTCAGGGGCTTCTCCCTAATATATATATATTTTTTGAAGCTCTTATTTGTGTCCTTCAGGACAGTTACACTATCTGATAATATTTTGTTCCAGAATGTAAGTTCCTGATGACAGGCACCACCTCTGTCTTGTTTAGTGGGAATTACCCACTGGGATTACTTCTTGTTAAGAAGTTCTTTTAAACACGAAATAGGATGGCTAACAGCTTTCCAGTTTTCTTGCAGTGAAATGTCTTAAACCTCAAACAAAGAATGTGGGCTCTGGATGGGCCCTCTGCAGAACCACAGAAAAGCATGGCATTGGTGAATATTCTCCATTTCCCAATGAGGCAGAAACTGAAATATAAATGAGCTTCTGCCTCTAATCCTGATGATGATAATGATGATGGTGTGGTAGGGATGGCAGTGATGATAGAGGCACTGATGACAATTAAGTTGCCTTATTACATGCCAGGGACTTCATGCATCATCTCCAACCCTTTGAACTACCCTGCATGATGGAGATATATACATACATGAGAAAACTATAATTCAAAAGATACCTGAAGTCATTCTATGTCTAAGATAGACAAATGCCACATTGACACTGTTACAGCCTCATTCTCCCAGAGGTTTAGGTTACAATGTTCTCTAAAGAACCCATTAAAGGCCCAGCGCGGTGGCTCACGCCTGTAATCCCAGCACTTTGGGAGGCTGAGGCGGGTGGATCACAAGGTCAGGAGTTCAAGACCAGCCTGGCCAACTTGGTGAAACCCCATCTCTACTAAAAATACAAAAAAAAAAAAAATTAGCCGGGTGTGGTGGCAGGTGCCTGTAATCCCGGCTACTTGGGAAGCTGAGGCAGAGAGAACTGCTTGAACCCCAGGAAGCGGAGGTTGCAGTGAGCCAAGATCACACTACTGCACTCCAGCCTGGGCGACAGAACAAGACTCTGTCTCCAAAAAAAAAACAAACAAACAAACAAAAAGAACACATTAAAACATACAGACATATAAATACACCTCCATTTCTCCCACTCTCCTCATCCTTCACACTGGAACAATAATAAGCCTCCAAAACCATATTGAAATCAAATGGTAGATTTATTGGCTGTCTCTGTAATACAATGAGCTGAAAACATCTTAATTCAGGACATCTTCCACCTTGTTTTGGCTTCCAGTTGTACTGCAAGACCAGTGTCAGGCACATAGGCTGATTAATCAGTGGACAACAGAAGCAAACTGCTGCTGGGTTACATGTCTACGTGATCCATTCCACAGTTTTAGGAATTTTTTTTTTCTTTCATAGCATCTTCCTCTTTTCAAATTCCTTCAGAAACAGAAGAGAGAGAGAAGAGAGATGGAATGAATAAAGATAAAAGATCCAAATTACATTTATGGTCAAAATGATTTTGAAACCTATTATCTTTAGGATCCCCTGAACAACCAAATTACAGAAGAAAAATGTACCAGGATGAGGGCGTTTGAACACAGAATAACAGCTTTCAAAATCAGTCTGTGTCAGCTTGAATTTCACGAAACAGATGCAGAGCTTCAACTTTATATTTCCTAAATCCAGAAGCAGAGAGGGAGGTTTCGAATAATATTTATTTTTTCACAGCAGTATAATAACAATAATTTTAGGAGCTGAGAAACTTCATTGTGCTTCTGTAGTGCTATATACATGAACCCTTCTAATAAGGCAATGGAAACAGGTTTGCTCAGTTTCTCAGAGAATAAAGCTAAAGACAGATCGTTACAAGGATTTGAACAAAATGTCAAGAACCTTAGAAATACCTGAAACAAACAAATATCTTAAGCAAAGTAGTGTTTAAGGAAACAATACCAAAAATCATATTTTTCTAGATTGTAACAATTAGGATAAAATGTGTAGATCCCTGCTGCCACTTACTGGAAGAAAATGGTAACACACATCTCCAATGTGAATTTAAGCATTTGCTTTTCTCCTTACTCCCACCTTCAAATAAAATTATTTCTCACTCTCACTAAGCACCTAGATTTCTTTCAAACACTTTGGCACATAGTGTTATATTCCAAGAGCAGGATCATGCAAAGATTCAATAAAAAAAGGAGTCCACTTTATTTATCCCTAAGACAAGGGCAAAGAAGACCACCAAATCAGGATTTTGAAATTCTGTCTGAATGCTGTTCCCTTCTAGGAAACCAACTGGTACCTATTTTCAGCATGCTTAAGAGGAGAATTTTTGTTGTTTTTTGCTTTTTGTGTGTGTGTGGCAGGGGTATACCATCATAAAAATAATGAGGGAGAGAGAGCCTTAAATGATCACTCAAAGAGACAAGCTGAAAATCAGTGCAAAGAGATTATAAAAGACATCAAATTACTTAGAATATTTTAACCCATAATGTCCTATTAAAAAAGGAAAAGCAAAACAAACAAACAAAAAAAAACAAAAACAAACCAAAAAAATGGTTAACAATGGTATCACAACATAGCCAGGGTCAGTCTCCCCATCCTCTTTAGATCTCCCTCCACCCCAACTCCTTCTTCATCCAGTTCCCATTTCTTGTTACTCAGCCTCCAATCTCCTCTCCCTAGAAACAGAAACCCATGGGGTCAGGGTGGCTATATCCCAAAGGAAAAAACAAGTAACAAAGCATAAAGCAGTTCTCTGCACAGCTACCTTCCAAACCCTCAAAATGGAAATCATGACACTTATGATCTTCAAGATGCTTTTTGTGTATGTTGTATCTTGCCACTAACAAAAATAAAAATCCCAATGTTTAAAGAAGAAAGCTTTAAAATAAGAACATTATTCCTGATCATGCCTAATTAGGGCACTAGGACATTAATAAAGTTGATACAAACTATTAAGCTGCACATCAGAAAACCAATTAAGTCCCAGAAGAAAAGGCCATGATTTCCAGGTACCCAGTGTGGCCACACACAGAGAAAGCCTGCAACCTCAGAGCACCTGGGCCACTGTTGGAGCTCACCTTGTAGATCGTGGTTCCCAGCTGTGCAGGAGACATACTGACCACAACTCCTGCACTCTGAAGGGCAGAGATCTTCTCTTTAGCGCCACCTTTTCCTCCAGCAATAATTGCCCCGGCATGACCCATTCTCCTCCCAGGAGGAGCAGTTAAACCAGCAATGAAGGACACTACAGGCTTGGAATTTGGACCCTGGAAAGAAAGTAATATTTTAAATGCTCTAATGAAGAAGTCAATCAAAATGGGACCTCAAATTCATGACTCTGCTGGTAAATGGTAAATGGCTAGGGCAGGGGAAAGCTCACCATTCATCTTAGCAAAACCAACACAAATATTAAACCATGATTGAAACCACTGCATTCTCCTTTGAATTAACTTTCCATACAAACTCAGGAATACAACACTGTGCCAATGTCCATATCTGTTCAATATAAAACTTCCACTTCACAAATACACATGTGACTCTATCATTTGAAAAGTAAAAGAGCATACTGGAAAATATGATTTGCGATAATAATAATTTAAGGCACAAGACTGGGTTGCTTTACTTCAACCTAATATTATGCCTTAATTCATTATCAGTTCACCCTTAATAAATGTGCTAAAAGAAAAAGATGAGGTGGGAAGTATACTGGAAAGGACCTAGGACTTAATTTCCTAGTAACAAAAGCTGCATGACCTTGGACAAGGCTTCTTGAGAACCAGACTTCTGCTTCCTCATCTATGAAATGAAATGGCCAAACTAGATTGGTGCCCAAAAGCCCTTTCCACTCTGGAATTCTGTGTCTAAGAGGGAAGATGAGAATTGGTTTTATTCAGCAAAAATCCATTCTAATGTACAATCTCTATATACTAGATTCTGAGGTTTAAAAAAAAAAAACCCATACAAAGAAAATATAAAAATTTCTGTACTCTAGACATGCAAAGTAGTTGAAGAAATAATATAAAATATGTATATACCTCAATCCATTAAGAGATACCATAGGCCAGGCATGGTGGCTCAGGCCTGTAATCCCAGCACTTTGGGAGGCCGAGGCGGGCAGATCATGAGGTCAAGAGATCGAGACCATCCTGGCCAACATGGTGAAACCCCATCTCTACTAAAAATACAAAAATTAGCTGGGCATGGTGGCTCGCGCCTGTAGTCCCAGCTACTCGGGAGGCTGAGGCAGGAGAATCGCTTGAACCCGGGAGGCGGAGGTTGCAGTGAGCTGAGATCGTGCCACCGCACTCCAGCCTGGCGATGGAGCAAGACTCTGTCTTAAAAAAAAAAAAGAGATACCATAAACTAATATATGAATATATGATTAAGTTTCACAATTAATGGTAATATCATGTTCATAACAGAAGTCCAGAGATAATAAGGAACCAGGTAAAACAGAGAGGCGTGGAGAAGGCAGAACTTGAGCACGAGTGGAACCTGAGAGCCTTCACTTAGGTGCCATCATCTTCCCCTAGACCAGCAGTTCTCAAATCATTTGGTCTAGGGATCCCTTATACTTAAAAGAATTATTGAAGATCTCAAAGAGCTTTTGTTGACATGTATTATGTCTAATGATATTTAGTATATTAGAAATTAAAACAAATTTTATAAATATGTTAATTCACTTAAAAATAACATTTTAACACTTTAAAAACCATTCTAGTGAGAAGAGTTGCGTTATTTTACCACTTATATTTTCAACTCTTGAATGGTTAACTTAATGAAAGACAAATGGATTCTGATAAATGCTTTTGCATTCAATCTGTTGCAGTATGTTATTTAAGCTGAAGTATAAAAGGAAAATCCAGCCTCGCACAGATATGTAACTGGAAAAGGGAGAAGTATTTTAATTGGCTGCCTTACAGATAATTGGGAGTATGGTTCTTTGATACTACCCAAATCTCTCAAGTGGTAATTTCTTAAAGGTTAGGTGCAATGTTGGAATCTGAAACCATAGCAGTGAACTTTCTGTCCCTTGTTAATTTAAAACTCATTAATCTGTCTTGCACTTTGAGTGATCTTTTAACCACAGTGATTTTGTAACATGCATTCCTCAGTTAGGAAATATGTATAGGTTCATTGAGTTATGCAGATCTTCCAAATGCTGACATGTTTCATCATTTAATAACAACAGATCAGTTATCAGTATCACCATCAAGCTCATTAGAAAAGCCTCTAGGTAGGAGGAAGCTGTCAAGCTCACAGTTGCAGATGCAAATTTTCCAAAATTTTAAATATTCACTTGAAAGTTCAAATGTTATTATTAGCAACAAATACTATCAACTGTTTTCTTTGACACAGCAGGTTTACTTTGTTCATTATTGAGAAGAGATCTGTCTGAATTACCAGTTCATCTGCCAGTCATTCTTTCAAGTAAAATTGGTGTCCCACGAAAAGGGCAGCTAGTTCAGCTCACAACTCAATTGTGACAGTGCTTTACTTCCCATTTTATCACAAAATACTGACTCCAGGATCATAATTTAATAAAATTAATAATTTGTATTGCTTCATCAGGGACACTCATAAGTGAAACTGGCTTTTTTTTTTCTTTGCACTGTGAGCAGTACATGGCAGTGAATGACTGCTACTCCGGTTCGACTGACTGCCCTGATTCCCACTAAGATGCAGCATGCAAGGAGCTACATGGTCAGACACTGCTTACTCCTGCCTCATCTGCCACCTTTCCTCCCTTCCTCCTTATCTTCCAGTAACCCCAGAATGCTCTAGCTCTGTGCCTTTGCTGAGAATGCTCTCCACCCTCCTTGGATGCTTGGCAAACTCCTACTTAACTTTTAAGATCTGACTCTAGCTTCCTCTTCCCCATAAGCCTTTTCTGTCTCTCCCTCCCACCCTCCCCACAAAGGCCCTCATAGTTGATCATCTCGTCAGTGACCCTGCTGTGCCTTTTACACCCTTCTACTGTTAAATTCAGCACACTGGCTATAACCTATTCCCCATGTGTTCTTCTACTAAACTATGAATTCCCTGAACACAGAGGTTATATTTTCACTAACTGCGGTATGCCTGGCACCTACTGTAGTACCAATGGTATAAAATTAAAAAGAAAAGACTCCACAAATTATTTATTCATTCACTCATAAGATCTACATAGAATATGAGAATCTCATGTTTGAGTGGCATTAATTTGTATTTGATTCCACTCCCCTGTTCCCCAAAAAGTGGGAATATTGTTGCACTAGTAAGGATCAAGACTTTGTTGAGCCTAGAATGGCAAACAAATTTGCATCTGTCCCATTAACAAAGAGCCACTGGAGGCTTCTTTGTTTTTTGTTTTTTAGGTAGAGAGAACTACAACTAAAAGACTATGGGGAAGTGTAGTCTGAAAATAGGACACAAAAATGATGAGAGGTATGTCTAAAAACAGAAAGGCCAGTTAGAATGCTATCAGTGTAGTCTGAGCCTATGCCCAAGACTGATGACTCTTTGTCCTTAACTCCTTCAATCTGACTCTTCATCCTTCCATGGTGAAATGGAGAAGTCAGACAAACCTGGGTATGAATCTCACCCCTGGTTCGTTTGCTGTATACCTACCATTGGCAAGTTACTAATCTTCCTGTACCAGTTTCCTCATTCATAAAGAAAGAACAAAAACAACTTACCAAAGCATCAGGATAAAAGTTAAACACCAGAACGTTTGCAAATAATTATTATCATTGTAATGATAACAAGAAAGGCAGCAGCAGATCATGTTTATCGAGTGTTTACACCAAGTATTACACTAGGCATTTTATATAATACAGCATCTGAACTGCTTAACTTAGAATCTTGTACACATTAGGTTCTCAACACAAATTAATTTCATAACAACTAACCAGGAATAGGAAACATGTTACCAAATGAAATAAAATGATGTTTCATTTTTCCCACTAAATACTAGGCTATCCAAGGGATTCAGAATTGGGCCCAAATACATTTTAAATTCAATTTAACACAGCGTAATGCTGTATTAACCGAAACTTTTTTTTTTTAAAGAAGTCAGTTTTTACTTAAATTTCAAACTATACAACTTTCTGAACACAAGGGAATCTAACATTTTACTCCAATCCTTAACAATCTACTCTTCCATTTACATGACCTGTATTGGTGCCTACTGTGCCAGGGGACTGGGCGGGGCACTGAGGTTAACAGTTCCCTGCAGTCCGTAACACAGTTTAGAGTGAAAGTCAGATATTAAGCATGCCTTGCAGAAGGAACAAGCAAAGGCAAGTGAGAATGAAAACTGGCATGTCAGATGGAAAACTGATCTAAAAGGGAAGGTTTGGATGGTATGTGAAAGACTGGAATACCATGCTAAATCTGCCCTTTAGCTGACATGTAATGGGAAACATTACATGGGAAACACTGACTGATGTGAACCAAGGACAAACAGCACCAATACCCATGTTTCAGAAGGGCAGATAATTTGGGTGGCCATAAACAGAATGGCCTAAGAGTAAAGGGGGGTGGTTGGAGAAAATAAGAGAGATCAAGAAGGAAACCACTGAGATGGTCCAGATGAGATGGGATAAGGACCCAAACCAAAGTAGATGGACTAAGCACAGACAAGGCTCTGAATCTAGACAAACCTCTGATGTCTCAGAGACAGATCTTGGTAACTGAGTAGAAACAGGATAAGAGAGAAATAAAAGTTAGTTCTCAGGTTTCTACCATAGAAATAGGCAGAGAAAATAGATCCAGGGAATGATAAAGAGGAGGAAAACCAGAAAGAAACCAAGAGGATGGAGAGGATGACGAATGAATCAAGGCCACTGGTGATCTCTGTGCAAACACAATGTCAGGAGAGTAAGAAGATTCCACAGCAGCAAATGGCTCAGTAAGAGTGCTTACTAAGTGCCGGGCACTACTTTGCTATACGTTACTAAGTCATTTAAACTTCGCAGTCCTTAAAATAACTCTAGGAGGCAGGCACTACTATATCATCATTTTTCCAATAAGGAAACTGAGGCAACGAGAGATTAAGAAGCATTCCCAAGGTCATATAGCTTCTAAGTGACAGACAGGAGCCTGATTGCTGAGGATTCAAGAATGAATGAAAAGTAAGGAAAGAGAATGAGAGAATGAGGGTAAACCTGAGTCATATCTAATATGGGAGTTAGGGCTTAAAATCACCACAAAAGAAAATCAAGTATATTCAAAATAGCCCTTGAAAATTCCTTAAAACACAAATAAATATGCCTTGTTTTGTGTAAACCACCCTGTACATGATATTATTGGTTCCTTTAACTCTCCAGTATTATTTTATGTGGTATTTAATTCATTCACTGGTGGAATTTTTTCATAAGCATAGAGAGAAAGTGATCTCCACTCTCTAGCCTGGTCTCCTGAAGAGAATTTTTCACTCATTCCTCAGTGTAAGAGAAATTCTGAAAATCAGTTGCTTGATTTTCTCCCACAGTTCTCTGACACAACAATGGCCACAGCACAAATTCACTGAGTGGAGGCTGGTGGCCACCAAACTGCTTCAGTCACTACTGCACCCCCATCTCTCCTTTCACCACAGGAACAGGGCTTAACTCCCTCAAGCTAAATGAAATGATGACATAACTCAACACTACTCCTTTACGTTTAATTCTAAGTGACAGGCAACAAGGAAAGCCTCCCTAGGACATAGACAGTAAAGCTTTTCTACTTGATCTCTGAAGGGAAGTGCCATTCCACAAGGAAAGTCTAAAACTGGAGGGAAGCCAGATCCTGAAAAAAAGCACAAGGGATAGGATCTTTAGATCAGCCTTGAAAAAGAGAAAAAAAACACTTATTTCCCTCTGAGATCCGGAGAAAGAATACTGGTCACAGGTGAAAACCACGTCTGCAGGTCAAGTGGGGGCTCTCGGGCTGATGGCCTGAATGTATCTGTTCAGCAGGAGAACAACTTACCTACCACAAAGTGTGGGGTGATGCCTGGGGAGGAGAGTTCAGAATAGAGAAGTAGAGAATCAACCCTGAAATAATACAGAATTGTCTGAGTGTCCAGTATAGAAGGCTCTGCTCAGAAAGTTTTATCTTTCATGTTTTCTCAAAAAAAGGCACCTTTGAAAAAATAAAAATAACTTCTGAAACAAGCCTCTGATATTAAGAGCAAAGAGCTACATTTTTCCAAACCCAAACTTACTGAATTATGTTGCTTCAAAAATTCTGCAGCATTCTCTTCTGCATTACCACCAATTTCACCAATCAATACGATGCCTTCTGTGGCAGAATCATTCAAAAAGATTTCGAGGCAGTCAATAAAATCTGTTCCATTAAAAGGATCACCTCCAATGCCTGAAAAAGTTGAAAAATATCAATAGCTGGAAATTTAAGGGTGAACCATGGAATTTAGGTCAATAAATGTTTTTAACTAGTTTGTCATTTTTCTTACCCTTCTCTCTAATATTTTTAAATGTATCATTGCTCTTGCATTTAATATTAAAAAAATCACAAAATGCTACATTTATTTCTGTTGGTAATATTATATAAATGCTAAATGGTGGTTGGTTCCTGATATTCTAGGAATATTCTAGGGCTGTAACGAAGACAACCCTCTTTTTGCTTTAGCTCCTTTATCAAGCCTCTTCTGTTCCACAAAATTATTCCCAGATAACTCCTCAGAAATGAACATTTTAAGAAAATGTGTATCTGTGTTGCATGCTGATGTTACACCAGAGGAAAGAATAAACATTTAACAAATTTCTTTGAGTAAAGAAACTATCTGATGAGGTATGCTGCAGGTAAATCACCCACAAGTTTTAAGACACAAGTGCCAGTGAGTGACAGTGAGTGCCCTGACCGCTCCTGTTCTGGATCCAGAGTGGATGATGACAGAGCCTGCATATCAGAGCCATACTACACACCACATTTAAGAACAAATTCTTGGACAGGGTTAAAGTAAATGTTCCCTACAGACAGGCTGCCACTTTTTATTTTTAAATTACAAACTTACTGAGGGCAGGATTGATTTCTTACTTTTCACTGCATCTCTGAAAAATGGAGTGGAAGAAGAGAACCGGCATTTATTAAGTGCCAACCGCGTGTCAAGTCCTATGCTTTAGCACACGTTAGATCTGTCATTTCCTAATTTTCTCAACTTCTCTGTGAGACAGGCATTATTATCCTCCATTTACAAATTCAAAACTGAAGCTGGAAAAGAAGGAATCGGTAAGCCTGTTTCAAACCTTTTCTTATTCTCTGTCACATTAAAGTATCTTCCACTTATGACTGTGCTTTGCATGTAGAAATGCTCAATTAATGTTTTCAACATTTAATTTATGAATTTGAATCTTAATAAAAACGCTCCAGAGCTATATGTTATTTTTTGGTAAAGATAATTCTAAAACGTTAACAGGTATTCTAAGAACTTGAAAGAATATTTATTATTATGAAAAGGAGGAATTTGCCTTGGCTTTTGGCAACAAATAATGAAATTATTTTAAAATGTAAAAACTTGTAATTTTTATTTTTTCAAATGGGAGGCAGTATAGTGTGATAAAAAGAGAGGTTCTGAGGAACTGAACCTTCCTCAACCTTAACTTTCTCATCAATAAGGCTCTAACAGTACAATATTCCAGCTCAGAGGCACCTGAGAGGCTTCCCTTAAGAATGAGACATGAATGGCAAAGAACTCAGTAACTATAAAGCACTGATGAACATAATGGCAATGGCAATGACAACAAAAGTCCTAATATAAGGAACCATTTCTTCAGAGCAATCAAACCAAGTGATGTTTTCAGGCACCAAGGTGCTCCGGGAGCCACGTGTCCCAAGATGTTAGTTCTTCAACCTAGAAATGAAATCTTGGACCATGAATCTTGAAACAACTACAGAACAACTTTACACTTAAGTAAATTAAATTTGAGATCATAACATCCTTTTCATAAGAGTATCAAAATCTTTTGCAAATAATAAAATCAATAATTATTATTATACTCATCCAATGAAGACACCACACTCCAAAAAAATGATTTTAGCAAAAGTTCCTCACCAACGCACAAAGACTGCCCCAATCCAACTTGCGTTGTTTGGTGAACTGCTTCATAAGTCAGGGTGCCAGATCTGGACACAATGCCTTAACGAAAGAGAATTCAAAAATATTAGATTGTGTTTCTATGTTAGACTAAAATATGGTAAACTAAATTACCAAACACTTCGAGTGACTAACATAGGTATAAAATTCATTCCATGATTTGCCATCAAAATCAATAGTATCTTCAAACGATGAAATGAAAAGGAAAGGCTTAAATTCAAGCAGGGGGGTTTTTAAATTTAGACATAAGAGAAAGTATATTATTAGTTAAGGTTATTTTATGACTATAAAAACAATGAAGAAAGACTTAAATTATCTCTTCTGAGAATCTTTATGAAGAAGATAATATCAATATAAATTTGGTAGGTACAATCATACCTACAGTGGCAGAATGTAATAGATTAGACTTATACTACCTTATGTAGTCTGGGTATTTGTCCCCTCCAAATCTCAGGTTGAAATGCGATGCCCAGTGTTGGAGGTGCGGCCCGGTGGCAGGTGTTTGGGTCATGGGGACAGATCCTTCATGAATGGCTTAGTGCCCTCTCCATGGTAATGAGTGAATTCTCACTCTGTTCCTTTACATGAGAGCTGGTTCTTGAAAAGATCCTGGCCTCTCTCATTCCCTCTCTCACCATGTGACACGCCTACTCCCCCTTCACCTTCTGCCATGAGTAAAAGGTTCCTGAGGCCTCACCAGAAGCTGAACAGATGCTAGCACCATGCATCTGTTCTGCAGAATCATAAGCCAAACAAATCTCTTTTCTTTATAAATTACCCAGGCTCAGATATTCCTTTGTAGCAATATAAAACAGAATAATACAGTACCCAAACTATTAAACCATCAAAACTAGCATTAGTCACACTTTAAAATACTACCTATCTTCTCCACAACTATTTTCCCAGTGATTTTCAACCAATATATAGGCTTTAAAATCAGTATAAAGAAAACTGGGGAATAAGGTCAAGATCCCTCTGGAATCAAGTCTCCCACCTAATTTCCTTTATAAATGGACCTGTGTGAAAGCACTTAATTTCACATCTGGATTAGGTGTGCGCCGAGGGAGGAGAGCCAGTGGGGGCCAGGGAGGAGTGACAGATGCCTTCTCTTGTAGTTTACTATGCTTGGCTGAGCTTCCAGAAAGGTAATTTATTCAGAGCCACAATCTATGTAATACTTTAGACAAACAAAAAGATTAATCCAGGGTGTCCATAGTTTACTTTCCTTAAACTCCTGCCTTGGAGCAACTCTGAAGAACTCAGAAGACCCCTTTCTAACAATACACCCTACCAGGGCAGGTAGAATTCTTGTCAACCTGAGACAAAAACCATAACTATAAGTTACCTCAACTTCCGTACAGCATGTTTACACTCTTAAACAAAGTGCTATGTCACCATTATTGTATACTAATGCGTACTAAGTGTGTGACCTATGCATAAACACATCTTCTCACTATGAATTTGGGCACACAATAACTTCAGGTTCTACATACCAACCAGTCAAATTGAAAGAACGGTGTGTACGTAACTTAGTCATTGCTAAACAGACACTACAGAACATTCACATTGCTCTTTTAGATGCATTTCACTAGATAGTGACAACATCGTCCTCGACGATGCCTCCCTTCATGTGGAACTCTGCTCTAACTCCCCAGCCCAGCAGAGTCCCAGCTTCCCTCTCCAGACTTGTTTCTGTTTCCCTACCTAGTGAAACTGGGTTATTCCTCATTGATATTTCATGCTCTCCTATCTTTTCATATTTGTTCTGCTTAAGATGGAGTGTTTCACCTCCACCATCTGACAAAACTTCTAATCATCCTTCAAGGTCCACATTAAATGCTACTTTCTCTTTGAGGTCTTTCCTGATCACCCCCAAAGAGAAGTGAGATATAATCTCTTTCTCTACATCTCCTCAATGCTTTCATATTTCCTACTGCCCTCTTTACTAAGAAATAAGCAGGAGAAGTTGTATCTTGCCTTACCACTGTGAAAGTATTTCTGGGGTAGAAACAACTTCATTCATTGAATGGTTCATTCACTATTAGCCCTAATGTTACCATAAGACACAGTAAGAATGTTAGGCAGATGGCCAGAAACAAGCAAGCAGGGGAGCCCTGGGAAAAGTCCTGGATGCGCTGCTTACTGACCGTCTGCAAGAAGGCAATGACTACACTGGCTACTTCTGGCCTGTGATTGGGATCCACTGACCATGAAGGGGACTTATCAGGCCCTAGCCGGAGATAATCATGGTAGGGACTTTCCCTGCTGACGAGAGCATGTGCACTCCTCCAATAACTTGCCCTACAGTAGCCTTTTGCTCATTATAGTAGTAAAAACCACATCCCTGTGTGGAGATTTTAAATGCTAATGAGACATGCAAGGTGTACACTAGCACGTACAACTACAGAGCATGTAGCATGTACACACAAGGAGACTGCTTAAAACATGGTTGCAACTGATACCCTCTCATACCCCCCTCATGAATAATCACGCAATATTCTCATAAAGAGGGTCCCCTAGCATTAGCTGCTGCTGGCTCATCCTCTCTCTCGAGCAGCCTATTCTGAATCATCTCTCAGGGTGTACTGTCTCTTTAAATAAACACTGCCACTACTGTTTTCCAGGAGGTCAGCCAGCCAGTCAGCCGCTCCTCTCTCTGAATGCATTTTATCTTCCTTCAATAAACTCTGCTACTTAACCCTTGTTGTGCATCTCTTGGTTGAATTTTTTCTTCTAAGAAAACAAGAACAGCAGTTCTTGCAGTACAATTCCAGTACCTTCCGGTAACAAGAGGGCTCATTTCTTGTCAACTCTTCTTGCTCCTGAGGTCAAGGCAGGTACTGATGGCAAATACTGAGGACAGAGGGAGGATCATGCAGAGAACACTGAATGGCCTACGGCAACCTACAGGTAATTATTTTTTTCTAGTGTTACAGCAAACACTACTAAGTTTGAGGTCACTTTTACATAATGCTAACTTTCAGCACTGTTAAGAATTATATTAAAACCATAATAATGCTTTTAAAAAACAAAAATTTTATCAAGAGCAGAAATCCTTAAAAGCTGATCTAAAATACTGATTCTACCTAGCTTTAATAGGCAGATATTTATATTTGCATTACAGAAAGCCTGCCTTGGGATGGAACGAACACAAACTTTTTATTCGGAAGGCAAGACAGTGCCTCTGATCAACAGCTTAACATCTCTAAGGAGACTAACTGCTGGCCTGAGCCCTGCCCTCGAATCTGCCACATAACATGGCCTCCTACTGCTGACACAGTAAAATGGAATGATCCATCTGTAAAAGGTCCATAAGGAAAAAAGGGAAGGATAAATTTCAAGTTTTAATTTTTATCTAATAATCTTGGCTTGGCAAAATAAATTCATAGTCAGGCTTGATCAACCAGCCTGAAATTTGAATATCCTGACCACACATTGATTCTCCAGTTAAGAACAATGTTCTCCTACCACCTGGTTTAGTAAAAGACCACCAATGGTGCTTGAGATTCTATAGCAGCTACCTTCTTCACTAGACTATAATTTTCAATGGGTCAATAAATAAGAGTCTTCACAACCCCTATGTTCCCAGCTTAAAGCACAGTTCCAGGCACAGAAGGTACACATATATGTTTACTAAGTGAGTTGAAACTGAAAACTCATCAATGGAGTAAGACCACCCTCTTAAGTGAAATTTAATTTTAATAGTTTTAAGATTATTCATTTACTGAACCCTAATGCATAACAAACGACAACCACAACTTCCACCCCACGTATGTCTCATTTATCACTTTTCCCCTATTCTTAGTGCCTTTGTCCCATCCACATCCTTTGTCTTCAACACGGTCCCTCTCCTCTATGGGACATTTCATCATTGAGAAGATTAGGTGGATAATGCCTACCTACTTATGTAATGGTGTATTCCTATCAAAATCCCAAGAAGAGTTTTTATAGATACAAACAAGATCACTTTTAAATAAACATGAAAAAGTAAACTGCATATCCAGCAAAGTATTAGTATCTAGAACATACAAAGAACTCTAAAAAATAAACCATAAAAATGTAAACAATCCAATTAGAACATGGGCAAAACCCAAGGAGAGGCATTTCACTGAAAAAGGTAACAAATGGCAAATAAATTTATTTTAAAAATCTATAAAAAGATAATATCATTAGCCACTAGGCAAATACAAATTAAAACTACAGTGAGCTATCACTAAACACTTACCAGAATGGCTAAAATAAAAACACAGTGACACCACCAAATGCTGGCAAAGCTGTAGAGAAACTGGATCATACATTGTCGGTAGACATGGAAAATAGCACAGCCACACTGGATAGCAATTTAGCAGTTTCTTAAACTGGATAGCAATTCAGCAGTTTCTTAAAAAACTAACATGCAAGTAACATACAACCCAGCAACCATGCTCCTGGACATTTATTCCAAAAAAACGAAGACAATGTTCACACAAAAACCAGTATACAAATGTTTATAGCAGCTGTACTTGTAACAGGCCAAACTGAAAACAACCCAGATGTCTTTCAACAGTTGAATGGTTAAACAAACTGAAGTACATTCATACCATGAATACTCCTCAGTAATAAAAAGAAACAAACCATTGATACACAACAAGCTGGATGAATCTCTAGAGACTTATTCTGACTATAAATAGGCAATCCCAGAAGGCTACATTCTGTATGATTCCACTTATATAATATTCTTGACATGACAAAATTATACAATTGGAGAGTAGATTACTAGTTGTCAGGAATTGAGAAGGCGGTGGAAGCAGGAGGCACGTGACTAGAAAAGGGTAACATGAAGGATACTTGTGGTTATGGAAAAGTTCTCTATATTGACTGTATCAATGTCAATATCCTGTTTATGAAATTATACTATAGTTTTGCAAGATGTTAACCATTGGGCTAACTGGATAAAGGGTGATCTGTCTGTATTATTTCTTACAACTACACTTGAATTTATAGTTATCTCAATATAGGCAGTTTAAAATTTTAAAAGAGGGCAGAAGAGTCAAGTATGTGACATGTGGTTGAGAGTAACAAACTGTCTATCATAAGAGAAATAAACAACATGGTACAGTTAAATATCATCAATTTGGAATCCAATCACTTCCTTCGATAACACTCAATTAGGAGATATGCAATTATATTAGCTGTCATTAACAAAAACTGGAAATCCATTACACTATTATACTGCTCTTACATTATATTCCATTCAGAAATACCCAAGGGACTGAAAAGTCCTTCCTTTCCCTTAACTCTCAACCTAAGGATCTGAAGTCAAGGAGGCTATTGAGACTATTAGCAATGGTACCAAAATAGGAAGAGTTGGCACAAATAACCATCTTTCTCTCCTCACCCCCTCAAAAATCTTGTAGTGTTGAGAAGTGAAGCCAGCTGGACTTCCTGGGTTGAGTGGGGACTTGGAGAAATTTTGTGTCTTACAAGAGGATTATAAAATGCACCAATCAGCACTCTGCAGCTAGGATTGTAAAACGCACCAATCAGCACTCTGTAGCCAGCTAGAAGTTTGTAAAATGCACCAATCAGTGCTCTGTAAAAACGCACCAATCAGCGCTCTGTAGCTAGAGCTTTGTAAAATGGATCAATCAGCACTCTGTAAAATGGACCAATCAGCAGGACATGGGTGGGGGACAAATAAGGGAATAAAAGCTGGCTACTCCAGCCAGCAGCTGCAACCTGCTCAGGTCCCCCTCCACACTGTGGAAACTTTGCTCTTTCGCTCTTCACAATAAATCTTGCTGCTGCTCATTCTTTAGGTCCATGCCACCTTTAAGAGCTGTAACACTCACCGCGAAGGTCCGCGGCTTCATTGAAGTCAGCAAGACCAAGAACCCACTGGAAGGAACCAACTCTGGACACAGTGTCACATATTTTCTTTTTTTTTTTTTTTTTTTTTTTAAAAAAAAAGTCCTTTTTCAAAGGAATTAAAAGCAGTCTCAGATGACTGTCTCATCAATGGGTTATGACCATTCACAAAGGCAAGGTCTAAAGGACTTCCCTGAACTTCTCTTGATTTTCATTTTTTAGGTTTATGCACACCTTAGAAAGCAGAGCAGTGATCAGAAAGGCGACTCAGCACAGAGCATTCCTTCCATGCTCACCTTAAGACCACAGCCTTCAAAACAGACCCAAGAATGTAAGAACTATTCAAATATGTACAAAAGCATCAGTGATACATGGATCTGGCACCACTGGAACTCAGATGGCCTATGGAGCTCCCTGAAACCTCTCTCGTAAATGAAATTATCAAGTACTGCCACTGGCAGCAGGGCTGACAGCTCCAAGAGACATTGGTAATAAAGAAAAATCATGATCTTTAACCCAATTCTGTAAACTGCACAGCCGACACTCACCCACTGTGACAATTACCCTTATTATTAGTAGCCATGGTTTATAGATAGAGAAAAATAAGGTCAATCATCTTTCATAACTGAAAAACCGTATAGTTTAGAGAAAGTTTGGTGTA
This sequence comes from Pongo pygmaeus, assembly GCF_028885625.2. Taxonomy (NCBI): domain Eukaryota; kingdom Metazoa; phylum Chordata; class Mammalia; order Primates; family Hominidae; genus Pongo; species Pongo pygmaeus. Next base: position 48,856,671 of record NC_072385.2, on the reverse strand, counting down.
AAGCCTTAACACAAGCCTAATGTGGCTAACTTTGAAATGTTACTTTGGCTGTTTCCTCAAGGAACTAACCAAGTAGCAGTGCAATTTTCCTACGACAGGCCATCTGAGTTGCCTTTCTGATCACTGCCCTGCTTTCTAAGGTGCCTACAAACCTAAAACATTTTGAGAAAGTTTGTGATATCTAAAAGAACAAGGTAATTATTGAGCAGGTATGTGAACGGCCTTATAAGCACATGAAAAGGTGCTCTACATCATTAGTCATCAGGGACACTCAAAACCACAAGAGATACCATTTTATTCTCAGTAGAATGGCTACATTTAAAAAGGCTAATAGCTGGGCATGGTAGCTCACGCCTGTAATCCCAGCAGTTTGGGAGGCCGAGGTCAGCGGATCACCTGAAGTCAGGAGTTCGAGGCCAGCCTGACCAACATGGAGAAACCCGTCTCTACTAAAAATACAAAATTAGCAGGGCATGGTGGCGCATGCCTGTAATCCCAGCTACTGGGGAGGCTAAGGCAGGAGAATCGCTTGAACCTGGGAGGCAGAGGTTGGGGTAAGCCAAGATCGAGCCATTGCACTCCAGCCTGGGCGACAGAGCAAAACTCTGTCTCAAAAAAATGAAAAGACTAACAATACCAAATGCTTGTGAAGATATGGATCAACTGGAACTCTCTTACATTAATGGTGAAAATATAAAATGATACAGCCACTTTGCAGAACTATTTGGCAGTTTCTTATAAAGTTAAATATACTTGACTTATGTTCATATGAACATGACTTAGCAATTCCATTCCTACACATTTTGCCCAAGAGAAACGAAAATGTTTCCACAAAAAGACCTGTACACAAATGTTGACCTAAGCCTTGTTTGTAAGGCTCAAACATGAAAACAACCCAAATGTTCATTAATGGGAGAATGAATAAACAAACTGTGGTATAATTATACAACAGAATACTCCTTAGCAATAACTAAGTTATAATAGTTAATGAAATTAACTACTGATACATGCAAACACATGGAGTAATCCACAGAGTGCTGAGCAGAAAAAAATCTTTAAACTCCCACCACCAAAAAAACTTCATTGATTCTGCAGAATTGTAATGGCTTCTCAAATAAACTCATTATATTCAAGATACAGAATTGACAGACTACAAAACTTCCCTGGTAAATTCTACTCAAGTCAAATTAATTAAACTTGATTTGCAAAGTCAAAAATTCTTTGTGAGTTTTGAGGGTTTAAGGCAAATAACGTTTTAATCTATAAGAATGTAACAAACAAACTCACCAATCCTTCCTTTTTTGTGAATATGGCCAGGCATGATGCCAATTTTACATTCTCCAGGCTGAAAGTAATCATAGTTTTCAGAAAAGTTAAAAAAAAAAAGTCACTCACAGGTCATACACACAAATACACTCGCATTCACTCAAAGCTGTTTAGCCTTGTGAGAGGCTTAATCTGAGTTTCTTTTTATTTTTTTGCACTCACATTGATGACTCCAGGGCAGTTGGGCCCAATTAGCCTTGTCTTTCCCTGGCGCAGCAGTTTGTGCTTGACTCGTACCATGTCCTGCTGGGGAATTCCTTCAGTGATACACACAACCAAGGGAATTTCTGCCTCAATAGCTTCATTAATGGCAGCAGCAGCAAAAGGCGGAGGAACATAAATGACAGAAGCCGTTGCTCCTGTCTGTTCTTTGGCCTGAAACATTAATGACGAAGCACCTTATTATTTGTTAAATCATAAACATTGTAAAATAAATTCAATACCATCATTTTAATAATGTCTTGGTGTAAGAAAAGGACACTAACCAGAGAAATAGCATTCTTCCCATTCTCAAATTCGCTACACTGTCAGAGTAGAACAGAATCAAGCATAGCCCTTTCTCAGCCCATTTGAATGCCACTGTGAATTGAAAGCTTCTGTGACATCTCACTCTCTATGGCATGTCAGTAAACCTGAAAGCAGCCTGACAGTGAACAGAGTCAAAGAATGCCAACAAATCATTCACAAATGATGCCAGGGGTTAAAAATAATTTTTTAAAACTCTATTCAAGATGATAACAGAGGGGGAGACACAAAAAATATTAAAACTAGTATGGAATCAAAAAAAGTCACATCATGGGGATGTAGGTACTTTAATGAAAAGTACCTACATTACATAGTTTTCTACCTCTAAAGTCTACAAATACTGCCAGAAGCTATACTGTGACAACAGCAAATATTGTGCTGGGACGTCATATGGATGAAAGGTACCAACCCTACTCATTCAAAAAGCCCTTTGTAAGAGCAGAACGGGTGAAAAATAAACAATATCTGTCAAAAAACTTATAGAATATTCCAAATGTCACAACTATTTGTGTCACTATAAATTATAAATGGATTGCTTAGCAAGAAGAACTTTCTTTAAAAAAAAAAAAAAGCAAAAAGAGGCTCATGACAAAAGAAAAGTCTACCTAGGGGAATTGTAAAAAAAATCTCCTCTCTATATTTTGAGGTTATAAAATCAGCCATAATAGAATTTAAGGCAGGAAGGACTTTAAATTTGTGCTTTAAAAAATGTAATGCTTTAAAACATACCTTAAAAATATGCATAAGAAGAAGGGAAGAATACATTTAAGGCTGATCAACACATCATCCCAAAGAACTAAGTTTATTTCCTAGATTTTTAAAATTAAATACCCAAGAATTTACACTACAGTTTCTTTTAAATACTATTAGTTTTGTATATATTCATATAAGAGTAAAAAGAGAATGAAAGACTACACACTGAGCTTAAATTAGCTCCCTACAGAGGCAAAATCTGAGATTTCGAAAACACTGTAAAATTTAACTTTACTTACTTTTTGTATCATCTGAATTTTTACAAAAAGTACCTAGCAGTTTTGTAACAAATAATTAAAATTTAATTTAAAAATCATTTTAAAAGGTAATTATTAGGAAATCAGCAGTTTGAGGAGAATCAGGACACTGTGATTTGTAAATCTGACTCTACAATTTAGTTTCTTCACATGGGACCACTCTTTACTCCAAGCCATCCTAAGCCTGCCACTTAATCAGCTGTGAGACCATGGGCAAGATCTCTAACCTCTTTGCACTAGTAACACTGTTATCTTTAAAATGAGGATGATAACAGCACCTACCTCCAAGGGTTGTAGTGAGGCCTGAACAGGGCAATTTGAATGAAACACCTAGCACAGTGCCTACTGCATAGTCCCCACTCAGGAAGAATTAAGGGGTGGTTGCTGACATTTGTACTACTAACATACTGGAAGAAGAAAGGTAAGCAAAGCGCAAAAAGCCAAACAGAAGCCTGGCCACAGTACTTCCTCCCTTAATAGCTGATTCATACCTAGAAACAAAAATAACATACTGGTTTTGATGGCAATTCAAATTTCTCTAGGTTACTGAATTTTCAAATAGCAAGTGACTCTTCCAAAAAAAACATAATTAAGATCTCTACCCAAAGAATGCTCGCTCTTCCCTTGCTTCTCTTGTTTTGCCAAACTCAGACACCACTAATTACCTCCTTCACAGTATTAAAGACAGGTAATCCCAGATGTGTCTGGCCTCCTTTCCCTGGAGTGGTTCCTCCAACGAGTTTGGTGCCATATTCCAATGCCTGCTGGCTGTGAAAGGTGCCCTGAGGGGAAAAAGCACAAGATCCATGAGAAACAGCAGACTGGTAAGCCCAAAAGAAGCAAAAGCAATCTTAGCAACTTAGGAAAAGAAAAACAAATAGGTTAACTAGTCCCAGACAATAATATATATTTACTAAACATAGCTTTGAACCTTGAAGCAAAACAAGCCTCTGAAAAGCCAAAATAGCTATAAACAAGGGCCTCTTTGATTCCCTGTTTTCAAACTTGGCTGATAACCAGAAACTCCCTGTTTCTCAACTCCTCATGTGCTCACACTCCTCAGTTTAAAATCCATGGTAGATCATTACCCTCCCACAACAACCTTGGCTTTCTCTCACTTCAACTTAAATATCTGGCAAAACCACAACCTGGGTCAAATCCAATTTTTTCCCTACTCTAAGCCTATACATGTGCAGCCAAAAAGTGGCTAGGGGGAAAAAAAAAACATGTCAACTGGTCTCATTTTAAATTAATGATCACTCACCTTAAGTAAACCTTTAATACTGCCCACCCAACAACCTGTATTTCTCTATCCATTCACTTTTCCTCCTCAACCTCAGCATTATTGACATTTTGGACAGGATGATTCTTTCTTATGAGAGGTCATCCAGTGCCTAGTGGGACATTTAGCAGCATCCATGGGCTCCACTCATTAGATGCCAGTAGCACACCATCCTAACTCTCATAACTCCATCCAGTTAATGACAACCAAAAATGGCTCCAAGGACTGATTCATTTTTACTAGGCTTCTGGGGCTTGACTTCCCCTGGTTTTCCTCTTCTCTTTCTCTCTCCTTAGTATCAGGGGAAATTCAGCCAGATATCGGGTGAAATTCACCCCCGATATTTCACGTAGGTTCTTTTCCATATTCCCTAAGTGTCGGCCGGTCTGAGAAATAAAGGGACAGAGTACAAAAGAGAGAAATTTTAAAGCTGGGTGTCCGGGGGAGACATCACATGTCAGCAGGTTCCGTGATGCCCCCTGAGCCGTAAAACCACCAAGTTTTGATTAGTGATTTTCAAAAGGGAGGGAGTGTACGAATAGGGTGTGGGTCACAGAGATCACATGCTTCACAAGGTAATAGACTATCACAAGGCAAATGGAGGCAGGGCCAGATCACAGGACCACAGGACCAGGGCAAAATTAAAATTGCTAATGAAGTTTCCAACATGCATTGTCATTGATAACATCTTATCAGGAGACAGGGTTTGAGAGCAGACAACCAGTCTGACCAAAAATTATTAGGCGGGAATTTTCTCATCCTAATAAGCCTGGGAGCGCTACAGGAGACTGGGGCTTATTTCATCCCTACAGCTGCGACCATAAAAGATGGCCGCCCCCCTAAGTGGCCATTTTAGAGGCCTACCCTCAGGGACGCATTCTCTTTCTCAGGGATGTTCCTTGCTGAGAAAAAGAATTCAGAGATATTTCTCCCATTTGCTTTTGAAAAAATATGGCTCTGTTCCACCCGGCTCACCGGTGGTCAGAGTTTAAGGTTATCTCTCTTGTTCCCTGAACATTGCTGTTATCCTGTTCTTTTTTCATGGTGCCCAGATTTCATATTGTTCAAACACACATGCTCTACAAACAATTTGTGCAGTTAACGCAATCATCACAGGGTCCTGAGGCAACATACATCCTCCTCAGCTCACAAAGATGACGGGACTAAGAGATTAAAGTAAAGACAAGCATAGGAAATCACAAGGGTATTGATTGGGGAAGTGTAAGTGTCCATGAAATCTTCACAATTTATGTTCAGAGATTGCAGTAAAGACAGGCGTAAGAAATTATAAAAGTATTAATTTGGGTAACTAATAAACGTCCATGAAATCTTCACAATTTATATTCTTCTGCTGTGGCTTCAGCAGGTCCCTCCGTTCAGGGTTCCTGACTTCCCGCAACACCTTAGACTTCTCTTTTTCATCTAAATTCATGCCCTTGGTGATGTCATCCCTTATCATGGCAATACATATCATCCATATGGTGACCCCTCCCACATACACAAAGACACATACACCCCACATATCTAAGCCTTGAACTCCATATTCACATTGTCAACTGCCTACCTGACACCTCCATTTTGAGAACTAGCAGGCATCTCAAACTCAACATGTCCAAAACTGAGTTCCCGATCACTCCCCTCCATCTACCCCATCTCAGTTAAAGACAACTTCACACCTTACAGATAATCAGACCAAAAATACTGAAGCCATCCTTGATTATTCTCTTTCTCATATGTCCCATATTAGATCCATTAGTAGATCTTATTTCTCTATCTTCAAAGTATAATCAACAACTCCTCCCCCTTCTACTGCTATCACTGTGGTCTAAGTCACTTCAATTCTTGAAGGGTTATTGCCCTTGCTCCCCTTCAATCTAATCTCCACAGCAGCCCGAGTGATCTGGTCAAAACATAAGGAAGACCACGGCACTCCTCTAATCAAACACTCTGATTGTTTTAGATTTCAGTCAAGTAAAAGCCAAACTCCATATAGTGGCCTACAAGTCAATTTACAAGCTGTCTCCCCACATCAGAATCCCATACCTGCCTACTTATTATACTCCAGCCACGCTGGCCTTGTGGCTTCCACACACAGCAGGGACATGCCTGCCTCATGGCCTCACTGTGCCCTCTGCATGGAATATCCTTCCCTAAGATATCCACTTGGTTCACTCCTACGTCTCCTTTACATCTCAATTCAGAGATCAGAATTTCCCTGACCACCTGATATAAAATCGCCCTCTCCTCCATCCTAACCACCAGGAGTATACACACTCCTCCTTTCCCCAGCTTATTTCTTCCATAGCAATTATACTTTGTAACATACCACATAAAATACTCATTGATTTTGTTGATATATTCCCCACCAACCACTAAAATGTAAATTCCATGAAGACAGTGATTTATGTCTACTTTGTTCATTGCAATATGACACCTAAATCAATATACAGTAGGCATTCAATAAATAGCTGTTGAAAAATGAACGAATCTATATGATCATTGCAAGGACCTTCAAAATGTGGTCCCAACTATTCACGTTCTATTAAAGGAATAAAAATCACGGCCTTAAGAAGGACTTCAGAAATTTTCTGATTCAAATTCTTTTTCAAAATAGGAAACTTGGCCCCAAGCATGTTAATTAATTTGTCTAAAGTCAGGGGCAGGGTTTTGAAAGAACCACAGGCCAGTGCTCTCTCTCTCTTAAAGCAGTGCTATTCAAAGTATAGTTTGCAGACTCTTGCTGCTCTGTAATGAGATAAGAGGAAAAGGAAAAACAACAAAAAAAGGAAGAAAGGAAGGGAGGGGGTGGGGAAAATCTAATTTTTAAAAAAATAAAAATGTTTGCAAATATAGCAGTATGACATTGCTACAGCTTTTACTGTATTTTATAAAAATATTCATCTACATTAGACTGAAAATTAAAAACAAGCACCTACACTGGTTTTTCGCTACAGACACTGAGAAGCACTGCCCTAGACTACACTGCCAGGTAAATTCAGAAGTACCAAATTTTAATCCTAAAGTAGTGCTAAAGAGGAATAATACATCTATTCCAAATAAGCTTATGTTTCTTAGTTTTACCATCATCACCAGCCAGTACAATGTTAGGAATAGTAATAATTTTAGCAGCTTATAAACCCAGTAAAAGAAACAAGATGGCACCCACTGGAAAACTGCATTGCTGAAACATACTCTAAAAATGCAAGGATTTTTAATTCATATGTGGAACAACGTGTGTACTGAGAAAACAAACTAATGAGACAATATGCAGATTTACTGTGGAAGTGTTCTAAACTTCAGACCTCACCATTATCTCTAAAATGAATCTGAATCAACAAACCTGAGGCAATTAACGCTCTCACTTACTTTAAAAACAAAAACAAAAACAAAAAAAAGGAGAGCGAATGAGAAACAATGTTAACTGCAGGTAACTGAAAAACACTGTAACTACCCTTGGATTTAAATATTTAGGCAAACTATCACCTTATTTAGAATATAGAGACAGTTCTGAATAGTGCTTACACCATGGGCAATGGTTCTTACAGAAAAGCTCACAGCTTAAAATGTCACAGAATCATATAATATTTGGCAAACAGAAAAACAAAATTATATATAATAAATTTATATGAAGAATTTGGGTTAATCAAACATTTGATTATATGCTAATAATATTAATATATAACAAAAAACAGGCTGGATATAACATCAACTGGGAAGGGGATGATAGAATGCACTTCAAATCTTGGATGAAGATCTACTTTCCTTAGAATGTATATAAGGGAAGTGGCATACATAAGATTATTTGGCTATCAGAATAAACATTTTTTTTTGAGACAGGGTCTCACTCTGTCACCCAAGCTGGAGTAAGTGGTTCAATCATGACTCACTGCAGCCTCAACCTCCTGGACTCAGGTGATCCTTCCACCTCAGCCTCCTGAGTAGCTGGGACCACAGGCATGCACCACCACGCCCAGCTGATTTTTCTATTTTTTTGTAGAGAAGGAGTCTTACCATGTTGCCCAGGCTGGTCTCAAACTCCTGGGTTCTAGCAATCCTGCTGCTCTGGCTCCCCAAAGTGCTAGGATTACAGGTGTGGGCTACCACATCCTGCCATTTTTACAAGGAACAAAGTTTCATGGTTTTATAGGTGTTTCATTTTTTGATATTGGATTTTTTTTTTTACGGTAATAGAGGAATGGAATAAGAAAAAGAAGGTCCACTGCAACACATTCGTGTGCCCAGTTATTTCAGGAAAAAAAAAAAAAAGCAAAAGGACCATTTTACATGAAACAACCTGCTAACTGCAGTGTATAGGATTTGGCCCACTACCTGGTTTTGTAAATTAAGTTTTATTGGAACGCACCCAGGCCCATTCATTGACAATATTTTCTATGGCTGCTTTGCTGTTAAAATGCTTTTGAGTAGTTGTAACACAGACTAATGACCCACTAAATCTAAAATGTTTACAATCTGGCCTTTTGCAGAATATGTTTACTGACCTCTGCTCTAGATTACCAAAACACTGAAGAATTGACATGACAATTCTTTTAATTACAGAAAAATCATTAACCTTAAATTACAAAAAAAAAAAAAATTGACTGCTTTTATCTTGCCATATCTCCTTTAATAATAAAAAAAGGGATACTTTGGGTTAAGACACGTGGTTATACTCTAATTGATTTGATAGTATTACCTCATTTTAAAAAAATTCTGTGCATCTACTATCGTGGAAGTATAAATCTGTTCCAATGTTTTAAAGTTCAATTTAGCAGTAGCTATTAAAATTGTAAATACACAGACCATATAACATCCAATTTTACTTTTAGGTATCTACTTTACAGAAATATGGATTGTATATATATTATATGCTGGATAACATTATATAAATATATATAGTTCTATATAATAAACACTACAAAACACATATTATATAAATATGTTTGCATGCACAAGAAAAATATCTGAAAGGATACATGCCAACTTGTTAACAGAAGGAGTTCCTGGGGAGTAGAAAGGTAGGAAAAAGGAAAGAAGATTCTTATGTGGCATTTTATTATAGAATTGCATCACAGATATATTTATTTACACTTATATAAAATCTATGATAAGAACAGGAAAGAGGATGAGAGAATGAATATAAATAAATGACAACAAATTAAAACACTTCAGGCAATTCTGCCTGCTAGTCCCAGGCCATCATCCCAGAGAAAGTATAAGATGAAAAAAGTCAGTGGGCGGGTTCTTTCGCTTGTCTCAGTATCCATGAGCCTCTCTGGGTTTGAACATTTCTCCACACTGAATATGGATTCTGTGTTTAACAATATGGTTTTTTGTCTGTTTGTACAAAACCTAAATACAAGAATCTAGTTTACCTAGTGCTTAGTCAAAGAAACAATGATCTGTTTCAACACCGGAGGAAAACCATTAGTGTTGTATTTGCTGAAAGAAAGTGTATGGGCCTCCAAAACAATATACTCCTAGTAAGCATACCATATACTCCTTTGCAAGGTAAGTTTAAACACAATTTTTATGTTATAGGCTGACAACAGCAACTAACCTCCTCCTGAGATACAACCCCATTGCTGTACAGTATATTTTTCTGCAACAATCATGTGTTATTTTTGTGATATTAAAAATAAAAAAATAGTTAATTTGTTATATCTCTAGTCTACATTTGAAAATAAAAATCTAGATATACATACCTGTTTGCCAGTGAAACCCTGGCAAATAATCTTTGTATTTTTATCAACATAGAGATGTTTCCGAGAAGCTGTATAGGAACAATGCCGAATTCCATTCTGCGGCACTAAGAGGTAAAAAAAAAAAAAAAAAAAAAAAGACACATTATAATTTTTCTAAACTTTTGAACAATAATTCAACTTGATCACACAAAAAAAATTCTTTAATGCACGCGCTATCCTGTGATCACAGCAAACCTAAATGCCACCTTTTAAATAAGACACAGTGACCACAGAAATAAGTTAGAAAAACAGACAAAAAAGACATTGTTCCATCCTCTCTTTATCAAGAACCACGATCTTGTAGTTTTTTTCTGAACTGAGGGGAAAAAAAGCTAATGTTTATCATTTTTATTTCCTAGAAAAAAAACTGGGGCTCAAAGATAAATGGTTAAAATTAAATCCAGGGACTGAAAACAAAATGTCACCCCTATTAACAATGTTTACTAAACAGCCACGTTTCCCCACTTGACCCAAATTTTTAAAGCCTAATACCTTTAAATAGGTAAGCTAAAAGGCAAACTTTGTCAGGAATACAAGTAAAAATCACTCAGCAACTCATTCTCTAGTAAGAACAACATATTAAATGTTAAGTCATAGGATAAAACTTATCTAAAATACGATACAAAATCACTTAATCTCTTCTGATATGAACTCATGTATAAAAGAAACAGGGAAAATAAAACAAATAGGAAAGTAGACAAGACAGGAAAAAGCTTGTTAGGAAAAAAAAACCCTAGGTTATTGCAGCAACCTACCTAAAAGAGAAATTGAGAAATCTAAACAGTTACTACAACCAGCTCCCCACATTCCAAAACACAGTAGGAGGAACATAGATGACTTAAAATTTTGGGCTACCTTCTAAATGTCCATTAATACTAACAACCTGATTTCTCTGTGGCCCATCCCTGGCCCTTTCAAAGTAGCTTCTACCTATCATTGTGGTAGCCCATGAAGCTAGCCCAAGAAAAGAACATAAGGAGTAATCTCTATTGAACAACAAAAAAAGAACACCTGTCACATATTTGCCCAGAGTCCACTCCACGCTTTCTGCTTTAAATCACTGCCTCATGCCCACCTAAGTCCTGACCTCACATTCCATAACTGAAAGAGCAACAACATCTGCTTCTGGAGGAAGTATATGGAATCCCTTACACCTCTAGGGAGGAGACAGGCCCAGATTTAGCCCTTACCACCTGGATAATATTTGGTACACACAAAGAACTGCTACATAACAGACAGCTTTCTCTTACTAGACTGTGCTCAACAAGGGGCCACGGGCTTTGTAGGTCAAGTTCTGGCACAGCAGTCACAGCTAAGCATCTGACTCTAGGCCAGTGGACACAGCAGGGATTTATGGCCTGAGACCCTGTCCCTACCCACCCTTGCCAGTGCTGCACTCGAGACACATTCTTGCCCTTGGCTCCCACTTCTCCCAGCTGAACACCTACAACCATGGTATTTGTGTAGAAGCTACACCCTTTCCTACCCTGCTACAATTTCTGACTAGTGGAAGAATTGGCTTTACCAGTCCCTCCCATTGAATCTTCATCAAATGCTCATATCATATCATATCTTATCATACCATATGTTTTCAGACCAGAAGGTAGAAGATTTGATTATAAGATCAGATGTTATGATCAGGATATCTGGAGTCCCTACTTGTTAACATAAAATACTTTTTGTAGGTAAAGTTTGGTGCTGCACAAGTACTCTTATACTCACTAACTTAACAAAGATCAGACAATTCACTTCTCCTTCCACATGAGCAGAAGTCACCCTGAGAAAAGGCAGGTCTGTCTGTGTCCCTAAAGCACAGCTCCAATAACAGACCAACGAAGATCTCTGTTTTCTCGTAGTAACTCCAGATCTCCTGGATCAATTCTATGGAGCTCAAGATTTTACAACATCAGATCTTTGGTGCTCATAAAAAGTGTATCAGAAGTGTGATAAATAGCAGCTCACCTCCCAATCCCCCAGCCTTTTAGTATTACTCAGCCTGTGCAATGCCCCTGAGAGCCTACAGCATCTAATTAAGTAAATCTTGGGAAACCTCTAACGCACAGGTGTAGATGTGTGTGCGCTCATGCGTGTGTGATCTCCCCATCCACACACCAGGCCCAGGCTCATACAGACCCATTTCTAGATAAGCTGGAACTAATAGACTATTATCGTCTTACAGGCAAATCCAAGAAATGTATTCAATGGCAAGGAAGTGAAATTCCTGATCACATTCCATCCTGACAATAAACCTGTATGATGCCAGACAAGGTTATCATCTGGTACTGAAATGTGAGTTCATTCATTGATTCAATCAACATTTGAGGAGCACCTATACCAAGCCATAATGTCAGGTGTCAAGGATAAAGTGATGAATGACAGTGTCTCAGCCCTCAAATAATTCACAATCTATCTGAACTGATATAAAAGTGGGCCATAACTGCGTGGTGTGTGAAGTACTATAATAAAAAAAAAAAGCCTTGGGCATTTGGGGTAGATAAACTCCCCACACCTATTCAAGGTAGAGAAGTCTATGAATGCGTAAGAGGTGGGGAGGGTGACAAAGCCACCAAATTACTAGAGTAAGTGACTTCCTAAAGTGAAATTTAGAACACAAGGCATACATTGGTGGCCAAACCATCTTGCAAATATCTCTTACCTTTCAATTAAAGATTTAATGTCCTCAACTTCCTGAGAATTTCACTTACATTAATCCGTATAAATTAACATTTAAATAAAACATTACACAGTCAAGAATTCCTATATCTTCACATGATATACATGATTTATGAATATACTGGGGAACTTTAAAAGGGATCTGACATTAAGAAGAATAGAAGCTACAAACACTTTCATATGGGTATACAATAAACATCATCATACAGTACACTACTGAGTGGACACATATTCTTACTCTTTTCATCACGTTATTTCTAAGTGAAATTATCTAAGCTTAAATTTATTTCAAGACTATTTCAAGTACCATCTAAATACTTTTCGCACTGCTAACTGTAAACTCCATGAGTGTCAGGACCATGTCTTATTCATCTTGTCTCCTATGGTATATGGTCAGTGCCTTACACACAGTAGGTCCATGGGAAACATTTCACTGAATTCCAGGACAAGAAACAGGGTCTCCAAAAGAAACACTTATACCAAGCTAAACATCATAAGGGTCATCTCTTTTTCGGTGAGTTGGAAAAAGTCAATCTTGAACTCCCACTTATCAGGAAAGAGGGAAAAGAACCCTATATCTATTTTTGTACATATAAAGATCATAGGTTTCCCTAAAATTCATATAGAGACTGCATGTAAGTTCAGCCCTAAAATGCTGCTGGCGGTCCCCAAAGCTACATTAATCTAGTACAAATGCCATGCTGACATTTTTTTAAATAAATGAAACCCAAAAGCAATGATACAAATTGAATCTTTGCCTACATGAAAAATGAAAGCATTCAGACAGAGTAAAACACACCATAGGCAGAGTTAAAGGCAATGACAGACCAGGGGAGTGTTTTCATAACATTTAACAGACAAGGAATTAACGTGAGCAACATGAAGAGCCAACAAAAAGTGGAGCCCAAAGCCTAAGAGAAAAACTGATAACGGCCATGAACAAGAAACACAATGGATGACAAACTGCAAATCCATATATGATGAGATGCCTAGCTTTACTAATAAGAAGAAAATAAGTATTATTATTATTATTATTATTTTTGAGATGGAGTTTTACTCTGCAGCCCAGGCTGGAGTGCAGTGGCACGATCTCGGCTCACTGCAACCTCCACCTCTCGGGTTCAAGAGATTCTCCTGCCTCAGCCTTCTGAGTATCTGGATCACTACACCCAGCTAATTTTTTTGTACTTTTAGTAGAGATGGGGTTTCACCATGTTGGCCAGGCTGGTCTCAAATTCCTGACCTCAAGTGATCCGCCTGCCTTGGCCTCCCTAAGTGCTGGGATTACAGGCATGAGCCACCATGCCCAGCTGAAAATAAGTATTTTAAATTAAATATTAGAGCAGGAAAGGTGAGGCTGGCCACCAGGAATAATTTCTGATGGCGAATGCTGTAGTTGGCACATCCTAGGCCACATCCTTCTTTCCAGATTCTTAGAAATTGTCCAGCTTAACCTTGGGACTGCATCCCAGGAGCAGCTGAGAGCATCATCGCAGGAATCAGACAGGCCTGGTCTTGAGTTTATGCTCTGCCTTTCAGCAGCCATGTAACCCAGAGCATACCTTTTGATCTCCCTTAGGCTTAGTCTTCCCATCTAGAAGTGGAATAACAGCTGCACCTGGGAGGCTGTGATATTAATATGAAATTACTCCTTAAATTGGCACCAGGTAGCACAGTCTCTGGTACACTCCCAAAACTGGGTTTACAACCCTACATGAACACAAAGGCAAATTTATCTCTAAAAAGAAAGAAAAAATAGTTCATATTTTAAAATCAAGTAAGTCTAGCCAAAAATGTTTTCTACATGTCCTTGTGCACATCTTATGTTTATTTATAAACATACTAATCCATGTCTACATATAATGTGAGCATGCACAAATATACCTCTAAGTTTTTAACATATAATACATTCGTAAAGGCGCAGCCCTCACTGCAAAACACAGACAATAATAGTATATACTTCATAGGCTGATGTGAGAATTAAATGAGTTAGTAATATATAAAGCATTTAAAACAGTGCCTAGGATACAGCAAGTGTTATATCCCTAAGAGCTATTTTATTACCATTATTATTACTGATACAGAACAAGCAGACCAAACTGCTTTGAGATATTCACTGTGACAGGCTATCTGTCAGCTGCTAGGGATTCACAGGTGAACAAGACAGGCTCAGGCCCTACCCACATGAAGTTTCCTGCCCTGTAAAAGAGCTAAACATTGCACAAAGAAAAACAAAACTACCAACAGTACAAACTGTAATAAAGACAATGAAGGAAAGAGGCTGAGTAATCTGAGAGAGATGTGTTTTCAACAGGGGTGATAGATTTGTACCTGTCAGCCACATACTGGTCCTCTTTACCATAGATATAAACACATCATTTATAAAATGGCTGGTGGGATGAATGATGCAATCTATGGTCAAAGAGCACCTGCCCAGGAGAGACTCAAACCACGGGCCTTGTATGACCAGTACCATGCTCCTAACCAATAACCCCAGGCTGTATTCATGAAATACTCAATACTCCTTCAACTCACCTCTCAAATGGTGTCCCTGGTAAACATTTATTCATGCACGTACTCATGAATTTAACAAATGTACACTTATTAACCATATGTATTATGCATATGTAAGACACAGGCTATTGCAGTCTACACCTACAGGACCTTATAACACAGCAGAGTAGCTAGCAGCCACTTACCCCTAAACTCCAAACAACCCACTATTCAAATGTCAAATTATATATTCATTTAATATTGACTTACAAGTGAAGTTTAATAAGCTGTAAGTACCATATTTCATCAAATATAAAACACCATTGATTTTTAAGAAGTACTATTAATTACTGGTAAAAAAAAAAGAAAAAATGAGGCGGGCGGATCACCTGAGGTCAGGAGTTTGAGACCAGCCTGACCAACATGGAGAAACCCCATCTCTCCTAAAAATACAAAATTAGCCGGGCATGGTGGCACATGCCTGTAATCCCAGCTAGTCGGGAGGCTGAGGCAGGAGAATCGCTTGAACCCGGGAGGCAGAGGATGCAGTGAGCTGAGATTGTGCCATTGCACTCCAGCCTGAGCAACAAAAGCAAAACTCTGTCTCAAAAAAAAACATATATATCAATAATAAGACACATCCTAATGTAAGAAATGTTATAATGTAAAAAAATGTGGGTCTAGCGCGCCTGTAATCCCAGCACTTTGGGAGGCTGAGGTGGGCAGATCACAATGTCAGGAGATTGAGACCATCCTGGCTAACACAGTGAAACCCCATCTCTACTAAAAATACAAAAAAATTAGCCAGGCATGGTGGCAGGTGCCTGTAGTCCCAGCTACTTGGGAGGCTGAGGCAGGAGAATGGCTTGAACCTGGGAGGCGGAGCTTGCAGTGAGCAGAGATCACACCACTGCACTCCAGCCTGGGCAACAGAGCAAGACTCCGTCTCAAAAAAAAAAAAAAAATGTGGGTCTACGGTATGCTAGTCCCTTGATGAAATGAAATTGTTGCCCTGTACTTAAGAGAAATCATTTTTAATATTCCCAATTACATTTCTATGGAAAAACAAATTTGATGTCAGAAAATCAAATCACTTTATCATGGCTACACTGGTACATCTGAATCAAGGCTATTTTGTATTTCTGAAATAAAGATTTGGTTGTTAGATGCAATGGCAACAGATACTAGTATCCACAACATCACTGTTGAGGATCTCATTTTCCAAAATACACTTTAAATGCATCTCTGATTCTAAAAACAGGCCTACGCACTTGGCAAACATGGGGAAAAGGAAGGCAACACCTTTGAGCAGGATAGTCACCTTCTCAACACATCACTGAGACTGCCAAAAAAAAATCAGAGCTTCGAAAAAAGCTTAAGTTATCACATGGTACATGCTGGTGGAAAGCATACTGCAGAGTCAGAAGACCTGGGTGCTAGTATCACTTCTGATACTCACTGGAAACTTTTGGGATTTCCTCATCTGCCGTACAAAGGTATGGGACCAGTTGGGTTTTAAGGTTTACTTTCTGGCATTAAAATACCAAAATTCTGAGGTTCAAAAGTACTGGCTCTTATTCCCTATTTATTCTAAAAGATTCAAGTTACAGAAACTACTGACCAGTTTTAAAAAGATCTTGCATTACTTTATGCTTCTCTTAAAACTTCACTATTTCAACTTCAAGGGTGCTTATGAAATCCTTAAACTTTCTCATGGAAGAAATCTTTCTCACTTTTCATTGTATTTTCTCTCTCCACTTCAACTGGATCCTTTTCCTTTTTTCTCTTTTTTTGAGACAGAGTCTCACTCTGTCACCCAGGCTGGAGTACAGTGGCACGATCTCGGCTCGCTGCAAGCTCCACCTCCCAGGTTCAAGCAATTCTCCTGCCTCAGCCTCCTGAGTAGCTGGGATTACAGGCGCCTGCCACCACACCCGGCTAATTTTTGTATTTTTAGTAGAGACGGGGTTTCACCATCTTGGCCAGGCTGGTCTTGAACTCCTGACCTTGTGATCCACCCGCCTCAGCCTCCCAAAGTGCTGGGATTACAGGCATAAGCCACCGTGCCAGGCCACTTTTCCTTTTTTCATAAGCTATAAAACCGGGCTCTGGAAGGCATCTACCAGTGTTCACTTGAGTTTTTTCTGTTGCTGTTAACTCTAATCAATATTGCAACACTATGACCTTCAGCAAGTAATATACCATAAGTTGAAACTTAACAGAGGGAACAAAATTCCCTAACATCTGTAGCTCTATTAGCTTCACAGACTAAATAATTTCTGGTCCCTTTTAAAAAAAAAGTTTGCAAGGTGATGTTGTAGCTGCTATTTTTCTAGTGGGAGTGAAAATGTACTCGGAAATGCGGCATGGGAAAAAGGAGTTAGAGTTTTGTGAATTTAGAGGTGTTTACACATTAAGCATTGTTGTCTGTAACCCCTCTTAATATAGAATACATCTTGGTTTAGATCTCAGACCCTTAATAACAAGTTAATCACATGACTTGAATAATTCAAGCCCACTCCAGTAACAAAACTAAACCAGATGGTCACTCTAGGGCCAAATGATCCTGGGAGTCTAGGAAGAACAAACTTCCAGTTCTGTGGGAAGAGGATTGAGAGGACTGCTAAGGGTGGAGTAAGGAACTAGATCTTTTAGACACTCTTCCTTTATTCTCTAGATTTTTCTAGACAGCAGACCTACCTGAGGCTAGGATCTTTCAGAACCTCAGACTAGCAAGACCACAGAAGCGAAAGACACAGGTGGGCAACTTCTTCCTGGGGTTTCCCACCACAGTGGCTGTGCTGCACATCTGATCTTCTACATTCTAACCCACTATCTATTCAAATTAAGCTGGTTTAAAACCATATCCAATATACTTCATTCTTGGTGCTCAAACTCTATTGACCTGAGTGATTACTGGGTATAATGAATTCTTTTTGTCCTTCTGCCTACAACACTCTCAAGAATCTCCAGAAAGCTTTACCAAACAAACCAACTATTTCATACTTGCTAACGTTATCTAGCCAGACCTTTGTCCTCAAGTGATTGGCAACTGTTAGCTATTGAGTGCACACTCATCAATGTACACTTTTAGAATGTAATCTCAAGAAAGGAATTAAGTCTCATAAAATATTCAGTACAAGCAGAATTAAGAGCAAAGCGGAAAAAGAAAACTAACTTTGAGTGTTTATTACATATGAGATGCTTTATATAAATTGCTCCACTTATTCTGCAGTGAACCCAGATCATCCTGTACATCATCATTGCTAAAATGCACATTTTTCACTTTTTAAAAAAACAGGATACATGTGACAACCACTGGTGTGTCACAATTTTAATAAGCAATCGTTTTTCATTGTTAGTGGTAAACAAAATAATGGTCCCCCTTACAAGTGATGGTGCTTCAGGCCCCTTAAAATGTGTTAATATTTTCATGTGATTGGAAACACTGAAAAACAGATTAAGTGTCCAGGGTTATTACACAGACTGAAAAGGGACTAGCCAGACTTCAAACCCTGATGTGGCTGACTCCAAAGTTTCTTTCTACTATAACCTACCTGACAAGCACAGAGACTTTGAATATGGCAAGAATTTTCTATAGTCAGCGTGTCTCAAAGACTAGCAACCTTGGGTGCTAAGTTTTCGGGAACTGATGTGTCCACAAACCGCCTGGTGGAGACACTGCAAATAAGCTGGTTTAGATCCCAGCCAACCATAAGCTTCTAGGAGTCTATGCGGCTATGCCGATCCATTCCGTGTGCAGAAACCATCTTTCCCCTGACATACAATCCTGCGGAGGAGGAATTCGAAGTGCAGGACCTTTCCGTACTAGGGACAGCCTCATCCCCCAACTTTCTACTGAGACACTCTTCCCCTACCTCTCAACCCAGACCCTTACCTTCCCCACCAAGTTCACCTTGGACCTCTTCACCCCCAACTCCAAATAAGGCCAGTCTAGACGCCACCCCCACCCTGTCACTTGTCACCGCGGGGCAGAGAGCAAGCTCCCAAATTTGCAGGGCTCCCGGACCCGAATCCTGGCTCAGCCACCCAACACCTCCATCTGCCAGCGGCCTAAGTCATGCCCCCCGCCCCACGTATCCAGCAAAGCTCCTTCCACCGTAGGAGTCCCCGACTCGAAGCCGGAATCCCAAGCGGCTCCCAGGCCCCCGCCGAGGTCCAGCCCTGAGGGCCCAGCCGCGGCCTGGGCCAGGACGTTGGGTCCTGCGGGGCCAAGAACCCGCGGACGCCAGGAAGACAGTACTGGCTGGACTCACGGAGGAAGCTGCGCGACAGGAGACGGGCGGCGGCGAGGCCGCTGCTGCCGGAGACCATGGTAGCGATGTCAGCGGCAGCGGCAAGAGTTGCGGTCATCCACCAATGACACTCCCAGGCCCCCGGGGACCTCACAGGGGCAGAGGCCGGAGGAGGCAGAGGGTGGCCACAGCAGTCGCCTGAACAAATTTCCCTTTACAGAGGATTCTTCACGAAACAGCGGGAATGGCACGGTGAAAACAAAGAGGCATCCTATCGGAGAGGCAGATAATAACTCAGCTCCTTCCTAGAAATGTGGGTTTGATTAACATTAATTATAACAGCAGCTGAGGGAAAACCCCACGCGAGACTGGCCGGCGCGTGGCATTGTGGGCAATGTAGTCTGACGGTCGCGACTGGTTCGTAGCTTTTGAGTGAGGCGGCGGGAAAGGAGCGAGGGGAGAGCGGTAGTGAGACCGGGGAGACAAGGGACTTGAAGACTAGGAGGGAAGAAACAGCGAGGTGAGATGCGAAGAGCAGTGCCAGTACTTCATATCCCAGGCCCATCTCCTCCCCGCTTCGTTTTCCTCGTTTGCTATTAGAGAGAATAGTATTTCTCACCGCGTACCTGTCTGTGCCTGGACCCGGAAGGGTTGCCGCTGGGGCGGGAATTCGAACTGGCACTGGTGGCCTGTGAAGGGAAAGATGTGATGAGAAAGACCGAAACCTATCTTACTGACAGTTAATTTCTAGGAATGTGAATTTTTTTAGTTAAATAATCATGCAGTCTTTGACTAGCACTAAGTGCATGAGTGTTTATTCCCTGGGGATCCTAAGGGCTGAAATTCGAGGTCAAATGTGACTTTGCTCCCTGATTGGACAAACAGTTCCCTCTTCTGTAACAGCTTTAGAAGGAACCTTGGAGAGTCCCAGAGTCAAAAGGTAAACAAGAGATGAAGTAATCTGCGTCTCTGCCGAAAATCGTGCTCCTGAGATTCCTCATCAGAATTGTCAATAACATTGCAATCCTGATTTACTTAGGTAGTCATTATAATTGGCACTGAGCTGTGGGATGGATGAGTGGGATTACCCCAGGAGATTGCCCAATACTTCATTTATGATCCAAATATTGTCATTAACAGGTTGGACTTCACTGCAAATAAACTCCTCCGTCATGGATCATGTTCTTGTGATAATTAAATTCCTCAGAGTTAAATAGTATCAGTGATTTCCAGATATATCCATTATAACAAATTGGACATTTTTATGGCAAATAAATAGAAAATCCCTTGCTATTTTAAATAGCAAAATTCTTCCTGAGGTGTCGCTTGATAAGTTATATGTTTAGTTTCATTTAATTGATAAAATGCATGATGACAAAAAATATAATTTCAGTACACTTTTAATGAAAATTTATATTTCCATGAAGACGGAGATTTTTATTTGTTTTGTATCCTGGAGTATCCCCAGCACCTAGAACAATGCTTTACACAAATAACTCATCGTTGAATTGAATTGATATATATATATATAGGAGAAATAGTAGTATATAGATTATTTTTTGGATCCACAGGCAATGTTTGATGGACTTAGGACATTTCAACCTCTTGTAATAACTGCACCCCTGTGGCAGACTAGGTCTCACTAACGCAGGCCTCCATAACAATGTTTCAGTACTGACTGAGTGGTTAAGTTAAATATTAAAAGCCAGTGCCCTTATACAAAGGCTGGGATGTAACAGAAACCCACCAAGGGTTTTACCTAGGCCTTTCCTGGGCCTTAAAGTGTGACAAATTAATGAAGGAATTATTAACAGAACCCATTTAGGATTAAACAAGTTTTATTGGGGGTCTGAGGAAACTCCCCAGGCCTCCACAAACAAGTTTATTGGAGGTCTGAGGAACTCTCCAAACCTCTGTGATTTAGCAGGAGACAAGATAAGGGTAATCACCCCAGCACCTAAACCCATGTAGATTAAGTAAATTTACTGAGGCTTCAGAGGAAGGTCTTCAGTACTCAGACCTTAGTTATAGATTAAAAGAAGTTAATCACTTGTGTCTTTAGATAAATGCATGCTTACACGTAAACATATAGCTTAGAAGGTATATAAACTCTGGAAAACTGTAATTTTGAGTTGGTCTGGTGATAATTTCCAGGCCTTCTCCCTGTAACCGGTTGCAGAAATAAAAACTGTCTTCCTCCCCAGTTCATCTTCATCTCATTATTGGGCCACAAAAAATAGCAGCCCAACCCTCAATTTGGTCCAGGAACACCCCTACCTCAATTCTGTAGCTCATAGGTAGGGGACAACTACACTAGTCAATACCTCACCACTCATCTTTGTATGCAGATTGAGTTTGGGAATCAGACATGTCTGGGTTCAAATTCCAACTCTGCCACTGGCTACATGACCTCTGGGTTTCAGGTTTTATTACTGAGATGGGTATGAAACTCCCTAATTCATAAGAGTGTTGTGAACATTTAATACATTTAGTATATAAAGCTACTGTCACCTTGTACCAAATAGTCGATAATGGTAGTTATTATCATTAAAAAACTGTCTTTTTTACATGGCAGGATCATGTTTTAAAGGTTTTAACCAAAGTGAGTAACCAAATTAGAATAGGATATTTCTATTTGTCTCAAAACTTTGTCTAAAGCTCTAAAGCTGAAGACAACAAGCCTTACCTCCACATCCATAAGGAGGGCAGTCTAGGAGCTACTTCTCTCTGAAGTTTGATAGGAAGTGGCCAAACTTGTCTTTGAATTCTCACCCCCACATCCCAGCCGGCTCAGATAAGCAAAAGACTAGAATTCACTGTATGAGGGTGTGAAAGGAAAATAAATCTCGGGACCCCAAAGTCATCAAGCCAAGAGAAAAGTCCAGCTGGGAACTGCATGAGGCAAATCTACCTCCCATTTTATTCCTAAATAATATAGCTACAAAGATAATAAGCTACATACCTCCCTCAGAATTTGCCCACAGGAAATTCCTGGTGGATAAAGGACAGGCAGAACTCAATCATCACTCTGAGGCTCACCTGAGACAGATGCATATCTGATTGCTCCCTCTGCCCTATTGTTTATGTAAAAATGCAGATTCACTGAGCCAGACTAAATTGTGTATTCAGTGGAAGGCTGATCAAGGACTCAAAAGAATGCAACCTTTTGTCTCTTATCTACTTCTAACCAGGAAGTCCCTGCCTTACTGGATGGACCAATGTACATCTTACAAATATTGATTGATATGTCATGCCTTCCTAAAATGTATAAAAGCAAGCTGTACCCCCAACCACCTTGGGCACCTGTCATCCAGACTTCCCAAGTCACGGGTGCATCCTTAACCTTGGCAAAATAAATTTTCTAAATTGACTGAGACCTGTCTCAGATATTTTGGATTAACAAGGGGACTGATGCTTCTGAGTCTACAGTTGGCAGTTTAATGTTCTTGTTTCCTTCCACTCCCAGCCAAGTTTGTGGGTGAGGGCTTCTTACCAAAACATTACTGGTATTAAATCTCAGGATAAATCCCTATAGAACTGCAGAAATTCATGAGCCCACCTTAGTTAGCTAGATAGGTCTTGGTCAGAGAATGCTTGAGGAAACCTGAATTTGGAAGGCATGCCTAACTGTTAAGGCTATGTCTGCCTCCTTCCTAGAGAATTGCAATGGCAGGAAGCTAGCTGGAGCAGTCCTCATCAGCAGGCAGGGCAATATTTGGTGTATCAAGATGTGTTAATATTCTTGTGAGTAAAATGCATGCCAAGAAAGAAAGTTGAACCTCCCCCTGAGAGACATGCTATCCTCTGAGGCAAGGAACCCTAGCATAAAAGACTGTAGAAAACCCCCAGAGGGAGGAGGAAGGCAGGAAGAGTTACGAGGCCAGCCAAAGAGTACCCAACTCACATCAGGATACTGTGCAGGGGAGTGGGGGAGGAGTTTCTGAAAAATCCATGAAGTGCTCAGAAAGAGCCAGCATTCCAAAGAGAAAATAGAACATCAGGAGAGAACCACAAATAATACCATCTAAGAGATTGTATCCAAACCAAACCCCACTACTGCAGGAACATACAGCAAGGGTGTGAAGGGAGGAGGAGTAAAAGAAGAGTGGGAGACAGACCTCAGCCCCTTCCTTCCCAGCTGCAGGTTGTGGAGCCACAGATCATGCCAGACCTGGCAGGGAGGGAGGAGCTTTAAGTTAGGTATAAGTTTGAAGTTTTTAATTGGATTGGATGGAATCTTTAGTTGTTGGTTTTTGAAATAGGTAATTTATTACCATGGATGAAAATTCAAAAGGTACAGTAAATTTTAAAATATAAACAGTGAGAAATCTTCCTTCTAGTCTCCCCACCACCCAGTTCTCCCAAGGGGAAGCCAGTACTATCCAGTTTCTTGTGTATCCTTCCAGAGCTTTTTGTGTATGTGTATTCAAGCATATACATATATCCCTTCCCCCTACCCCACCCTTCCATGTTCTCACTAATGTGTGAATAAACAGGGACAATTAGAGATATGTGCTGAGTCAGGAGACTCAGCAGTCTGGGTGGCTGGTGTGTAGAGTAGCAGCTCCAGGGGGTATCTTTTCTGCAACCAAGAATCTTGACAAGACTGAGCTAAGTAATGAGTCTCAATCTGTTGGAGCAAAGTCTCTCATTTGCATTTTTTTCATTTGCATTGTTTTTAACGAAATAAATTCATTATAGTCCCTCATGTGTGGAATCCAGTCAGAGCAGAAGGGAGAAGAGTTGACCAAGATTTGGAGTTTTCTGCCTATTCGATAAATTTTGGCTCTTTATGTTGAAAAGCAATTATAGTTCTATATCTTACCTTGATTTTATGTGACTCCCCCATTCTACCAGAATGTCAGATTCTTTTCCTTTCACCAGAGTTTTGTCTAAATTCCTGGAGTGATGCTAGGGTGAGGTGGATGTAGTGTAAGGAGTATTTTATCTTCTGTCTGTGCTGGCATCTCCATCAGGAGATGGTCCTTAGCTGTGGTCCACGCTACTGCTGCATCATCATTTACTCCTGCTTTGAAGGCCTGTTTTGCTCTGGTTCTGTCAGCTATCTCTGGGCTCTTCTCAGGCATATGAGAACCTTTCAGCCTCTGTGGGCTACAAGAAACATCCCCACTCACCAAAACATACCATTTAGCTGCATCTTGCCACCAGTTTGTGTTCTTGCTCTGACATGCACTCTTGCTGTCTTACTCTGTCTCTCCTACTCCCCTAGAAGTTCCAGCTTTGTGGACTTGTTACAAGACAGTGGTCCTGATCCAGATCCCAAGAGAGGGTTGTTAGATCTCATGCAAGAAAGAATTCAGGGCGAGTCCACAGTGCAAAGTGAAAGCAAGTTTATTAAGAAAGTAAAGGAATAAAAGAATGACTACTCCATAAACAGCAGCACCGAAGGCTGCTGGTTGCCCATTTTTATGGTTATTTCTTCATGATATGCTAAACAAGGGGTAGATTATTCATATCTCCCGTTTATAGACCATATAGGGTAACTTCCTGATGTTGCCACGGCATTTGTAAACTGTCATGGCACTGGTGGGAGTGTAGCAGTGAGAATGACCAGAGGTCACTCTGGTCACCATTTTGGTTTTGGTGGGTTTTGGCTAGCTCCTTTACTGCAAACTGTTTGATCAGCAAGGCCTTTATGACCTGTATTTTGTGCTGACCTCCTATCTCATCCTGTAACTTAGAATGCCTTAACTGTCTGGGAATGCAGCACAGTAGGTTTCAGCCTCATTTTACCCAGCTCTTATTTAAGATGGAATTGCTCTGGTTCACACGCCTCTGACATTTTCCGCCTCACTTTTATAAGAGAATCCTTAATTCTAAGGGTTGTAGAGGGGCAAAGATTCATATTCTCTAACTTCTTCAGGCTGAATAAGGCGATGATATTCCTGCCTAACTATGAGGGTCTGTTGCATTCAAGGTAGAGAGGAGCTCAGTCAGAAGGCCTCGTTATGTTAAGATCCAATCATAAAGCTTGAGTTTTGACAAAAGGTGATATCTGGAAGATTAGTAATTGTTTAATTTAAGAAAACATTCAGGCTGGGTGCTGTGGCTCACGCCTGTAATCCCAGCACTTTGGGAGGCTGAGGTGGGCAGATCACGAGGTCAGGAGATCGAGACCATCCTGGCTAACACGGTGAAACCCCGTCTCTACTAAAAATACAAAAAATTAGCAGGGGGTGGTGGGCACCTGTAGTCCCAGCTACTTGGGAGACTGAGGCAGGAGAATGGCATGAACCCAGGAGGCAGAGCTTGCAGTGAGCCGAGATTGCACCACTGCACTCCAGCCTGGGCGACAGAGTGAGACTCCATCTCAAAGAAAAAAAAAAAAAAGAAAAGAAAACATTCAGTAAGCTTGTCCTGTATTCCCACACAAAGAGTATAACAGCAATATATTCCACAAGGGTAAACAAGTAAAGTTATTCCAAGAAAACTAAATTAGAAAGCTTTCCATGAACTGGGCAATTGAATTGTTGGAACCAAGCTGATATGGTGTTGCTAGATGATTCCAATATGTGCCCAGGATTAGAGTATTGATCCAAATTTTTACATTACCCAACTCTCTTGTTTCTTCTGAGTAGCAGTCAGAGATTACTAGTTGTTTCACAGGAATAAGCAGGGTTAGCCTAAATTGCAGAGACAAACTTAAAAACAATTGATAAGACTAGAATCTAATAATTCCAATTTTTACTAAAGACAAAGCATGGTAAGACCAATTTGTTTTATTATACTTGGGCTGATTATTTGTATAAAGTACAGCAAGAATAATTATTTTTCATGTAAGCTCTTTTTAAGTTGGCTTTGATGGAACTCTCTTCCATAGAACAATCTCAGATAAGACTTTTTTAAAGCCGAGCCCTGCCACAGGTTTGTATCCTCAAATACCTAGGAGTTGGGTAAATTTCTCTCCTTTTGAGGTCCCAAGATAACCTGGGGCTCCTGGACCTGTGAGAACATGGCATTCTTTACTTACCATTATTTACTTAACTTCTTTACTTACAGGCCAGAAACCCTGTACAGGGACTGTGTAGGCAAGGTGTGAGGCCAGTTCCCCAAAGGGCTTTTATTGGCTCTACAAGTCAAGCTTGATTCCTTAAAGGAAAGTACACCATTCCAGTCAAAGCCTTGGTAAAATAATCAATTTCTCCAATTGTGTCCTGTTACAAAAGAAAACAGATTCTTATTGCACTTATGCAAATAACTATATTGCTATAAATTAAGAATACTCTCAGTTTCCAAATTTTGGAGAAATCAGGTAGAGAGAAACAAATATGATGCAAATTTTGTTCACAGCAGCATACTCTAATCAATTGCTAAAACCTGTAAATAGCTCAAAAAAAAAAGTTTCCTCAATTCTGAAAAGCAAAACAAAGGATCAGCAGCATTTTAAGCAAAGTTAAAAAGATTAGGCTTCTTCAGCTTAGTCCATGTAGTTAACTTCTGTTTGATAGTTATGAACATTATAGCTCTGTATGAGAGTTCTGAAAATATTTTCCTCTGTTCTGATGTCACAGTCTCCAGTTATCAGAAAACCTGCATTTAAGAATACCAGTTAGAGTTCTATAATTGATTATAAACCAACTTCTAAAGAGGATTAAAACAAGGTAATAATTGTTTGTGGATGACAAAACGTCTTAGGATAGCTACAGTTAAAAACACGACTGACAAAGAAATTTGGTTACCTCTGTGGCATACAATAAATCAAAACAACAATTATAATCATTACTGATAATGTACACTAAGTCATATCAAAATTATAGGAGTTTCCCATAGTTTTGGAACACATATACCAATAACACATTTATACAAACACAGCCCAAGGAAAACCAAACACCATTTTTACGAATTTTTGTTAAAGAGCAGATCATAAGCAGGTTTTTGCTCTAAGAAAAACCTGGTTTGCATTTATTCCAATGTTCAGTTTACAGAAAAACGGAATACCCCTTTAACTTTAGCCAGTGTGTTCACACAGAATCTCTTTTACAATTACTTTTTCACAAAACTTTCACAACTAGCTTAAACCTTCAGATTTATCCTAACTTAAAACAATCCTTTAATCCTTTAATCTAGGCAAGAAAAATCCACATTCCCATGCCTTCTTACAATCTTTTTTTTACCACAAACACATTTTACTTTTCTTACACATCTTGCATGTAAAACTGTTTCTTCAAGAGTCTCAATTACATGTTACAATGTTAACACTTAGAAACTTTTATTTTTGATGAAAACCTTGACAAGTTCAAGATTTTAATTATGTGCTAGGTGTGGAGCCTAGCCTAGGAGACAACAGGCAGAAGTGCAGATAAGAGCTGACTCCAGCATAGCTAGGAGGCTAACTCCACATGTCCCAAGGCCGTACCTTACTTAAGCAAGCAAGTTGTATAGTGAGAGTCATAGTGGCATTTTATGAGGCATTTAGGAGGTCTAACAACCTTTGAATTGTACAACATTTCTTGCATAAAACCTTTCATGGCTTACACAGACCATCTGAGACATTCTTGGACTTTCTGACTTGCCCTAAACATCCCTCCTTTTAAACAACCAATCATTTTACTTTAGGACAAGAATTTAACATATGAGATCCTTTCTTATATAAAATCTCTCTATTTATAATCTTTGTGTAGCTAGGGGGCATGGCTAATTCCACATGTCCCCAGGCCTTATCTAGAATCTAATGGCTTTAAAGTAGGTAAATTGAACAATTTTTAAAAGTTAAAGAGGTGGTTTATGACCTTAAAGCATTTAGCAAACTTAATCTGACCTGCATAATTTAGACTAAATGTTTTTATTTTATCAATAATTTTTAATAAATTGAACACTTTTTAAAAGTTAAAGAGGTGGTTTATATGACCTTAAAGCATTTAGCAAACTTAATATCTGACCTACATAATTGAGACTAAATGTTTTTATTTTATCAATAGTTTTTAAAGCTGTTTTTATTTCCCAAAGATTACTAAAGTTACCTGAACTAAAAAGCATTAGTTTTTATTTAACTTTCAAAATATTTGATCTAAGTGCTTATTTTTATTTAAGCCAATTAATTAGAGTTTTTTTATATAAACATTACACACAACACATATATAGCTACACACAAAGACAGAAGAAGATTACTACAGTAGTTGTAAGATTTTTCATTTGCTGGTTTTTAAGTTTCTTAATTGGATTACTAGCTTTAGGGTGGAGCCCTTGGAAGAACAGGGCCAGGAAAGGGTCTGTGGTGCCTCCTGTTTATCCCAAGGAGTCCAGGCTGTTAGAGCTTGAATATCTGTTTTTAACTAAACTGATTTTAACCATAGCACTCTTTAATAAAGCCCTTTTAGAATTTCTTATGCCAAATGGCTGATATTTCCGGCTTTTGAACTTTACCAAAGATAACCTCCCAGGTGCTTAGAGAAAAGAAAATTTAAGACAGTACAGGGAGGAGAAGAGAATAGACAAGGTCATGCATATATTAAACCAGAGATTACTTACTTCGTAGGTGGGGAATCAAATCTGGACTGCCACTGTGAAAGTGCAAAACCTTGGCTAGTGAGCTACAGCATGGGGTACTCTCCATTTCCTTTCCTAGAAGTCTAGGGTCATTAATTTTGAGTTTGCAAAGGCTTTCAACTATTTAATATGATTTTTTAGAGCTAACTATGACATGAACCCTAAAATTTCTGTTCCCTGGAAGGCAGAGACCAAGAGAAAGTACCGCCACATGGTTAAAAGGTCAAGCTTCCAAGGACATATAATGAGGTGGAGACTTCATCCAGTTTTTTTGTTTGTTTCAGGGACCTGCAGCCAAGTTTGTTACTGACCAGCTTGTTGGGTTGTCTTGAAAAGTGGGCTTACAGGTGTTCTAAGCCCATGTTTTATCCTAAAGTACCCCTTGATACAGAAAAACAAATTCATAGCACAAAATACACCAGCTTAAGACTAGCCTTAGAATTCTTTTTCTCATTCATCAAAATTTTACAGAGGAGATAAACACTGATTTTTTTTCCCATTCATGCAACCGTTTGCACAGAGAGAGAGAAGCCAGAAATCTGACCGGTAAGAAATTCTTACCCTTTTGCCAGCATGCCAGGCTTCTGGGTTCCCTTTCCCTGAGTGGCCCTAGTGATCCAGCTTGCAGCACCATCACCCTGGGGGCCAAGCCACATCATAAAGGAAAATTATTTTTTTTCTTTCTGGCCAAAGCAAAATACATGTGATAAAACATAGACATTAGCCACTCTGCTTAGCACCTATTATCAAACTGGCAAGGCTTAAATTTGCCCCTAGACAGGCCCCGTCATCTTTAATCCAACCTCTGACTTGGAGTTTCAACATGTGGTCTCTGGGCAAGATGGTTGCCCTGAGTAACAGAAAAGATAGGATAAGAAAAGTAGAGAAGTAAAGTATTGCCTGTGGCAGGGTGAGGAAGGTGAAGCGCTTAGGGAGGCCAGAGAAAAGACCCACTCATTGCAGCCAACAATGAAAAGTACAGTTGGCCGCTTGTCGGTAACAAAGGGATCTTTTCCAGCAGTCCCATCAGCTCTCAAATTTCTCCTTTTAGGGAGGAAAAAGCTCCCCGTGTCCCACAATCCTGTACCTGCCTAACCCTGTCACCCACAGCCAACAGCAAAGTATGCAAGGCAGATTATTCCAAAGAGAATAGCATTTAACATCCTATAGTGCCAAACCTGTACTTAGCCAAGAGGGACTTTACCAAGTGGGGCCTCTAACCCCCTAAATCTTAGAAGGGACTCTAACCTTCATAAGTTGGGCCTTTAACCCAAGGTTGGTCAAGCATCCTTGCCTTTTATTAAGAGGGGCTTCTAACCCACTCTGTCTTAAGGAGAGACATTAACTCCTAAGTTGGGCCTCTAACCCAATCCCATTCTTTACCTGAGTATATGCACTCCACTTATCCAAAGTCAGCCAATCGGTGCATGCAGATGATTTTCCTATGAGTCGGGGGTCTCTTCAGTATCATCCCTTCCGTGGTTCACCAGAAATATGTTACAGGACACCAACACTTACCCAAAGGTAGCCATTGGGTCAGGGTTTCTGCACTATAGTCCCCTATGGGCCATCAGAAATATGTTACAGGACAAAGGTCCCAATCCAGACCCCAAGAGAGGGTTCTTGGATCTTGCACACAAAATAATTCAGGGCGAGTCCACAGTGCAAAGTGAAAGCAAGTTTATTAAGAAAGTAAAGGAATAAAAGAATGGCTACTCCACAGACAGAGCAGCCCTGAGAGCTGCTGGTTGCCCATTTTTATGGTCATTTCTTGATGATATGCTAAACAAAGCATGGGTTATTCCTGATTCCCCTTTTTAGACCATGTGGGGTAATGTCCTGACATCACCATGGCATTTGTAAATTGTCATGGTGCTGGTGAGAGTGTAGCAGTGAGGACAACCAGAGTGACCTCTGGTCAGCTGGTTTTGGTATGTTTGGGCCAGGTCCTTTACTGCAACTTGTTTTATGAGCAAAGTCTTTATGACCTGTATTTTGTGCTGACCTCCTATCTCATCCTGTGACTTAGAATGCCTTAACCATCTGGGAATGCAGCCCAGTAGGTTTCAGCCTCATTTTACCCAGCTCCTATTTGTTGGGGTGATCAGACCCAACACCAGGTCGTTGGGGCGACGAAGTCCGGTGGAGTCAAAGGATTGAGAAAAAGACAGTTTGAGAGAGAAAATGGGACCAGGGGGCCATCGCAATTGTGGAGGCTGCAAAGGCCCCGAGCTCTGGGAGCCACGCTATTTATTGGTAATCCAACAAAGAAACAGGTGGTGAGAATGGGGGGGTCAAAAGGGCAGGCACATGATCTACAGCTGTGACAGTTTAGCATTTATATGGAACATGTTCTGCTACTTGAGATAATGGGCATACAATTGATCTAGGAGCCTGGGAGGGCTAGAAGCAAGGAGCTAGCAAGTCTAGACACATTCCAGAGGACATTATGTCAGACATGCAAGCCCTGCCTCAGCTTTTTTCCCAACACTCAGCTTTTTCCCAACATGCTCCCCTTCTCTTTTTTGTAAAGGAGAAGGTATCATTATTACTATCATTATTACTAGCATAAAAGGTGGCCTCTTTTAATTGAGCAAGGCAATTGCAGGCTGTGCAGCCCTTAATTGCTGCTTGGTGCTCCAGCTTCATTTTTCTTAGCCCTTATTCAAAATGGAGTCACTCTGGTTTGAATGCTTCGCACATATCTCCCCTTTCCCTTTTACAAGAGGATCCTTAATTGTAGGAGTTGCAGAAGGATGAAGGTCCATCTTCTGTAACTTCTTCATGCTGAATAGGGGCGATGATATTCCTGCCTAACTATTAGGGTCTCTTGTATTCAGGGTAGAGAGGAGCTCGTCAGAAAGCATTGGTCCATTAAGCATTGTGACTCCGGTCAGTCCTCATTCCATCTTCGCATTCAGATTCAACTGGCTCATACTGGGGGAACCTGGTCCATGGCTGGATCCATGGGTCTCTCCAGTCTCCTGTTCCATGGTCGTACACATCTTGAGGGCATCCACATGGTTCATTCATCTCCTGCAAAAACACAGGCATACCTTCACCCCCATGTTACTAAATCTACTGAAACAGAAGCAAAAATTTTTGTGGCTGTAGCTGAGAGGCCACTGATAATGAGAAACAGGCCCCTTCTAACAGAAGGCACAGAGAAAGCAAATCAAGGCTTCTCAGACCTTCAGATCACACTGTACAGGTGGGTCCACTAGATGCTGTGGCTCATGGTAGTTCTTCAGATGTTTGTTGGGCACCCACACAGGCACCTGATTGTCACCTGGAGAGACACAAGCAAATCCTCTTCCCCATATAGTTATCTTTCCTCTTTCCCAGCTCTTAGTATGTGCATCCCTCCACCATATATCTTGTCCAGCTTTTTATTTTCCTTTTGTCCTGTCAGGTGTTGTTCTGCTGCAGTTATGGGTTGGTCTTTTTGTAAATTTAAAAAATGTAATGTTAATAAAGCTAGATGCAATTGCATATGC
This sequence comes from Pongo pygmaeus, assembly GCF_028885625.2. Classification (NCBI taxonomy): domain Eukaryota; kingdom Metazoa; phylum Chordata; class Mammalia; order Primates; family Hominidae; genus Pongo; species Pongo pygmaeus. Next base: position 48,824,361 of record NC_072385.2, on the reverse strand, counting down.
GGTGTTTTATGTTCCTGGTCTCCTGCCTTCTGCTTGTGTATTTGAGTTTTTAAAGTATGATAAGCTCTTTCCACTATTGCCTGTCCTTGTGGGTTATATGGAATACCCGTAGTATGGGTAATATTCCATTGTTGAAAGAATGTAGCCATGGCTTTACTACACTATCCTGGGCCATTATCAGTTTTGATTTTTTTTCTGGGATTCCCAAAACACAAAAGCAAGATAAAAGATATCTTTTAACATGAGCTGTAGCCTCCCCTGTTTGACATGTGGCCCAGATAAAATGTGAATAGGTATCTACTGAAACATGAACAGAGGACAATTTTCCAAAAGCAAGAATATGTGTTACATCCATCTGCCAGAGGGAATTTGGAGATAAACCTCTAGGGTTAACTCCTGTTCCTTGATGTGGCAAATGCAGGACGTGGCAGGCAGAACAGTGTTGCACAATTTCTTTAGCTTGTTCCATGATAGACCATATCTTTTCCTAAGGCCTGCAGCATTAAGATGGGTTAAAGAATGAAATGTTTGTGCATCAGCAAAAGCTGCAGACACCAATGCATCCACCCTTTGATTAAGTTTGATTAAGGTTAGTATGTGCTCTCATGTGAGTGATATAAAAAGGTGAATGCCTTTGTTGTACTGCTTGCTGTAAAGAATGAAATAAAAGATTAAGTTGTTCATCAGTCACATTTCGAATTAAGGCACATTTAATATTTTATGTGGCTTGCACTACATAGGCTGAATCGGAAACAATGTTTACTGGCTGTTTAAAAGTTAACACTGTTATCACAGCCATAAGTTCAGCCCTTTGAGCAGAAGCAAAGTCAGTTAGCAAAACTTGTTGAGGTCCTGCAAATGAGGCTTTTCCATTACTAGATCCATCAGTAAAAAGAGTAACGGCCCCTTTGGATAGGAGCTTTTTGAGTAATAGAAGGCAAAATCCAGGATGTTAATTTTAGAAACTGAAATATCTTAGATTTAGGATAATGATTACCAAGAATGCCGACAAAAACTGCCAAATTAATTTGCCATTCTTGGGAATTAACATAGGCTTGTTGGATTTGTTGTTTAGTTAATGGAACTATAATCTGATTTGGATCATATCCCATTAGCTTTGTTGTGCGCAGTCTTGCTTGTCCTACTAGCACAGCAATTTGGTCTAAGTACAGAGTGAATGTTTTGGTCGTATTGAGAGGTAGAAAAAACCACTCAACCTGATCATCCTATTGAACTATAACTCCTGTAGGCAAATGCTTAGTAGGAAAAACTAAAAACTGTAATGACTGTATTGGATTAATTCATTCTACTTGTGCTTGCTGAATTTTTTCCTCAATTAATTGAAGTTCCTCCAATGCTTCTTTGGACAGGGAGCGTTTACTGTTAAGGTTAGAATCACCTCGTAAAGTAGAAAAGAGGTGAGACATAGCATAGGTAGGAATGCCTAAAGTTGGATGACTCCCATTAATGTGTCCTAATAATTTTTGGAAATCATTTAAGGTTTCTAAATTATCTCTTTGAATTTGAACCTTTTGAGGCTTAATAGCACTTTGTTCTACCTTCATTCCTAGATATTGAAAGGGGTAGAAGTTTGGATTTTATCGGGGGCTATAATTAACCCTGTCGTATCTACAGCCTTTTCTAACTGTTTGTAGCACAACATCAATTCTTCCCTAGTTTCAGCCGCACACAGACTATCATCCATGTAGTGGATGATATAACATTTTTTAAACTGTTCTCTAACTTGCTTAATAGCTTTCCTGACAGAAGTTTGGCAAATAGTCGGACTATTTAGCATGCCTTGTGGTAGTACTTTCCAATGGTATCTGTTTGCTGGTTCTTTATTATTTATGGCGGGAAAAGTAAAAGCAAATTTTTCATAATCTTGGGCAGCTAAAGGAATGGTAAAAAAGCAATCCTTTAGATCTATCACTATGAGAGGCCAGTATTTTGGGATAATTGTTGGGGAGGGTAACCCTGGTTGTAGTGCACCCATGGGTTGAATTACAGCATTAACAGCCCTTAAATCTGTTAACATTCTCCATTTCCCTGATTTTTTCTTAATGACAAATACAGGAGAATTCCAAGGGGAGAAAGTAGGCTCTATATGACCCTTTTGCAATTGTTCCTGCACCAGCTCTTTTAAAGCATCCAGTTTTTCCTGTTTCGGTGGCCATTGCTCTACCCAAACCAGTTTGGCAGTTAGCCAAACAAGAGGAATGGGAGCCGGAGGCTCAACAATGGCTGCTTCTAAAAATGACACCCCAATCCGGTCCAATCTGTTTGTCCTGTTAACTCTAAAGGTTCTGATTGGCCATTTTTATCTTTTCCTAGTCCTTTTCCTGGGAGATATCCCATATTTCTCATCATTTGTCTACTATTACTACTATATTGATCCATAGGAATAGATATTTTAGCATCCCATTGTTGCAATAAGTCTCTACCCCATAAATTAACAGGAATAGATGAAATGATAGGCTGAATTGTGCCTTCGTGACAATCTGACCCTTGACATGGTAAAATCAAGGAACTTTGAAAAACTTCCGAGGCAGCTCCTACTCCAGCAATACAAATGGATGCCTTTTGCTTAGGCCAATGCTCGGGCCATTGGTTTATAGCAATAATAGGGACATCAGCTCCAGTATCTACTAGTCCTTCAAAATCTTTTCCCTCAATAGTTACTGTGCAAATAGGTTTTTTGTCAGACACTTGATTAACCCAATATACAGCCGTTCCTGTTGGATTAGTACTACCAAAGCCTCCTGTTCTTTTCACTGTGCTTCTTCCTAGATTTATGTAAGGTAACAGCAACAACTGAGCAATTCTTTTCCCTGGGGAGGCAGACCACGGAGTTGAGGAACTAATAACTAATTGAATTTCTCTGGTATAATCACAGTCAATTATTCATGTATGTACAGTAACCCCTTTTAAATTTAGACTAGACCTTCCAAGTAATAGACCAACTGTTCCTGGGGGTAAGGGTCCCCTAACTCCCATGGGGACCTTTTTTGGTGGCTCCCCAGGAAGTAGGGAGATGGGAATTGTGCTGCAGAGGTCTACAACAGCATTGCCTGCTGAGGCAGGGGACAATTTTTGTACATTTGTAAGGGCACTGGCTGTGCCGGCTATGCCTCAGTTTGTTGAGGGGCTCGAGGCAGGCCCCTCTTCCCATTTCCCAAAAGAAGTCTATCTTTGCTAAATTTAGAATGACACTGACTTGCCCAGTGATAGCCTTTTTCACAATGGGGACATACACTGGGACTTTTCTGTTGATTGATGGTAGCTCTTGCCTTTTTATTTCCTTTTCTATGTTCCTTTTTTGTGTGTCCAAATTGCCCACAATTAAAGCAAGAGCCTGAGAAACGGGGCATATTCTACTCTTAATCCAGCCATAGCCTGAGCTAAAAGAGTAGCCTTATGTAAGTTACCTCCAATGCTATCACAAGCCTTAATATATTCAGCTAAATGAGCCTTCCCTCTCGGGTCTAATAGCAGTTTGACACTCTGCATTAGCATCATCATATGCAAGAAGCTGTATTACAACATCTTGAGGTGTTTTATCAGTTATGGCTTTATACACAGCCTCTTGGAGCCGAGCAATAAAATCAATATATGATTCTTTAGGTCCTTGTTGGACAGAACTAAAAGAAGGATATTTTTCCCCTGTAACATTTATCCTTTCTCATGCCCATAAGCACACAGAGCACAGCTGAACAATGGCAACATCCTCCATTACTGCTTGATTTTCTAATCGACCCCAATCAGGTCTGACCCCCATTAACTGTTCAAAGGAAACAAGCACAGGTAGTTGTGCTTGTGTATTTTCCCTTACCTGAGTTTGAGCTTCGTCAGCCCACCAGGTTTTAAACTGCAAGTACTGAGGTGGAGTGAGAACAGATTTTGTTAAAGCATCCCAATCATATGGTATTAATCTATTATCAAGAGAAACTTTTCAATTAAGTTTGCAGGAAAGGAGAATTTGGCCCATATTGACTAATGGCTTGAATTCCTTTAACAGCTTAAAAGGAAAGGTGGTCCAATTAGCTATATTCTTTTCTCCCTGCTGGACTATAGTTACAGGAAATTGCCATGCTTCAAGGTCTCCCTTGGCTCTAGCCTTTTGAATAGAATTTTGTGTAGCACCACCAATTGCTCCAGGTTTTAATGTTGCAACTACAGGAGCAGTAAGTTTTGTAGCTAATTCATCTTCTGGCCCATTAAGGGGAGAGAAAGGAGGTGGCCTTTCACTTAATTCAGCAGTTGGAACCGACGGGCTAGTAAAACATACTTTTTTCAGTTTCCCTTTCTTTTCTTTAATTTCCTCCATTTTCTGTTCCTCACATTCAGAATCTGAAGTTAGATATTTACACTCATCCTCCTCTTCTTCATCTGAATCTGCCTCATCATCTGTTTGAAATGGCTCAAGAGCTGCTTTTATTAGCGCCCACATTGACCAAACTGAGACTGGAATTTTTGCTCCATCTTTATACGCGTTTTTAAAATCTCTGCCAATTCTCTCCCATTCATCCAACTCCATAGCCCCTCGTTCCGCGAACCATGGGCAAAACTGCTTTACTGCACTAAAGAGTGTTAACAAATTCTGAATACTAACTTTCACTCCCCCTCTTCGTAATAAATGCCTTAAGAAATTTAAATAAGCAGAATGTCTGCTTTCACTTTGTCCTGTTGTTACCCTGGTTCTTCCAAGCACTCAGCTTTCCCACCGAGCTTCTTTTAGATGTCTTGGGTATCCTTTGATGGTGCATCCTCTGCTTTCACACACTCTAGCATTCCTTCACTGGGGTCTTTGTCACCCCACATTGGGCAGCCAGGAATGTTGGGGGCAGGTGGGGGCAACAAAGTCCAGCAGAGTCAAAGGATTGAGAAAAAGACAGTTTGAGAAAGAAAGTGGGACCAGGGGGCTGTTGCAATTGTGGAGGCTGCAAAGGCCTGAGCTCTGGGAGCCCATGCTATTTATTGGTAATCCAACAAAGAAACAGGTGGTGAGAATGGGGGGGGGTCAAAAGGGCAGGCTCATGATCTACAGCTGTGATGGTTTAGCATTTATATGGAACATGTTCTGCTACTTGAGATAATGGGAATACAATCAATCTAGGAGCTTAGGAGGGCTAGAAGCAAGGAGCCGGCAAGTCTAGACACATTCCAGAGGACATTATGTCAGACATGCAAGCCCTGCCTCAGCATTTTTCCCAACACTCAGCTTTTTCCCAATACTATTTAAGATGGAGTTTCTCTGGTTCACATGCTTCTGACAGACCCCTCAAACCTGTCTGGTAATTCTTTTGACTACCCACCTCCCTTCAACTACATGCTGGGGTTGTGGGGATGAGAGGATAGCACCTAAGCTCTCGTGGTTTCCCTTCTTCCCTAACCCAAGGATGCTTTACTGATCATGGAGACATTGACTCACATTTTAGTCCTAAGTCTAAGTTATTTCTTTCCTGAGGTCTTTGAGTTACACATTCCATTCCTGAAGCAATGGACCAAGAAAGCCAAACAGAAATTAACTGGGGAAAGGGGGCTGAATATTTGTGAGGAGAGAGTCAAAGAATAGAAGGTAATAAGGGAAGGAAAAGCATTTGTTAGTATTACAAAGTATCTTACCTCTAGAATCGGGATGTGCTAAAGCTTTGTATGAATTCACCCAGGCAATCTGACTCTGCCACATGGAAATGGAACAAAAATAACCTTCTCTATGCCCAGTTCTGACAACTTCTTTCTGGAAAAGAAAATCTGCCTTCTAAAGGAAAAACAGCTGCTTTGTCCCCAGTGTACTTGTATGTACACTTGAAGAGAAATGTAGTGTAACCAAGAGAGACAGGCTTCTGGGGCTGATGAGCCAGCTGAAGCCCTCAGGCCCCACTGTAGGTACTGCTAATCCCTTCATAAAAGCAGCGGAGGGATTAGGGAGCTTGTATCCTTCACCTTATTTAGGGAAGATGGTACAACACAAATCAGAAACACTTAACACTTCCTCCTAGGAGAACTATGAGGAAAGATGAATCAGGAGGGCCATGGATTATTTTCATCTGAGGTGCAGCCTCAAAGAGAGACAGAATCACACAGCACAATTCTAAGAAAGAACCAGCTAATACCACTGGGCAATTTGAGCAGAGGCAGATTCTTTCCTTCTCCTCCGACAGAGAGTGGCACTGCTTGTTGGGAGGTTGCCTTTCCCAAAAAACGAGGACAAGAAACTTTCTGAAATGCACCTACAGGGCCCTCTTGAAAGCCAGTGACAGTTTGTTGAATGCTTGATCCACTCAGCACCTCTGAAGGGGAGGTTCCATCTGCATTGGACCTTATAGGAATGTCAAGAACTTTGACCTCTCCTCCAGAAGAAATGGATTCCAAATATAGTTTTCTTTCCCCATATTTGAGCCCTGTTGCAGATTTGGCCCCCTGAAAAGCCAAAGCTGAATACCCTGTGTGCAAGAGTACCCCGGGGACCAGGCAGGTTGAAAGGAAGGGAAGAGAGCAAGACTGGGCAGTGGGAGAGGTCCAGCTGTTTGTTATAGGCCCAACAACAATCCTGGCCAAAACCCTTAGAATTTTGCTGAATTGGGCCAAAATGCTCAGACCACCTGAGGTCTTGCCCAGTATCCAGGAGGAAGGAGGTCACATGAATGAATTGAAGACGGTAAATTAGGGGAATTTTACTGCTGTTGAAAGTGGCTGTCAGCAGGAAGGGGAGCTGAAAAGGAGATGGAGTGGGAAGGTAACCTTCCCCTGGAGTCCAGCTGTCCCCAGTTGGACTCCTCTCTGATGCTACACCACCAGCTGTCCCCAGCTGGACTCCCCTCTGATGCTATGCCATCAAGCTGTCCCTCTGAAGTCAAGCTGCTTCTCTCTGATGTCCAACCGTAGTCTCCAACATTCAGCTGCTTATCCTCTCTACCAGCTGAGTTCTGGGGGTTTTACAGGCACAGGATTGGGTGCAGGGCAGGTGGTTTTAGAAAAGGCAACATTCAAGCAGTAAAACAGGGATGTATGGTCTCACTTTGGGCTGCAGTATTAGACTTTTCGGCTTGAGGGTGGGGCCCTCGCTGGGAACCCTTTCTGCCCAGAACATCCCTGCCTCCTGTCTCTACCACTCTCATACTGTCCAGCACTGGATCCAGCCATTCTTCCACCACCTCTCTGAACTTCTGAAGACTTTTGCCCTATTTTCAGGGCAATGCTGTCTCAGAGGGATTAGATACATTAGGGCTTTTACCTAGTTTAATAGATAGCGTCTCCCAAATTACATGTTTGCAATCTAACAGAGATTACCAATATCTACACACAAGAAGTGATTCATGTTGAAATTTCTGGAAAGAACCAGAAGAAGTCAAGATTCACTGAGACCCTGAATGTAGCTGAAGACATTGTAACCCACTCTGTACCCACTCTGTAGTGGGAAGGGAACCATAAAAGAGTCCCAAGAGTTGCTACTAAAAAGAGAGAAAGTAGGGCCCTGGGGCCTATGGAGAAGAAAGAAGAGAGTTCTTAGGAAGCTGGTTGTGGCCTGAGAAAGGACTCCAAGGTAGAAGAGAATAACCCCCCTTGTTCTTGAAAGACAAAGGATACCACAAAAATCAAACCGAAAGCTACCAGGTTATGGAAGCTCTGGCTCAGGCTGCACCATTCGTCTTCTTCAGCATTTTCATGGCTTAAGGCTGTGATAGTTTCCTTTTTCATTGGAGCTTTATATAGTTGTGAAATTAGTGAGAGTGCTGGCCTTTGCAGAGTGATGTCACTTAACAGCAATTGATGGGGTCTGTTTGGCCTTAAAAGGAATCATGCCCTTTCAGTGCCATTCTGCAACATTGTCTAACAAACCCACCAAAGAGTTATTCTCTACAAAGATGAGCCTTTACTTGATTTGGCTTTGCAGTTAATACAAAAATTATGTGCTTCTTCATTATACATTTTATAGATAATTTCTACTTTGGGATTTATTATTGTCTTCCAAATTTTCCCTGAGGTTACTCCATTACTTTTATAAAAGAAAGAACAATCAGTAGGTTTTTTTTAACAGATGAAGAGATGTGGTTAGGACCCAGACTCTGTGAAGCTCTGTTGACTTATAGACTTTTATTCTGATAGAAATGCAAATTATTACTATCCAGCAGAAAAGAAAACCCCAAAGATTATGGTTTTGTTGCACTGTAAGTACATTCCTCAGTCTTATATCTCACCTGGAAACCTGTGTGCCTCAGCTCCTCACTTGTAAATACGGATAGTAATAGTACCTACCTCATATAGTTGTTGTGTGGATTAAATGAAATAATCTATGTAAAACATGTAGAAGAGAGACTAAATCCTAATCGACAGTAGTAAATACTCAACAGATGTAGACCATTATTTTCTTAGGCTCATTTAACTGAAAAACTAGGGAAAGCCTTCAGACATAGCTGGATCCAGTTACTTAAAGAAGTCATGGCCAGGTGCGGTGGCTCACGCCTGTAATCCCAGCACTTTAGGAGGCCAAGGTGGGTGGATCACCTTAGGTCAGGAGTTCAAGACCAGCCTGACCAACATGGAGAAACCCCGTCTCTACTGAAAATACAAAAATTAGCTGAGCATGGTGACAGGCATCTGTAATCCCAGCTACTGGAGAGGCTGAGGCAGGAGAATCGATTGAACCTGGGAAGCGGAGGTTGCAGTGAGCCAAAATTGTACCATTGCACTCCAGCCTGGGTGCCAGAGCAAGACTCTGTCTCAAAAAAAAAAAGAAAAAAAAAGTCATGAGGGCTTGTCTCACTCCAGGCCTGCATCCTCACAGTTCCATCCAAATCCTTCAATAAGAGAATGTCTCTGTCTTGGATCCTCTAGCAAACACATCAGGACTAATGGATTGGAAAGACTTGTGTGTACTTGTAGGGCCCGATGCTAGTGGGTTGGGCAGCAGTGGGCAGCAGACATGCCAGGCAGATAGCTCCATATCCTTGAATCTGTGTCCTGCTACCACCACTTAAGGCCCCAAAGCCTTACACTAACCCCTGTGTCCCAGATTATTTCATTTACTCCATGGTTTTAGGCAAAGACTTTCAAATGCATGCTAACACTGAGATGATATCCATCCTTTAAAAAACTTTCTCTGTGAACTTAAGAGAAGCAAGATAAAATGGTACGTAGAAAAGAAACAAGACGTACCTTGAAAAACAAATGAAAATAGCCTCACATGTTCACCCAGTGCTGATGAAAGTGATAAAGCTCACTAACATGTGGAAAAGAATACACATGAACTTCACCATCAACGGTTCAGAACTCAGATCTCTGCTTCAGCAGAGATCACAGCAGTGTCACCTTGGGAAGATCACCTAATTTCTCTGAGTCTTAGATTCCTCACTTGAATTTAACAGGACACAAGGAGCAACTCATATGCTCGGCTTTGTTCCCCATATGCTGCAAACACCAAGGAGGTCAGCTGTTCAGGTCTACCTCCTCTATCCCCATTTGTGCCTCTTGATGCTTATGACAATCATAAGGAGGCAGGAAGTGACCTAACGGTCTATGCCACTCTGGAACAAAGAGTTAGAGGTGACAGAGGTTAGGCCGTAGAAGCCTGCATTCTCAGGCAGCATTGCTGAGCAACGCTTTCCTGCTGAGCAGTACCACAGTAGCCCTAGAGTACTGGTTCAGCTATCTATCACGTTGCACATCCACCATCCTCCCTTGTTCCTGTGACCCAGTCTGTTCTCACCAGACAACTGTGGCTCTGCCCCTACACCTTCCTCTAAGAGAAGTCACACCCCGTGATGCTAGATGGGTCCACCCTGCAGCCGTTTTCAAAGGCTCCCAAGTGGTTTCCTGCCTCTGCCTCTCCTATGACATAGCTGGCACCTTTTTTTGCCAAAGAAGAGGGAACCCACCTCCTGACACAAACACAGACATATGCAAACACCTTCACAGATTTAATTTTTAGGGGGCATTCCTGTTGTATAGCTTCCACTATATATAAAATATGGATCACAACGCCTACCTTACACGGTTATACAAAATAGAACAACACACAAAAAAAGTATATTGCACACTTCTTGACCCAAGGAAGGTCCTTGGTAAATGTCAGTTCTCTTTCCCTCTGATCCAATTAACTTATTTTTACAGGGGTATTGGAGCTAACATTTAAGTCATGCTTCCAGGTGAAATAGATGGCCAAAGTTTTGGATCTTCCTGAAAGTGAAATAAAACCGGACAGGCATTTAATGTGTCAGGCTATTGAATAGCATCACCTCATTTTAAAAAGATAGACCAAGAGAGAGAATGCAAACTGCTCCCTTCTAGAGGAAGCTGAGAATTCTTTGTCTTCCTGTAGCCTTAAGACAGTCCAAGGGATCTGTCCATTCCAACCACTGTCTCACTCATGACAGGCAGCAACCCCAGATTCACAGCTCTATTTTCTCCAACAGCTGCTACTCAGGAGGTAGCCCCTCGGGGCAGACGTGGATGTGACTTATCAGGGCCTAGCAGATGTGGCTCTGAATGACACTCTAGGTTTTTTGGTCAACTTGTTCTTATTGTTGAAGGCAATCATAGTTCTGAAGGAGCACAGATTGAGTGTAGGGGGCCTGGGAAGACTTCCATGCCTCCTTGGCTTACTTTCCTGCCAGCAGGATTCAAGCCCTAAGGAGAAGACACTTAAAAATGCAGGTGTCAGACAAGTGGGAGGTAAACACAAAGCAGTGAGGATAACATATTTTATTTTATGGTGTTTTTTTTTTCTTTTTTGAGACAGAGTCTCACTCTTTTTCTCACTCAGGCGGTAGAGCAGTGTTATGATCATAGCTCACTGCAGCCTCCAACTCCTAGGCTCAAGTGATCCTCCCACATCAGCCTCCCAAATAGCTAGGACTACAAGCATGTGGCATCATGCCTGGCTAATTCTTTAATTTTGGGGGGTAGATATGGGGTCTCACTATGTTGTCCAGGCTGGTCTTGAATTCCTAGGATCAAGCAATCCTCAGGTGTTGGCATCCCAAAGTGCTGGGATTACACGTGTGAACCACTGCACCTGGCCAACAACTTGTATTTTTAAAAAGCTCCACACCTGACTCTTATCCAGTCCCTGGCATTTGGCAACTCCCTGCTTTTGACCAGTAGCTCTCAGGATTTTATACTCAAAGCCTTGATATTCCTCCTTATGCTATTTACATATGTGCCAGCCAATATTGAGGATAACAGAATGCCATAAAGACAGACAGTGTTCCAAACTACCTACCAACTGTGAAACAATCAACCTAGAGATAGCACAAACTTGGAGATGGGTCTTAGAAATTTGCACAGTCATGGTGGGTTGTGTGCTCCTCTCTTTCCTCTTCTCTTTCCCCATGTTTCTCCCTACTCCCCCACCTCCCCAGGATAGTCACCTAGAATAACTATGAGGGCATGAGAAAGCACAGCAAAGTTTATGGGTTTAATATAAAAACCTTATTTTAAAATAATTATAGATTTATAGGAAGTGCAATAAACATTCAGGACATGGAGTATGCCTAATGGTGACATTTCCAGCTTCTCATTTGCCCTCCTCTGATATAACAGGCAGGGAGAGGGAAGGGTACCTCATTATTGTCGGGTAGGAAGTCCAGCATCTTTGTGTGTGTCCTCCACTGACACCTTTGGGGGATGGCTTTATTATTTCTGAGTAGTAATAAAAGTCCCAGCTCCCCACAAAGATATCACCCTACTTTCCTGGTTTCTGGGGGTGCTGGGGACACCTGTTACAGCTGAACAAGAATGGAAATCTAGGTTACCCACTTGTTTTTTGTTGACAGAAATGGGGATGAGACTGTGATTTTGCCCATGATGTTTGGCTGGGGTAGGGTAGTTATACTCTAAAAGATTTGTCTTGCTAAGTTGACCCTTTCCCCATCTTTTGGCTAGAGAGAGCTTGCTTTTCTATTCCTGTCAGCATGTCTGGGTTGCTGACATCTGCATCTAGTCCAGGATATATGAGGCAGAAAGAAAATCCAGGAAACCAATCATCACATCATCCCTTAGGTCCCTAGATTCCTAGTCAATCTGCCATCTTCTCTCCACATTTCAGAGTCTCCTTATACTTATTTTATAATGTAAAGGAATTGTAGCTGTACTCAATTAGAAGAATAGGGTAAAGTGTGTCTATTTCATCTTGGTCTGGAACCAAAACCTGAGAGCAAAGTGTTGTACTACATGATGCAGACACAATGTTCACCAAAACCAAAAGTTGGTATTTGAGCTCAAATCAAGATGTTAGCAAGGCCGCTTTCTCTACTGGAGGTTGTGGGAGAAAGTTTCTTCCTTTGCCTCTTCTGGCTTCTAGAGGCTGCCCATATTCCTTGGTTTTGTGGCCTCTTTTTCCATCTTCAAGGCCAGTAATGCTGCATCACTCTGACCATTCTCTTGTAGTCACATCTCCCTCTGAACACAGCTGGGAAAGGTCCTCCACTTTTAGGGACTCATCCAATTAGATTGGGCCTACGTGAATAATCTGAGATAATCTCCTCATCTTGAGGTCCTTAAGTTTAGTCACATCAGCAAGTCCCTTTCGCCATGTAAGGCAGCATGGTCACAGATTCCACAGATGAAAATGTGGATATCTTTGGGGAGCCATTGTTCTACCTGCCACAGCACTCCAGTTATTCAAGTGTGCATCAGGGTTGCAAATACTAGACTAAATGATATCAACAGGTTTTCTTGTATTCCAGAGATTCTATAATTCTGAGTTCTGGACCCAGTCCTGTTCTGAGTGCTTCAGGAAATTCAAGAGAAGGCAAAAATTCAGCTTTCGCTAACAGTCTAACTCAGAAGATAAGGCCAAGGCACAAGAAGCAGTTAAATAACTGTAAAAGTATGACAGAATAGAGTTTGAGTCTCTCTAACCCCCTTTATTCTTCTCCATCCTAATCTCTAATGAAACGGGAATTTTTAAAACAATAATGTGTTGAATTTATGCCATGACAGTGATCAATGTTATCTGATGGGGGTTTTTATGTAGGTGCTGTACTCTTAAGAATTAGCATATTAGTCTATTCACCATTGTCCTTCCAGGAGGGAGCTTTGAATGAGTTTCACTGTCTCAAACACAGGATGGATGTGGGGCAGGATGCAGGTAGAACCCTGGGGAGGGCAGAGGGGTAGAAAGTAAAGAAGAAAACAAGGAAGGGAAGGAGACTGGGGCCTTTGGGTGTCCACTCAGGGCTGACTCTGATGGAATGAAAGACCTTATGGGGGCAGTAAAGAAGTGATTTGCACCATATCTGGACTCTAGATGTTTTCATCATCTTCCTGCATTAAGACCTAGGATGAGTAAGTTGGATAGTGGGTGGAACCTATAGAGGGGCAGAACAACAAGATTACATGAGGCTGTACTACGTGCTGCTGTAAGCATCCTTTTTGCTCAAGAGGGGTTTTGGTTTTTTTCTCCAATATTGGAGATTTACACTCTCCCAAACTCTTCCTAAAGGCCAATTATGTGCCCAGTTCAGTGTTCAACCCAGCTCTATCTCTTTACAGCAAGAGTGTGTCTTAGTGCAACATATGTCTGCCCATCTGAATTGATATTTCTTTGGGATCTTCCACACTCTCCACACTAATACACCCCCAACTACTGATTCCTGCTCATCTGTGGGACTTAGAAATATTTCAGGGCACACAAGATGCATTGCTGGCCTTGTCCCCAAACTCCAACCTCCTGAATTGATTTCCATGCTTTCAGAAGCAGAATTGAAACAAAAGTTTTAAATGATTTGATGTGTCCCCATGTTCAAAAATCTTCATTCCTCATAGGATAAATACTTGCGATACTAAGTTGTTAAAAAGGAGTTAAAACTGTGATTTTGCCAATGACATCAACTTTGTGTGATAATATGGAAAATATTTTATCTTAGCTGGTGCATTTACCCTTTTGAGACTTCGAGAGCTTCAGCTCAAACTCCCTTTCCTGCCTCATTTCTCATTAAAGACATTTGTTTATCCCACACACTACCCTTAAACTACTCAACCTTTCTAAAACACATGCTAACATATTCACAATTCTGTACCTTTACTTTAAGTATGAAATACAAGAACCCCAAAACCTTGAAAAGCCACCAGTGGGGAATAAGCTTGGGGCTCTCCTTAAATGGTGCCCAAATAAATTTGAAGTCATCAGTTTCTTGAGGTTCCCCCTCCTCCAGCTTTACTCACCCCTTAGCCTGCAGACTGCCTGCCTGTCTGTGACTTCTTCCACCTCAAGCTGCCTGGTGTTTATTATAACCTAGAGACACCTGGATACAGTTGGAGAAAGGTAGGGAAAACAAATGTACACTGTGATTGCCCAAGGCCTTAATCTTACCACTCTGGGCTGGAAAAAGTCAGGAAAAGGCCTCCAAAGGCAAGTGACTAGAGTGTGATAAGCAGCTGAATTATTTTCTCTGCTAGTTAATAGCTAACTGGCTTGCCTCCTTTATTGCCCATACAAACCTGGCAGTATTCCAGGTCTACATGGCTGTTTGCCTTTCCCATGGCAAGAAAGAAGGAGTTTTCTTTCACCACAAATGCAATAGAAGAACAAAACATTCAGCAGACAAGAGACAAAGAGGCCAGAGGAAACAGTTCTACAAAACCATCTACAGTGTTCCCTGGACTCAGTGACTTAGGAGTTTAATGATTAGAATCAATCAATCACTTGTTCATTCAACAAATATTTATTTAGCATCATTTATGAGTCTGGACCAGTGCTCAGTGGTGGGTTACAAGGGTGAGCAAAAGAGGCTCTCTGATACCTGGAGAGCAAAGACTCAACTGGGGATACCAAAGGAGCTCAGAAAAACCTGGCCACAGGTCTGACAACATAAACTTTAGCTTCACACAGGTTTGCATTTTTCTTTCTTATTCATTCACCATAGACAAAAAGGGTAAATGTGGTCTGGGAATCAGGAGACCCAAAATTTTTGTCCTGGCATTGATTACATAAGACTTTTAAAAGTACGATTTCTCTCTGCATTAAATTTCTCATCTGCCAAGTGGCAACATTTATTTCTACCCCTCCTCTGGTCCAGAACTATTTCGAAGATCCAATGTGCATTGAAATTCCACTGGACAATGGAATGTGTTGCTACATAAATATAGGATATTATCTGAATGCCTCAAATCCAGGCACCACAGTTATCATGGCCACAGCCTCGATTAGAATAATATGAACCCTGTGAAGAGTTGAGAAAACCCAACTTATCACTGACAGCTTGAGCAACTGCAATGGTATTCATCCCCCGAGCCACATGGAGTCTGGCTCCTGATGTATCCCTGGCTAACAAAAAGTAATTCCTGCAGAGCCAACAATCCTTGTTATTTCCAGTCCCTGGATAGAGGAGACAGAACTCAAATTTATCTCTTGTATTAAAGTCATAGACAATATAGGAAAGATTTGTGGTTAAATCCTGAGCAGCACTTGTAGACACTTGCCAAATAATGCTGCCTGTGAATAGGGACCTAAAGTCTGCCCGTGATGAAGCACAGCTTGAATTTCACAAATATTTGGGCCCACTGGTGGAAGAAGCCAGAGAGCAAGGGCAGGCCCCTTTCCAGGTCAGCGGGAGACCTGAGGTCAGCACTTAAAACCTGTTACTGAATTGCTGATTATACTCTTTGGACCTGGTACCAAGTCCCTGTCTATGGGGATAACTGTGAAGAGAGAAAAGTACATTCCTGGGACAAACAACCTAATCTAGGACATCCTGACACAGTGGGATATTTGTACACGTCAAATCTGTCTTTTAAAAGAGATCCTGTCTTGTCAACTGACACACTCTTAGGATTCCAGTCTACTTTTATACTCAGTTTGAGGAATATAAATTGAGTACTCTGTTCTTAGGCATTAAAAAAAAGTCCTAAGAAAATAATTCGTCCATGCTTACAAAGATGTGCAAGGGAAAATAAGAACTGGTCTAGATGCCCAACGATAGGAATACTAGGCAGGTATGTTAGTTTTCTACAGTGGGAGTAACAAATTACCACAAAGGTAATGTTGTTTAAAACAGCACAAATTTATTCTCTTACTGTTCTGGAGGTCAGAAATCTAAAATTAAGTTAAATCTAAATTAAGGTGTTGGCAGTGATGCATCCCTTCTGGAGGCTCTAGGAGTGAATCTTTATCTTTTCCAATTTCTAGAGGCCACCCACATTCCTTGGCTCCTGGCCGCTTCTTTCAGCTTTAAAGTATACCACTCCAACCTCTACTTCTGCTGTCACTTCTTTTTTTAATTTGATCTTCCTGCCTCGTCCCTCTTATGTAGACCCTTATGATTACCTTGGGCCCGCCTGAATAATCCAGGATAATCTCATTTCAAGATCCTTACTTTAATGACATCTGGAAAGTCCCTTTTGCCATGTAAGGAGACATATTTACACATTCCAGGATGAGGACCTAAACATCTTTGGGAGCTATTATTCTGTCTACCATAGCAGGCATTAAATTAGTGATGTAGGGCCATTACGTCTGATCCAAACTTTGTTTGGGGTGAGCTACCTCTAGGTATAGATTGGAGGTGGGAATGTAGATGGTGAGTGGCAGGGAGCACAGATAAGCCCTCACCATAAGCTCTCTCCCTCATAATAGCTTTATCAATGATAAAGATGATACAGATTATTTACTTAGCTCCTGTGTCTATTTCTCAAATAGGTCTGAAATCAGTCAGGGAAATGTGGGGTATGTTATTGGCCTCCCTGTAACTTCAACAGTGTGCATATGTAAGAGTTTCTTTTTTGCTTTCTTTTTTATCTTTTAAATTTCTTTTTTACTTTCTGGAAGTTATTGGTAGAGAACATGAGATTGTCTTTAGGGTCAACATCTAATTGAATAATTGCTACCTGGGGCACATTGTAATTCCCATTCCCACTAGAAAATTATGTATTCTTCAATTGTTGAATCAGGGAGGCATCATTATTTCTTGAGAAAGACACAGGAGTCAGAATGATGCTGAAAAAAAATTATTCCTTATATATAATATACTTTTGAAGTTAAAAGATATGTATCACCTGCACCTACAGATGCAGATTTAGTAAGTATTGAATGGAGCTTAGGCTTTAGGATCCTTGCTTGGACAAGTTCCTTCCAAGGCCTTCCAAAGGCCCCAAGCGATATCTTCACATACTCACAGGTTTTTACAAATGTATTCTTTCTCTTTCCTTTTTTTCTCTTTCTCTATTCTTCTTTCTTTCTCTTAAAGAAGCTCTATAAAATTAGCTCTGCCTTGCACCTCCTTATTCTTAAGGCTGATTAGAGAATATGGTCTGTGAACTTGCTAGAATTCATTCTGAATTGGTTAGACCCACAGTTCACTCCTTGACCTCATATTTGTTTAATCTAGAGCAGTGTTCTCAAACTTAAGCATGCCTCAGAATCACCTAGAAGACTTGTTAAAAAATGGGTTGTTAGACCTCATCCCCAGAGTTTCTGATTCAGTAGTTCTGAGATGGGGCTGCAAAATTTTCATTTCTAACGAGTTCCCAGGTAATGCTGATACTGCTGCCCAGGGAACACACTTTGAGAACCACTAACATAGAGACTCACTATCAACAGATGCTTGAAATGACACCACTGTTGATGTTTCTGAATCTTGTGTCCCTCAGGCCCCAGTGAAGACCAATACCCCCACCATACACTATGAATCCCAGAACAAAGCATTTTTTCAGTTTTTTACATTTTTTTAATACTTGCACTTTTTGGCCTGAAGCAGCAGCAGAAATGTTTGTATCTACCACATATTGGTTTCTGCAGAAATAGGATATGTCTTTAGTGTTCTACTTTCATGTTATTGCTCAACTTCTTCCAGAAAGTCTTAACTGCATGGTTTTCTTTCTTTGTGACTCTTTCTTTTCTTTCTTCTTTCTTTTTCCTTCTTTCTTTTCTTTCTCTTTTTCTTTCCTTTTCCACTTTTCCTTGTATAATTTAATGTACATTCAGTAAAAAGCACCCTTTTAATGTACAATTCTTTGCATTTTGAAAAAGGTACCCAGTCATATAACCATCACCACAATCAAAATATAGAACTCCTCCCTCACCTCCCAAATTTCACCATGCTTCAATGAAATCAACCCCTCCTCTTACCTCCAACCGTTGGTAATCACTGACCTATTTTCTATCGCTATAGTTTTGCCTTTTCCAGAATGATATATGAGTAGAATCATGAATATATTATTTATTTTTAAGATGGAGTCTCACTCTGTCACCCAGGATGGAGTGCAGTGGCATTATCTCAGCTCACTGCAACCTCCACCTCCCGGGTTCAAGCGATTCTCCTGCCTCATCCTCCCAAGTATCTGGAACTACAGGTGTGTGCCACCACACTTGGCTAATTTATATATCTTTAGTAGAGACGGGGTTTCACCATGTTGGCCACGCTGGTCTCAAACTCCTGACCTCAAGTGATCCACCCACCTCCACCTCCCAAAGTTGCTGATTTACAGGTGTGAGCCACTGTCCCTGGCCCATGAGTATATAATTTTTAATTGGGTTTCTTTCACTTAGCATAAAGCATTTGAGATTCATCCAAGTTGTTGCATATTAGTAGTTTGTTCCTTTATGTTGCTGAGTTGTATAGTACATTGGGTAAATGTACCATGGTTTGTTTATCAATTCATCCATTGATAAATCTTTAGGCTGCTTCCAATTTTGGAGATTAAAAATAAGGTAGCTATAAAACATCTGCAATACAGGTTTTGAGGTAAACATACATTTTTATTTTATCTAGGAAACTCTCCAGGAGTGGAGTAGGTAAGTCATCCAGACAGTGTATTTTTACCTTCATAAGAAACTGCCAAACTGTTTTTCAAAGTGTCTGTATCATTTTGTATTTCCATGAGCAATGTATGTGAGTTCCAGTTTCAACTATATTTTTAACATTTTAACCTGCTTACTTTGGTTCCTGTGGCAGACATATTTTCCATATAGTTTCTTTTTTGCCTATTCTTTCTTGTCAGTAGAATCCTGTGTTGTTTCTTTTTTAGGGTGGGAGGGGGAGTGGCCATGAGCCCAGGGAATGGATCATGACTGTTAAAAGCCACTTACAACAATTCTGTTCTCTACCTTCTCAGCATTCCTTTCAGCAAGGTGTGACTGTTGGATCCAGTCCTGGCCAATGAGACATAAGTCCAAATCAAACATAGGGGCTTCTGGGAGAGCTTTTACTTTTTTGCTATAAAGGGACAAGTATATTCTTTAACCTTATTCCCTTCATTCTATCTTCATTGTGGACATGATGTCTGGGACTGCAGAAGAAGTGTTCTTTCTCCTAGATCCACGTTTTAGAATTCAAGATAAAGACTCTGATCATTGCAATTTGAATCATGTGCCTACCTCTCAAGCTGTTTTTTCTGTTGAATGTTTTGGTTTCTGTCTTTGGTGTTAGAGGCTTTCCTTGAATTTTCTAACAGTTTTCTGCCTATTTTTAAGACAGAGGGTCTAAAAACACAAAACAGTACCCAGGTAAAACTTGTTTACTGTATGCTTCACTGCAGGGTTGATCTGGCTGGACCACTTAGTCGTAGAACCTGGCTGCCCACACATTCAGGTCTTTCCCGTTGCGCCGGTCAAATTCCACCGAGAAGATTCTCCCAGCCTACTGCTCAGAAGGTGGAGGTCTAACTACCAGTGCTTTAAGGCTAGGGTAACCAGCTCATCCTTGTTTGCTCAGGCCTATCACAATTTTAAAACAGACCCCATCTTGGGAATGCCTTAGGTCTAAAGAAAATTGAAATGATTCAACACACTATGTCACTTTTCTGGGAGCTAAGTAGGGAAAGAGGGTTGGGTGATCTTGTCATTTTGCATGCTCACATTCAGATAACGACACTGTTTTTAGTAGGTTACCCACCTTCAAATGTGCCTACTGTCCCTTAGAGTAGAGACCTTCTGTTTTACTCATTCCAGAGAATAAATTTCCAGTCTTGTCCTGTAATTGGGGGAGGATGGAGCAAATCTGAAGACCCATTCAATCCCTGAACAGACTGTCAACCAACCCCCTTGTTTAAACCCTTATTTCGAGACCTGTGTGGTGCCACGAATTCCAGAGGCTTCAAGGATTCTATTATGTATATTAGTTGGTTATCCTCTTTTCTCACCATTGCTTAGAGTCCACCTTTATTTTTTGTTAAATTTATTACTATTCATATTTCATATTTTTGTTTCTTTTCTCATTCTCCTAATTTTTCTGAGTTTCCAACTTTAAAGAAATTCTTTTAGTGGGGTTTTAAGAAGAAATAAAAGTAGTTTGGTATAGTCAAAATGCCATATTGCTCTTACATCTATGGGAATAATCTTGTCACACACTTTTTATCCAAATACCTAAGTGCCTCAGGGAATGAGGCACTTAGCAGTAAGCAATAGCTTACTGCTATTGCCCACTGTGTGTCACTATCTTCTTACCATTTGAAACCACAATTTCTGGAGTCTTTCTAGTATTAACTTACTGAGTTCCAATATGTCTAAAGATAATGAAAAATAATGACACAAACTACAAAATCATAACACAAGCAAAAGCTGACAGCAATGAGAAATTTTCTAGAAGATTCAGTCTCCTAAAATAAAAATGGTACTTTATCTTGACATGGTGACCACTTTCTATATATACTGTATATTCTATATATTTTTCTATATACTACATGTATATATATTTACTATAGCAGGGATTGGAAAATCTTTACTTTAAAGGACCAGATAGTAAATATTTTTACTTACTATTTTAAAGGGGCATGGCTATGATCCAGTGAAACTTTATTTACAAAAACACAGGTAGAAGTCTGGATTTGACCCATAGATTAGAGTTTGCTAATCTCTGCTCTGTGCTATATGTAGATAATATATGTATACAAATTCTGTACCATAAGTATAGACTATATACCATATGTATATTTTTAAACAAAATGAAATAGTGTATAATATTCTGAAACTCACATTTTCACTTAGCAATATATTGAGTATATTGCCCCATGTCATGTCAATACATATAGCTCTCCTTCGTCATTTTATTTGGCTAGAGCAACTTATTGGGAATCATAGTTTAGATACTATATTTTATTTAAATGTAGCTTCCATTAAAATCCTTAAATAAATATCTTTGTGCCTCTGATCACATATTTTTAAAGTCAAATTTATAAAAGAGAAACTACCTTTAAAAGATACACGTAGCTTTCAAAACTCAACAAATGCTGAAAAATTTCTCTCCAAGATGCTAATTTGAACTCTATAAGCAAAAATCGTTGGCTGAGCCTACATAGTTTAAATTCCTGGAGTTAAAAAGTTATGTAAATGAGTCATCAGTGAAAGGCTCCAGAAGGAATCAGCACCAGAAGACTGGATGGCTATACAAGTGACGCAGATGGTCCAAGAGGAAGCTAGGCTGGGACATCCTTGGTAGACAAAACAGCTTCAGGCCCAAAGATGAGTAAAGGGGTGAGATGCTGAGATCAAATATTCTAACAAGGATAACTAATATGAAACTGGTCCATGATAGGCTGTTTGTTCAGTTTTAAGAGACTGTGACAACAGGCAAGTCTCCCCACCAAGGCACACAGGTGTATTATGGTCAAGCACGAGGAACTAAGGCCACAGTAAGAACAGGAGTGATTGTCATTAGTTTGAGTTTGGAGTCAAAGGCAAGACAGAATGGACAGAGTGAGATCAGAGGCAGCAGTTGCGATTTGCAGGTTTTCCCTGACAGCCACACTGAGGGACGGACTGTCTTTGTGAAAGGATGTGGTCCTAGGAGAAGGGGCTCGGGGACAAGAGTCTGGCTCCACTGGAGACAAAGGTCCAAAAAACCTCAGCCCAGGATTCACACATTGGTCTCTCTCTGAGAGCTCAGGACACTATTAGTGGTAGCATATGAATCATCTGAGGCCCTGGGACCATCAATGTTGATTTGTTTGCTGGATACAGGTTCTCTATAATGCAGCATTTGACGAAGACCATGACTAATATCCTGATTTTCAGGAAGCAAAAAGGAGACATTAGTAGAATTTCTAGATGAAGGGGAATCATTTTCCTACTGTACTCATTATGTCACATCACATCCAAAATCCCACTTTCAGTCCCAAGAGCCATTTTTAGTGTAGAATTACTAAAGAGAGTTCTGCAAAAATATCATACACGGACTAAAGAAACTGGAAGGTTAGGAGGGAGAGATTTAAAGAAGGAAAATTAAGGGTAGAATAATATCTGCATTCAAACATTAAAAAAAAAAAAACACGGGGACAGTTTGTAGAAGTGACTAGAGAGTAGATTTTGACACCTACCCAAAACAGAACTTTCTGAAAATTAGAACTGTCTGACAGAGGTACAGATATAATGCATTTCCTGTAACTGGAAGTGATCAAAGATGAGAAACTCATCTTCCAGGCACCATTCCAGCCTTCCATATCCAGCAGACCTACTGGACACCAATTCTGTTCTCCATGGCAGCACTTCTAAAATTTACTATGAACTGAACCACCTGGGAATTATTAAAATACAGACTGATTCATGAGGTCTGGAGCAGGATCTGAGATTCTGCATGACTAGCAAGCTCTCAGGTGATGCCAATGCTGCTAGTCAATGGATCACACCTTGAATAGCAAGCTGCTGTGGCAGACGCTCTCAGATGTGTCTGTGTGGAATCACCTGGGGTAGGGGACACTTTAGAAAAAGTATCAATGATTGGATCTCTCACTCTTAGAGAGTTTAATTCATACGATGTGTGGCCTGGGCATCAGAATTTTTCAAAGCTCTCTAAGTGATCTTAGTATGCAATTAAGTTTAAATGCCCTTTGCCTATTTATTTATTGAGACAGAGTCTTGCTCTGTGCCCAGTCTGGAGTGCAATGGCAATCTCAGCTCACTGCAACCTCCACCTCCCGGGTTCACTCAATTCTCCTGCCTCAGCCTCCCCAGTAGCTGGGATTACCGGCATGCACCACCATGCCCAGCTAATTTTTGTATTTTTAATAGAGACAGGGTTTCACCATGTTGGCCAGGCTGGTCTCGAACTCCTGACCTCAGGTGATCCACCCACTTTGGCCTCCCAAAGTGCTGGGATTACAGTCATGAGCCACCACGTCCAGCCTCTTTGACCTTTTCAAATCACAAAAACACTAATTTAGAGATCACCTCTGCAAAGACCTTTAAGTCTTGAAATGTAATTATCTAGGCTTGGCAGGGCTCATCACTCATACATATTCACATTGGTTCAATATTTTGAAGGAAAGCTTTATAATAATTATTAATTCTCATAACTAATGGGGCATTAGACCGTATAATGCCTCAAGTTCCTTTCAGATTTAAGAAATCGTTGCCCTGACACAAAATCTGGTAATGCATATATTTGACCACGAGGTGGTGATGAAGCAACAGAATACGATATCACAAACCCCTCAGAAAGTTAAGCCGCCTGTGACTTATGCCAACACTTAAGGGTGCCCCATCTGCAGACTATGTCTAATTCTCATCTTTGAGAGGTGATTGGTCACAGACTCTTAATTTTAAGAGTCTTATCAACGTTATAGACAAAGAAATACACGCACACAAACATGAATACAGTTGTAAGCAGTTCACAGACCCTGAAATTAAACTGGACAGCCAAGGCTGAAGAGATGTTAACTCCCACCTTCATGCTTCTCAGCAGCTGACCACATCTCCTGCTTCAGAGAGGAAATAGAATAAATAAGTTCCCAAATTTATCACTTTACCTAACCCACTGCCACCTTCCTTCCATCTACATGGGACAGATGTCATTTCTTTTTATCAAAAACTAAATCTTTCAGCAGTGCTCCTGATCCATTTCATCCTGGCCTTTACCAAGTTCGTGGTCCCTCCACTTCCTGCTTCTTACGATAATTTAAAAGTAACTCATTTTTTCATTGTAAAAGTAGGATATGGTCTTTATTTTTAAACACACAGAATAGCAAAGGGCATCACATAAAAATAACCATAAATCTCCTAAATAGTTATGTTTTTCTTCTATACAGTTTCTGAGTTTATATATATTCTGGGCTTACAAAAATATAATCATGTTATGCAAACTGTTTTATGACATTACTACTTAATGTAACTTTAAAATATTTTCATCCTTATATTTCTTCACCTGCAGATGTGTTTCTTAACCAGAGATATTCGTGTGAGTCACCTATAAGAATTTTTCAAGCAAATACTTGCCTGGGTGCCAATGCCAAAGATTCTAATTCATCAGATCTGGCATGAGTCCTGGAAATATGTATGTTTAGAAACTTCCACCTGTGATTTTGAGGTCTAATACTAGAAATATAATTTTAAATCAATTTTATTGTTATAAGTTACATATTATAAAATGCACATGTTCTAAGAAATTCAATACAGTGTGTTTGTACACATTTATATACCCATGTAACCACCAAAGTAACCAAGATATAAAACATTTCCATCACTCCCCAAAATTTCCTTGTTTCCCTTGCCAGTTAATCTCCTACCCCTCTCCCAGCCCCAGGTAATAACTGATCTATTCCCTATCACTGTAAATTAGATTTGTATTTTCTAGAGATTCATATAATTGTAATTAGACAATATGTACTCTTTTTTTTTTTTTTTTTTGACGGAATCTCGCTCTGTCACTCATGCTGGAGTGCAATGACACGATCTTGGCTCACTGCAACCTCCACCTCCAGGGTTTAAGCGATTCTCGTGCCTCAGCCTCCCAGGTAGCTGGGACTACAGGTGCGCACCACCATGCTCAGCTAATTTTTATATTTTTAGTAGAGACGGGGTTTCACCATGTTGGCCAGACGGGTCTCAAACTCCTGACCTCTAGTGACCCGCCAGCCTTGGCCTCCCAAAGCGCTGGGAATACAGGCATGGGTCACCGCACCCAGTCACAACAATATGTACTCTTTTGTGTCTGGGGTTTTTTTTCTTTTTTTTTTTTTTTGCTCAGCTAATGTTTTTCAGATATGACCATGTTGTTGTATGTATCAACAGATTGTTCCTTTTTATTGCTGAGAAGTATTACAAATAAAGCTGCTATGAAAATTCACATGCAAGTGTTTGTATAGATATAGACATTGTTTCATTTTGCAAGGGTAAATACCGAAGAATAAAATACCTAGGTCATATGGTGACTATGTTCTTTACTGGCAATTTACTGACTGTGTAGCCTTGGAAGAGTAACTTTACCTCTCTGAATCTTAGCTGTGAAATAGGATTACCAACCCAGAATTTTAAGCCATTGAACTGCAGTAGGATTTTCTGTCATAGGCTATTGCTAGGGTGTATTTAAAACAGTAAAAACAAGTTGGCAAATTGGATTTTTATAAGCTCAGAACATTAGTATGATAACATATTTTTATGAGTAGGCATACTGTAATTTAGCAACAAAATCATTATTGAATAATCAAAGGCCTAACATTAGGATGAAAATAAGCAGAAAGGAACCAGGTAGGAGTATTAAGGCATCTGGGCAAACTGGCAATAGATGGCATTAGAATTGCAGCCACAGACCCAAAAGTGATCCCTGAAAAGCGACATGGCCTCCAGATCTCAGCCTGTCCCCACCCTTTGGCATATTGCCCACATCCCTAGAAGAGGTCTTGGCCCTTCCCAGCCCTTCAGTTCTCCACCGTGAGCTCTGGGCCGTGTATACTATGTACAGCAAGGTCCTTCCAGACAAGATAGGTTTCTGTACCTAAACTTCCATAGGGCCACCAATCAGGTCCTGCCGAAAACAAAACAACTTGTCCTGAATCTCTGTGCTTCATTCCATACTTCCCAAAGGTCTTGCAGAGACTAGATACTACAGCTGGGATATTTTCCCAATCCCTCTTCCATGAATCTGTAGGCTAAGGGACCAAGGAGTCTCATGCCAGGTCACACCAGTTATGACACTAATAGGGTTCTCAAACTCACTTTTTTGGCAGCATGTCTAGACATCACCCTGTCTTTAGACTCTTAGCCTTACTCTTCAGAGCTACCTGGCCCTGATGTATTGCTTATTCAGAGCAGGCTCAAAAAGGCTTCTTGGTGTGCATAAAGCCCTAGTATTTGTTTGAATCTTTTTACATTTGCTTCATCAAAAAATTCTAAATCTAAAGCTTTTTTGTTTTTAGAATAGAAACCTGCTCAAGTAAAAAAAAAAAAAAAAAATTGAGAAGTTGGGTTTCTTTTAAAACTGAGTAATTTAGTGAGGTTGTGGAAAACACCCAGATTGAAGCCAAAGGCCTCTTGCTTCTAAAGTGACAGTGAGCAGAATTCAAAAGCAGCAAAAACAAGCAAGAGCACATTGTATTTTGTACTGCTCAGACCCAGAGTCCCATCTCAGCACCTGCCCTGCTATTCATGTGCTATTCTTTTTTTTTTTTAAATAGCACCACAGCCTCAGACATGGGGTTCACATTCCTCTTATTTAGTGGCTGTCACCCCTCACTGTCCCTTGGGTTTTTCCTTACTGACTGGGTTAGCTGTCAAATGGTAAAGTCTCTTATCTTTCATCTTCCCGGTTGTCACCAAAGAGAGGCACACATCCATTTGCTGTTTTTAAATTTTTTTAATGTTGTGGGTGCATTGTAGGTACATATATTTATGGGGTACATAGATGTTTTGATACAGGGATGCAATGGGAATAAGCACTTCATGGAGAATGGAGTATCCATCCCCTCAAGCATTTATCCTTTAAGTTGCAAACAATCCAATTACACTCTACAAATTATTTAAAAATGTACAATTAAGTTATTACTGATTATAGTCACCCTGTTGTGCTATCAAATAGTGGGTCTTATTCATTCTTTCTATTTTTTGGTACCCATTAACCATCCCCACCTACCCACCAACCCCCCACTACCCTTCCCAGTCTCTGGTAACCATCCTTCTACTCTGTGTGTCCATGAGTTCAATTGTTTTGATTTTCAGATCCCATAAATAAGTGAGAACATGCAATGTTTGTCTTTCTGTGCCTGGCTTATTTCACTTAACATAATGATTTCAGTTCCACCCATGTTGTTGCAAATGACTGGATCTCATTCTTTTTATGGCTGAATAGTACTCCGTTGTGTATGCATACCACATTTTCTTTATCCATTCATCTGTTAATGGACACTTAGGTTGCTTCCACATCTTATCTATTGTAAACAGTGCTGGAACAAACATAGGAGTACAGATATCTCTTCAATATACTGATTTCCTTTCTTTTGGATATATCCAGCAGTGGTATTGCTGGAGCATATGGTAGCTCAATTTTTAGTTTTTTGAGGAACCTCCAAACAGTTCTCCATAGTGGTTGTACTGATTTGGATTCCCACCATCAGTGTACAAGGGTTCCCTTTTCTCCACATCCCCCAGAGTTTGTTATTGCCTGTCTTTGGGATATAAGCCATTTTCACTGGGGTGAAATGACATCTCATAGTAGTTTTGATTTACATTGATGATCAAGGATGTGGAACACCTTTTCATATGCCTATTTGACATTTATGCATCTTCTTTTGAGAAATGTCTATTCAAACCTTTTGCCCATTTTTTTGATCAGGTTATTAGTTTGTTTGTTTTTTTTTTCCAATAGAGTTGTTTTAACTCCTTATATATTCTGGTTAGTAATCTCTTGTCAAATGGGTAGTTTGCAACCATTCTGTGAGTTGTCTCTTCACTTTGTTATCGTACCCTTTGCTGTGCGGAAGCTTTTTAACTTGATGTGATCCCATTTGTCCATGTTTGCTTTGGTTGCCTGCGCTTGTGGGGTATTGCTCAAGAAATTTTTTTCCGAGACCAATGTCCTGGAGATTTTCCCCAATGCTTTCTCATAGCAGTTTCGTAGTCTGAAGTCTTAGATGTAGGTCTCTAATCCATTTTTATTTGATTTTTGCATATGGTGAGAGATAGGGGTCTAGTCTCATTATTCTGCAAATGAATATCCAGTTTTTCCAGCATCATTTATTGAAGAGACTGTCTTTCCCAAGTGTATGTTCTTGGCACCTTTGTCCAAAATGAGTTCACTGTAGGTGTGTGGATTTGTTTCTGGGTTCTCTATTCTGTTCCGTCATCTATGTGTTTGTTTTTATGCCAGTACCGTGCTGTTATGGTTACTATAGCTCTGTAGTATAAACTGAAGTCAGGTAATGTGATTCCTCAAGTTTTGCTCTTTTTGCTCAGGATAGCTTTGGCTATTCTGGGTCTTTTTATGGTTCCAGATAAATTTTAGGATTGTCTTTTCTATTTCTGTGAAGAATGTCATTGATAATTTGATAGGGATTCCATTGAATCTGTAGATTACTTTAGGTAGTATGGACATTTTAACAATATTGATTCTTCCAATCCATGAACATGGAATATTTTTCCATTTTTTGGTGTCCTCTTCAACTTCTTTCATCAGTGTTTCATACTTTTCATTATAGAGATCTTTCACTGGTTTGGTTAATTCCTAGGGAATTAATTTATTTGTGGCTATTATAAATGATATTACTTTTTTATTTCTTTTTCAGATTGTTCACTGTTGGCGTATGGAAATTCTACTGATTTTTGTATGTTGATTTTTGTATCCTGCAACTTTACTGAATTTGGTTATCAGTTCTAATAGTTTTTTTGTGGAGTCTTTAGATTTTTTCACATATTAAGATCATATTATCTGCAAACAAGGATAATTTGACTTATTCCTTTCCAATTTGGATGTCTTTTATATCTTTCTCTTGCCTGATTGCTCTAGCTAAGACTTCCAGTACTATGCTGAATAACAGTGATAAAAGTTGGCGTCCTTGTCATGTTCCAGATCATAGAGGAAAGGCTTTTGATTTTTTCCCAATCATGACATTAGCTATGGGTCTGTCATTTATGGCTTTTATTATGTTGAGATAGTTCATTCTATCCCCAGTTTTTTGAGGGGTTTTATCATGAAGGGATGTTGAATTTTATCAAATGCTTTTTCAGCATCAATTGAAATGATCATATGGTTGTGTCCTTTCTTCTGTTGATATGGTGTATCACATTGATTCATTTGCATATGTTGGGTCATCCATGCATCCCAGGGATAAGTCCCACTTGGTCGTAATGAATGATCTTTCTAATGTATTGTTGAATTTAGTTTGCTAGTATTTTATTGAGGATTTCTTACATCAAAATTTATCAGCAATATTAGCCTGTAGTTTTCTTTTTTTAAAATGGGTCTTTCTCTGGTTTTGGTATCAGTGTAATACTGGCCTTGTAGAATGGGTTTGGAAGTATTCCATCCTTTCCTAGTTTTTGGAGTAGTTTGAGTAGGATTGGGATTAGTTCTTCTTTAAAAGTTTGGTAAAATTCAGCAGTGAAGCCTTCAGGTCCTGGGTTTTTCTTTACCGGGAGACTTCTTATTATGACTTTGATCTCATTACTTGTTATTGGTCTGTTCAGGTTTTGGATTTCTTTCTGGTTCAATCTTGGTAGGTTGTAAGTGTCTAAAAATTTGTTCATTTTTCTACATTTTCCAATTTATTGGCATATAATTGGTCATAGCAGCCGCTAATGATCGTTTGAATTTCTGCAGTATCAGTTGTAATGTCACCTTTTTTATTTCTGATCTTACTTATTGAGATCTTTTCTCTTTTTTCCTCATTACTCTGGCTAAAGTTTTGTCACTTTTGTTTAACTTTTCAAAAAACCAACTTTTTGTTTCATTGGTCTTTTCTATTCTTCGTTTCAATTTCATTTATTTCTGCTCTGATCTTTATTATTTTTCTTCTACTAATTTTGGATTTGGCTTACTCTTGATTTTCCAGTTCTTTAAGAAGCATCATTAGATTGTTTATTTGAAGTTCTTCTTTTTTCATGTAGGCATTTATAGCTATAAACGTCCCTCTTAGTACCGCTTTTGCTGTATCCCATAGGGTTTGCTATATTGTGTTTTCATTATGATTTGCTCAAGAAATTTTTCAATCTTCTTCTTAATTTCTTCATTGACTCCTGGTCATTCGGAGCATATTGTTTACTTTCCACCTATTTGTATATGTCCAAAATTCCTCCTGTTATTAATTTCTAATTTTATTCCTTTGTGGTCAGAGAAGATACTTGATATTATTTCAATTTTAAAAATGTTTTCAGGCTTGTCTTGTGACCTAACATGTGGGCTTTCCTTGAGAATAATTCATGTGCTGAGGAAAAGAATGTGCATTTTGTAGCCATTGGATGAAATGTTCTGTATTTATCTATTAGATCCATTTGCTGTATAGTGCAGATTAAGTCTGATGTTTCTTTTTTGATTTTCTGTCTGGAAGATCTGTCCAATGTCGAAAGTCGGGTGTTGGAAGTTTCCAGCTATTATTGTATTGGAGCCTATCCTAGCTCTAACAGTATTTGCTTTATATGCATTGGGTGCATATATATTTATAATTGTTATATTTTCTTGCTGAATTGACCCGTTTATCATTATATACTGACCTTCCTTGTCTCTTATAGTTTCAGTCTTGAAATCTATTTTGTGCGATATAAGTATAGCAACTGCTGCTCTTTTTTTGTTTCTATTGGCATGGAATATCTGTTTTCATCCCTTTATTTTTCATCTATATGTGTCTTTATAGGGAATATGTGTTTCTTATAAGCAATGGATCAATGGGTCTTGTTTTTCCTTCATTCAGCCAGTCTGTGTCTTTTGATTGGAGAGTTAAGTTTATTTACATTCAATGTTATTATTTAGAACTAAGCACTTACTCCTGCCATTTTGTTATTTGCTTTCTGGTTGTTTTGTGGTCTTCCCTTCCTTCTTTCTTTCCTGTCTTCCAGTAGTAAAGGTGATTTTCCTTGGTGATATTATTTAGTTGTGTGTGTGTGTGTGTGTGTGTGTGTGTCTGTGTGTCTGTGTGTGTGTGTGTCTTCGTTGTATGTTTTTGGTTTGAGATCACCATGAGGCTTGCAAATACTGTTTTATATGTTATGTTAACCTGATAACAACTTAACACTGTTTGCATAAACAAACAAACAAAGGAAGAGAAAACTAATAAAAACTCTACGCTTTAACTTCATCCCCCCAATTTTAAACTTTTTGTTGTTTCTAGTTATATTTTATTGTACCATGTCTTGAAATGTTGCTGTAGTTATTATTTTTGTTATTGTTTCATCATTTAGTCTTTATACTTAGGACAAGAGTACAAGAGTCATTTACACACCACAGTTACAGTGTTACAATATTCTGGTTTTTTGTGACTTACCAGTGAGTTTGTAGCTTCAGGTGATCATTTATTGCTCACTAATGTTGTTTCTTTTCTGACTGAAGTATTCCCCTCAGCATTTTT
Organism: Pongo pygmaeus; assembly: GCF_028885625.2. Taxonomy (NCBI): domain Eukaryota; kingdom Metazoa; phylum Chordata; class Mammalia; order Primates; family Hominidae; genus Pongo; species Pongo pygmaeus. The sequence goes on along the minus strand of NC_072385.2, from coordinate 48,793,158 downwards.
TGTAGGACAGGTCTGGTGATGATGAAATCCCTTGGCTTTCATTTTTCTAGGAAAGGCTTTATTTCTCTTTCGTGTTTGATGATGGATATTTTCACCAGACATACTATTCTAGGGTAAAAGTTTTTTTTTTTTTTCCAACACTTTAAATGTCATGCCACTCTCTCCTGGCCTGTAAGTTTTCCATGGAAGTCTCTTGGCAGATGTATTGAAGCTCCATTGTATGTTATTTGTTTCTTTACTCTTGTTGCTTTTAGGATCCTTTCTTTATCCTTGACCTTTGGGAGTTTGATTATTAAATGCCTTGAGATAGTCTTCTTTAGATTAACTCTGCTAGGTGTACTGTAACATTCTTGTACTTGGATATTTATGTCTTTCTCTAAGTTTGGGAAGTTCTCTGTTATTATCTCTTTGAATATATTTTCTACCCATATCTCTTTCTCCACATCCTCTTTTAGGCCAATAACTGTTAGAGTTGCCTTTTTGGGACTATTTTTTAGATCCTGTAGGCATACTTGTTTTTTATTATTTTTTTCTTTTGTCTCCTCTGACCGTGTATTTTCAAATACCCTGTCTTCAAGCTCACTAATTCCTTCCTTTGCTTGATCAATTCTAATATTAAAGGACTCTAATGCATTCTTCGGTATGTCAGTTGCATTTTTCAGTGCCAGAATTTCTGCTTGATTCTTTTTAATTATTTCAATCTCTTTTTTAAATTTATTTGATAGAATTCTGAATTCTTTCTCTCTGTTGTCTTGAATTTCTTTGAGTTTCCTCAACACAGCTATTTTGAATTCTCTGTCTGAAAGGTCACATATCTTTGTCTCTCAAGGATTGGTTTCTGGTGCCTTATTTAGTTCGCTTACTGAGGTCATGTTTTCCTGGATGGTGTTGATGCTAGTACGTGTTCTTCAGTGTCTGGAAATCGAAGAATTAGGTATTTATTGTAGTTTTCACTGTTGGGGCTTGTTTGTAGCCATCCTTCTTCAGAAGGCTTTCCAGATATCTGAAAGGACTTGGCTGTTGTAATCTAAGCTGTGTCTGCTTGAGGGAGCACCCCAAACCCAGTAACACTGTGGTTTTTGCAGACTCATAGAGGTACCTCCTTGATGGACTTGGATAATATCCTGTAGAATTCTATTATATTCATCTATATGTCTATTCTTATGACATTACCACACCATTTTGATAGTTGTAGCTTTGTAGTAAGTTTTGAAATGGGAAAATGTGAGTGCTGCAACTTTGTTTTTCCTTTTCAATATTGTTTGGGCTACTTAAGCCCCCTTGCAATTCCATGTGAATTTTAGGATTAGCTTGTCAACTTTTATAAAGAACAGTTGTAGTTTTGACAGGGATTGTATTGAATCTGTACATCAATTTGGGGAGTATTGCCATCTTAATAATAGTAAGTTTTCAGATTCATGAACACATGATGCCTTGCCATTTACACAGGTCTTAAATTTCTTTCAGCAATGTTTTTCAGTTTTCAGCATGAGTCTTGCACATCTTTGATTCAATTTATTTCTACATATTTTATCATTTGCAATGCTATCATACATGGAATTGTTTTCTTTTTCATTTTTTGATTGTCCATTCCAAGTACATAGGAATACAACTGATTTTTGTGGGTTGATCATGTATCCTGTGACTTTGTTAAACTCACTTATTAGTTCTAATCATATTTTGTCAATGCTTTAAGATTTTTATATAAGATAATTTCATCTATGAATAGAGATAGTTTTACTTCTTCCTTTCCAACCTGGATACCTTTTATCTCCTTTTCTTGCCTAATTTCCCTGGTTTGAAATTTCACTACAATATCAAATTGAAGTGGCAAGATCAGACATACTTCCTTTATTTCTAATCTTAGCAGGAAAGTTTTCAGACTTTCAGCATGGAGTATGATGTTAGCTATGGGTTTTTCATATGCCCTTCATCAGGTTGAAGATGTTTTCTTCTATTCCTAGTTTGTTTAATGTTTTTATTTTTTTTATTTTTTTAGGTTCTTTTTTTATTATTACACTTTAAGTTTTAGGGTACATATGCACAACATGCAGGTTAGTTACATATATATACATGTGCCATGTTGGTGTGCTGCACCATTAACTTGTCATTTAACATTAGGTATATCTCCTAATGCTATCCCTCCCCACTCCCTCCACCCCACAACAGGCCACAGTGTGTGATGTTCCCCTTCCTGTGTCCATGTGTTTTCATTGTTCAATTCCCACCTGTGAGTGAGAACATGTAGTGTTTGGTTTTTTGTCCTTGCAATAGTTTGCTGAGAATGATGGTTTCCAGCTTCATCCATGTCCCTACAAAGGACATGAACTCATCATTTTTTTATGACTGCATAGTATTCCATAGTGTATATGTGCCACATTTTCTTAATCTAGTCTATCAGTGTTGGACATTTGGGTTGGTTCCAAGTCTTTGCTATTGTGAATAGTGCCGCAGTAAACATACATGTGCATGTGTCTTTATAGCAGCATGATTTATAATCCTTTGGGTATATACCCAGTAATGGGATGGCTGGGTCAAATGGTATTTCTAGTTCTAGATCCCTGAGGAATCGCCACACTGTCTTCCACAATGGTTGAACTAGTTTACAGTCCCACCAACAGTGTAAAAGTGTTCAAGTGTTCCTTTTTCTCCACATCCTCTCCAGCACCTGTTGTTTCCTGCCTTTTAATGATCACCATTCTAACAGGTGTGAGATGGTATCTCATTGTGGTTTTGATTTGCATTTCTCTGCTGGCCAGTGAGGATGAGCATTTTTTCATGTGTCTTTTGGCTGCATAAAAGTCTTCTTTTGAGAAGTGTCTGTTCATATCCTTTGCCCACTTTTTGATGGGGTTGTTTGTTTTTTTCTTGTAAATTTGTTGGAGTTCATTGTAGATTCTGGATATTAGCCTTTTGTCAGATGAGTAGATTGCAAAAATTTTCTCCCATTCTGTAGGTTGCCTGTTCACTCTGATGGTAGTTTCTTTTGCTGTGCAGAAGCTCTTTAGTTTCATTAGATCCCATTTGTCAATTTTGGCTTTTGTTGCCATTGCTTTTGGTGTTTTAGACATGAAGTCCTTGCCCATGCCTATGTCCTGAATGGTATTGCCTAGGTTTTCTTCTAGGGTTTTTATGGCTTTAGGTCTAACATGTAAGTCTTTAATCCATCTTGAATTAATTTTTGTATAAGGTGTAAGGAAGGGATCCAGTTTCAGCTTTCTACATATGGCTAGCCAGTTTTCCCAGCACCATTTATTAAATAGGGAATCCTTTCCGCATTTCTTGTTTTTGTCAGGTTTGTCAAAGATCAGATGGTTGTAGATATGCGGCATTATTTCTGAGGGCTCTGTTCTGTTCCATTGGTCTATATCTCTGTTTTGGTACCAGTACCATGCTGTTTTGGTTACTGTAGCCTTCTAGTATAGTTTGAAGTCAGGTAGCGTGATGCCTCCAGCTTTGTTCTTTTGGCTTAGGATTGACTTGGCAATGCGGGCTCTTTTTTGGTTCCATATGAACTTTAAAGTAGTTTTTTCCAATTCTGTGAAGAAAGTCTTTGGTAGCTTGATGGGGATGGCATTGAATCTATAAATTACCTTGGGCAGTATGGCCATTTTCATGATATTGATTCTTCCTACCCATGAGCATGGAATGTTCTTCCATTTGTTTGTATCCTCTTTTATTTCATTGAGCAGTGGTTTGTAGTTCTCCTTGAAGAGGTCCTTCACGTCCCCTCTAAGTTGGATTCCTAGGTATTTTATTCTCTTTGAAGCAATTGTGAATGGGAGTTCACTCATGATTTGGCTCTCTGTTTGTCTGTTTTTGGTGTATAAGAATGCTTGTGATTTTTGTAGATTGATTTTGTATCCTGAGACTTTGCTGAAGTTGCTTATCAGCTTAAAGAGATTTTGGGCTGAGACAATGGGTTTTTCTAGATATACAATCATGTCATCTGCAAACAGGGACAATTTGACTTCCTCTTTTCCTAATTGAATACCCTTTATTTCCTTCTCCTGCCTAATTGCCCTGGCCAGAACTTCCAACACTACGTTGAATAGGAGTAGTGAGGGAGGGCATTCCTGTCTTGTGCCAGTTTTGAAAGGGAATGCTTCCAGTTTTTGCCCATTCAGTATGATATTGGCTGTGGTTTTGTCATAGACAGCTCTTATTATTTTGAGATGTGTCCCATCAATACCTAATTTATTGAGAGTTTTTAGCATGAAGCATTGTTGAATGTTGTCAAAGGCCTTTTCTGCATCTGTTGAAATAATCATATGGTTTTTGTCATTGGTTCTGTTTGTATGCTGGATTATGTTTATTGATTTGCGTATGTTGAACTAGCCTTGCATCCCAGGGATGAAGCCCACTTGATCATGGTGGATAAGCTTTTTGATGTGCTGCTGGATTTGGTTTACCAGTATTTTATTGAGGATTTTTGCGTCAATGTTCATCAGGGATATTGGTCCAAAATTCTCTTTTTTGGTTTTGTCTCTGCCAGGCTTTGGTATCAGGATGATACTGGCCTCATAAAATGAGTTAGGGAGGATTCCCTCTTTTTCTATGGATTGGAATAGTTTCAGAAGGAATGGTACCAGCTCCTCCTTGTACCTCTAGTAGAATTCGGCTGTGAATCCGTCTATTCCTGGACTTTTTTTGGTTGGTAAGCTATTAATTATTGCCTTAATTTCAGAGCCTGTTATTGGTCTATTTAGAGATTCAACTTCTTCCTGGTTTAGTCTTGGGAGAGTGTATGTGTTGAGGAATTTATCCATTTCTTCTAGATTTTCTAGTTTATTTGCATAGACATGTTTATAGTATTCTCAGATGGCAGTTTGTATATCTGTGGGATCGGTGGTGATATCCCCTTTATCATTTTTTATTGCGTCTATTTGATTCTTTTCTCTTTTCTTCTTTATTAGTCTTGCTAGCAGCCTATGAATTTTGTTGATCTTTTCAAAAAACCAGCTCCAGGATTCATTGATTTTCTGAAGAGTTTTTTGTGTTTCTATTTCCTTCAGTTCTGCTCTGATCTTAGTTATTTCTTGCCCTCTGCTAGCCTTTGAATGTGTTTACTCTTGCTTCTCTAGTTCTTTTAATTGTGATGTTAGGGTGTCAATTTTAGATCTTTCCTGCTTTCTCTTGTGGGCATTTAGTGCTATAAATTTCCCTCTACACACTGCTTTGAATGTGTCCCAGAGATTCTGGTACATTGTGTCTTTGTTCCCATTGTTTTCAAAGAACATCTTTATTTCTGCCTTCATTTCGTTATGTACCCAGTAGTCATTCAGGAGCATGTTGTTCAGTTTCCATGTAGTTGAGCAGTTTTGAGTGAGTTTCTTAATCCTGAGTTCTCGTTTGATTGCACTGTGGTCTGAGAGACAGTTTCTTATAATTTCTGTTCTTTTACATTTGCTGAGGAGTGCTTTGCTTCCTACTATGTGGTCAATTTTGGAATAAGTGTGGTGTGGCGCTGAGAAGAATTTATATTGTTGATTTGGGGTGGAGAGTTCTGTAGATGTCTATTAGGTCCACTTGGTGCAGAGCTGAGTTCAATTCCTGGATATCCTTGTTAACTTTCTGTCTTGTTCATCTGTCTAATGTTGACAATGGGGTGCTAAAGTCTCTCATTATTATTGTGTGGGAGTCTAAGTCTCTTTCGAGGTCTCTAAGGACTTGCTTTATGAATCTGGGTGCTCCTGTATTGGGTGCGTATATATTTAGGATAGTTAGCTCTTCTCGTTGAATTGATCCCTTTACCATTATATAATGGCCTTCTTTGTCTCTTTTGATACTTATTAGTTTAAAGTCTGTTTTATCAGAGACTAGGATTGCAACCCCTGCCTTTTTTTGTTTTCCATTTGCTTGGTAGATCTTCCTCCATCCCTTTATTTTGAGCCTATGTGTGTCTCTGCACGTGAGATGGGTCTCCTGAATACAGCACACTGATGAGTGTTGACTCTTTATCCAATTTGGCAGTCTGTGTCTTTTAATTGGAGCATTTAGCTCATTTACATTTAAGGTTAATATTGTTATGTGTGAATTTGATCCTGTCATTATGATGTTAGCTGGTTATTTTGCTCTTTAGTTGATGCAGTTTCTTCCTAGCCTCGATGGTCTTTACAATTTGGCATGTCTTTGCAGTGGCTGGTATCGGTTGTTCCTTTCCATGTTTAATGCTTCCTTCAGGAGCTCTTTTAGGGCAGGCCTGGTGGTGACAAAATCTCTCAGCATTTGCTTGTCTGTAAAGGATTTTATTTCTCCTTCACTTATGAAGCTTAGTTTGACTGGATATGAAATTCTGGGTTGAAAATTCTTTTCTTTAAGAATGTTGAATATTGGCCCCCACTCTCTTCTGCCTTATAGAGTTTCTGCTGAGGCTGCCCTTTACATTTTTTCCATCATTTCAACTTTGGTGAATCTGACAGTTATATGTCTTGGAGTTGCTCTTCTCAAGGAGTATCTTTGTGGTGTTCTCTGTATTTCCTGAATCTGAATGTTGGCCTTCCTTGCTAGATTGGGGAAGTTCTCCTGGATAATATCCTGCAGAGTGTTTTCCAACTTGGTTCCATTCTCCCCGTCACTTTCAGGTACACCAATCAGATGCAGATTTCATTTTTTCACATGGTCCCATATTTCTTGGAGGCTTTGTTCATTTCTTTTTATTCTTTTTTCTCTAAACTTCCCTTCTCGCTTCATTTCATTCATTTGATCTTCCATCACTGATACCCTTTCTTCCAGTTCATCGAATCGGCTACTGAGGCTTGTGCATTCTTCACGTAGTTCTCGTGCCTTGGTTTTCAGCTCCATTAGGTCCTTTAAGGACTTCTCTGCATTGGTTATTTAGTTAGCCATTCGTCTAATTTTTTTCAATGTTTTAACTTCTTTGCCATGGGTTCAAACTTCCTTCTTTAGCTCAAAGTAGTTTGATCGTCTGAAGCCTTCTTCTCTCAACTCGTCAAAGTCATTCTCCTTCCAGCTTTGTTCCGTTGCTGGTGAGGAGCTGCATTCCTTTGGAGGAGGAGAGGCACTCTGATTTTTAGAGTTTTCAGTTTTTCTGCTCTGTTTTTTCCCCATCTTTGTGGTTTTATCTACCTTTGGTCTTTGATGATGGTGACGTACAGATGGGGTTTTGGTGTGGATGTCCTTTCTGTTTGTTAGTTTTCCTTCTAACAGTCAGGACCCTCAGCTGCAGGTCTGTTGGAGTTTGGTGGAGGTCCACTCCAGACCCTGTTTGCCTGGGTATCAGCAGCAGAGGCTGCAGAACAGCGGGTATTGGTGAACAGCAAATGTTGCTGCCTGGTCATTCCACTGGAAGTTTTGTCTCAGAGGAGTTCCCGGCTGTATGAGGTGTCAGTCTGCCCCTACTGGTGCGTGCCTCCCAGTTGGGCTACTCAGGGGTCAGGGACCCACTTGAGGAGGCAGTCTGTCCGTTGTCAGATCTCCAGCTGTGTGCTGGGAGAACCACTACTCTCTTCAAAGCTGTCAGACAGGGACATTTAAGTCTGCAGAGGATTCTGCTGCCTTTTGTTTGGCTGTTCCCTGCCCCCAGAGGTGGAGTCTACAGAGGCAGGCAGGCCTCCTTGAGCTGTGGTGGGCTCCACCCAGTTCAAGTTTCCCGGCTGCTTTGTTTACCTACTCAAGCTTCGGCAATGGCGGGTTCCCGTCCCCCAGCCTCACTGCCGCCTTGCAGTTTGATCTCAGACTGCTGTGCTAGCAATGAGTGAGGCTCCGTGGGCACAGCACCCTCCAAGCCAGGTGCGGGATATAATCTCCTGGTGTGCCATTTGCTAAGACTGTTGGAAAAGCACAGTATTAGGGTGGGAGTGACCCAATTTTCCAGGTGCCGTCTGTCACCCCTTTCTTTGACTAGGAAAGGGAATTCCCTGACCCCTTGCGCTTCCCGGGTGAGGTGATGCCTCGCCCTGCTTCAGCTTACTCTTGGTGCACTGCATCCACTGTCCTGCACCCACTTTCTGGCACTCCCCAGTGAGATGAACCCAGTACCTCAGTTGGAAATGCAGAAATCACCCGTCTTCTGCATCGCTCACGCTGGGAGCTATAGACTGGAGCTGTTCCTATTCCTTGTTTAATGTTTTTATAATGAAAGAGTGATGGATTTTTATCAGATGCTTTTTCCTGCATATATTGAGTTGATCATGCTGTCTTTTTCCCCTCTTCTTCTGTTAATATGATGTATTACATTTATGATTTTTTTATGTTGAACTACTTTTGCATTCCTGTGATGAATCATACTTACCCATGGTGTACAATCCTTTGAATATACTGCTGGATTCAGTTTGCTAGTATTTCTGATTTTATTTCATGTGTTCAGAAAGATATTTTGTATGATTTCAAAATTTTAAAATTTATTGAGACTTGTTTTGTGACTTAACATATGGTCTATCCCAGAGAATGCTTCATGTGCCCTTGAAAAGAAAGTGTTTTCTGTTGTTTTGGGGGTGGGACATTTTATAGATGTTTTTCAGGCCTGTTTGTTTTATAGTGTTTCTCAATTATTCTATTTCCTTATTAAACTTTTCTATAGTCCCTTAGTCAATTTGGTGTGACTATAATGGAATACAGAACACAGGCTGGATAATTCATAAAGAACAAAGATTTATTTCTTACAGTTCCGGAGGCTGGGAAGTCCAAAATTGAGAGGTCAGTGGCATCTAGTAAGGGACCTCATGTTGCATTCCCCCATAATGGAAGATGGAAGGGCAAGAGAATACATGAGAGAACAAGAGAGGGTCCAACTCACTTTTATAAGAAGCCTTCTCAATAACTAGCCCACTCCCAAGAAAACAACATGAATCCATTCATGAGGTCTCTGCATTAGGTCTCCATTTTGACCTAATCACCTCTTATTAGGCCCCACTTCTCAACATTGTTGCATTGAGGATTAATTTTCCAACATATGAACTTCAGGGGACACATTCAAACCACAGCAATAGTTTTTCTATCATTACTGAAAGCTAGAATCTTCAACTACTATTGTTGAATTATCTATTTCTCCCTTTGATTCTGTTGGTTATTACTTCATATATTTTGGGGCTGTGTTGTTAGGTGAATATATGTTTTAATTGTTCTAGCTTCTTGATGGATTGACTCTTTTCATAACTTTTATCTCTCATCACAATTTTTGTCTTAAAGTCTATTTTGTTTAATATTAGCATAGCCACTGCAGCTTTCTTTTGCTTAGAGTATGCATTAAATATCCTTTTTCCATTATTTTATTTCAACCTATCCGTGTTTTTGAATCTAAAGTATGTCTCTTATAGACAATATGTATTTGAGTCATGTTTTTTATTCATTCTGCCTTTTAACTGATAAGTTTAATCAATTTACATTTAATGTAATTACTGATGAGGAAGGACTTACTTTTGACATTTTCTATTTGTTTTCTATATGTTATTTTTCAATTCTTTCACTATTGCCTTCTTTTGTATGAGGTAGATTTTTTTAAGTGTATCATTTTGGTTCACTTTTTATCTATTTTTTTAAGTTATTTTCTTAGTGGTTGCCCTATGATTACAATTAACATCTTAATTTATAATTAATCAAGTTTTTCTTCCTGTAAGTGGACCATACTTTCTTTGTTTGCATGTTTCATACTTTTGGTTGAAAATTGAATATTGGATATGTTGAATATTATAATATGGTAACTCTGGAAATCAGATTCTCCTGCCTTCTAAGAATTTGTTGTTTCTGCCTGCTGTAGGTTGTATTTGTTTGTTGCTGACTTTTGTAAACTATTATTTAAAGACTGTATGCTTTGTCACATGTGGTTACTGAAATCTCTAAAGTCACTGAAGTCTTACAACTTTTGTGGAAGGATGGACTTTTAGAGTTCCCTACTCTACCATTTTTGCTAATGTTATTCCCATAATTACTTTTAAATTTTATATTGTCATTATCCTTGAACATTTCATAAATATTTTATGCATTCTATATTTAAGAGTTCTAATATATAATGTGCTTGCCTTTTAAGTCTTGTTTGTTCTGCTAACTCTTGTTTGGAGTGGCTTGTTTTCTTGTATGCTCGGGTTTTTTTTAATTGTAAATTTATATTTGGCTGAAACTAACTTGCGAGAATTCTAAGCACTCAGAGTTGATGATGCCTTTCTCTTCATGAGTATTTCCTAGTAGCTTGCATTTTTTTCCCCAGACCACATAGGTAGTGTAAATGAAAAACCCAGAACTAGTTTTGTCTATACTCATAAATTCCTGGGGGAGACTATTATATTTTTAACAATTGTTTCCACCTGGATCTGCAGGTAGAAATATGCTGGTTTTCCTTTAGGTTTTTGTCGCTGCCAGTTTTTTCCTAGTCCAACCTATTACTGAGGGGATAATTCTTCCAACAGTCTCAGATGTGTGTGGCAACTGTAGTTTGCTCTTCCATTTTATGTAGACTCAAGCAAGGCCTAGTCTTCTATTTCTCCTCAGCATTAATCCCTGAAGTTATATGTTGTTTGTATAGGCATTTGTACCCACAGCACCCACAGCTTCCATGTTATTTATTGCTCTGGTTTCATCTGATTATTATTTTGACACTTGAGGATTCCCTTATTTCTGTGAGCCCTGCTATACTCCACTATATATCCAGAAGCAGAATTCTATGATTCAATAATCTTGGGCTCAAATTCATATAGAAATTTAAGTTGATGGATCTGGATTTGTATCTCAGCTCTGCCACTTACTACCTCTGAAGCGACTTGGGAAAGTCACATAACCTCTTTAAGCCTCAATTTCCTATCCGTGGAATAGGTATAATAATACCTCTAACATAAGGTTATTGCAATGATTAGTGGAATAGCACCCATCACAAATGGCCTGGTATATAAATCTTAACCTAATGCTAAAAAAATTTTAACTGCATTTACTTTTACTATTAAAGATGTGAACTTGTGAGTAACCATTTGTAACCTAGTTCTTTAGCTATGAAATAGGAATTTCATGTTTGTTAGCAGTACTTAAGAAAATGAATGCAAAGTATAAAGCACAGTACTTGGCACATAAGAAACAACTAATGAAATGTAACAATTATCTATAAGAACTATAAAAATAGCAGGCTATACACAAAGCTGTCTACATTGATTTAGTAAGTGGTCAGTTGATAATGAAGATAACATCTTGCCACATTAAAAAATAAGCTTGGAGAGATTTGATGAGTAGTGTTTCATATAGTAATATCTTTGTAAAAATATGTCTATGTCTTCCAATCCTCCCCACCCCCACTTCACCACACTCACACACACACACACACACACACACTCCTTAGCTTTTGGAGTGCTTTCAGCTGCACATGGTAACAGTTGTATACAATCCACCTTAATCTAAAAAAGGGAGTCTAGGATTGAGGAGCAATAGATTTGTCTCCATTACATAAACTTGAAGGGAACAGATTAAAATTTTCACTGCATATCTGAAATGAAATCTATTTTGAGGGTGTGTCTAACATTGCTTGTTATTATAACTTTATGCTTCGATGTATTGAGTTGGCTTTGAATTTCTTTTTCCATTATTAATTTATATCAGTGATTGCATTTTACTAGCTGACTAATTAGTTTTGTGTGTATTTTTCATCTCTGGGGAATTAATCTTTATTTTGTCTACATTTGAAGTTTTTCAGAATTTTTTAATTTTTTTCTAAACTGACTTTACTCTCTTGCTGTTTCCAGTTTCTCATTAGGGATTGGGAGATCTGCATTCTAGTTTTGTCTGTGGCACAACTAGCTGCCTGACCTGGAGTAAAGCACTTGCTTTCTCTGGGCTTCAGTTCCCTTACTAATCAAATAGGGGAGTTGGATTATGTGACCTGTAATCTCCATTTTAGCTCTATCTATGATTTAGAGAATCATACCGGCATATCAAATACATACCTGAATATGTTAAGGTTGAGAAGATGCAGGCTGTGAGTACAATAATGTAAAGAACTTCACGTAGAGCAAGAAACAAATATCAAGGTAACAAAGAGCAACCAAAAAGAGCAAAAGAAAATGATGATTATGTCATTTTGGAGACAAGGTTGAAAACCAGAGCTCGGCCATGTGGTGTAAGGATTCATCAAGACAGGTGAAAGGATTTCTTCCCCGATCAGTAACTGGGATAAGGCATCCCGAGTAAGCAACAGTCCCTGGCCTTCGATGGGGTCGCTCCATGCAAAATTAGCAACAGTCACTTGGGAACTTAAGTGAGATTAAACGCCAGAATAAATTCCAGGGTCTGCTTTGGTAGAAAGGGCACAGGAACCAAGTAATACGGGCTTATCCTATGCCTGACACCTAGGTTACCTTCCAAGTGGAAAAGGACATTAGTTGGAAGGCCACAGTGGAGTTTAAGGGAAGAGGAGGCCACATTTCTTGAGCCTTAAGACACTCGGGAGGAGGTCGGCGGGTAGGGCAGGGATACAGAGTGGTTGCTCCCTTGGAGAGTGGGACCTCATTTGTCTACACAACCCACATTCCTCTCCTGAAATTCTCGACTCTTTCGGATAAATTTCTATTAAAGTGAACGTCAAGTCAGTCTTACGCCTCTTGAAGGAAAACAGAAAAGAAATTCCTGTAAGAGATTGAGATGGGTGTGAGTGCTCGATAAACAACGAAACAAACAGAATTAACCACCTCCTTTGGCTGCTCTGCCTACACCTCCTGGCGCAGTACTCAATTCCCAGCGCAGAGGAGGAACCAGGCTGTGCGGATTCTCCAACAATCAGCGAAGTAGGAAATGTTTCGGAGACACTAATTGGCTCGATTGCCTGGCGCGCTCCTGGACCGAAAGCTGTGGCTGGTTGAGGCGTTGCCTGGCGACATGTTACTCAGTGGCGCAGTGCTTCCGTAGAGGCCAGCTGGTTGCTACGCAACAGGAAACATTCCGCGCTACCGAGTACTTTCTACTCCGACCAGGCATTGCTCTCTCTGGAGACCCTCGGCGGTGATTGCTCTGTTCTGACTTGGTGAGTCCTGGGAACCGACCCCCGGGCCTGGGCTCCGATTTCTGGGCCAGAAACAAAGCCTGACTTTCGGAGAACATAAAGGCTCAAAGAGGCAGAGAAAATCAATGGAAAGGCATTTCAGTGATTGTCTCCTATCCGCCCATCATTTTAGAGGGGTGGAAAGTGAGCAATAGCGATATCAAGAGACTTGTCCAAGATCTCACGCTGAGTGGTCAAATCTGGACCTGCGCTGTTAAATACGGTAATCATTAGACCTCGTGTGGCTAGTCTGAATTGAAATGTGCTCATATGTAAAAAGCACACTGGACTTTGAAGGCGTAGTACCAAAAGACAACATAAGATATCACTATAATTTTTATACTGTGTGTTCAAATGATTATGTTTTGTATATGGTAAATAAAACACATTATTAAAATTAATTTTACCTATTTCTTTTTTAAAAATGCTATTACTTGAAAATTAAAATTGCATACAAAGCTCTCATATTTCTATTGGCCAGCACTGATCTATATAAACCTAGGTCTGCCGACACCTGATTCAAGACCTCTTGTGCTAACCCTATTTTGGAAGGTGTTTCGAAGTATCTCCACTCATCTAATGGGGTGAAATTGTGCGTGGTGGTGCAGAGTGCAAGACCATTACAAAAGGCTCATATTTCTAGTGTTTTAGGACCTTGCTACTCAAAGTGTATGAATCAGAACCTTCATTTTAACAAGCTCTGCAAGTGATTGTCCTGCACGTTAAAGCTCCAGAAGCGCTGTGTAAGAAATTAGCCCTCAATTCTTTTTTTTCCTATGTTTCTTCTTGAGTACATACACTGTATTTTTCAGACTGCGTGTACTAGAATTAGCTGCATTTTGAACAAATTCCGCAGGAGATGAGAAACATTGATCTCAATACTAATTACATTTCCTTTTGTCCTTCCAAATCTAGACCAGTGTGGTCCCCAGATGAGCAGCAGCAGCAGCAGCATCCGCCAAGAACTTGCAAGAAATGCAAATTCCTGCGTTCCACCCTAGCTACAGGGGTTCTTGAAGCCTAGGCACAGTTTCTAATTTTTTATTCCTTTGGTTCAAGTCCTCAGTTCGGGAAGACTGGGGTAACTTTGATGGGTTTTATTTGAGGGAAGTGAGCGAATTCAACTCTTCCTAGTCCTTAAGTCCCTCTCCAGTAGCCTCCTTCCCCAATCCTTTTGATCTACTTTTCATTTTCTTTTTCCTCACCTATTCTTTTCAGGAGTAAGGATGACTTTTCGGGCCACAGATAGTGAATTTGACCTCACAAATATTGAAGAATATGCTGAAAATTCTGCACTTTCAAGACTGAATAATATAAAAGCCAAACGAAGATTGAGTTATGTGACATCCACAGAAAATGATACACAAATCCTAACGTTTAGGCACATTACAAAAGCTCAGGAGAAGACAAGAAAACGACAGCAGCCTATAAAACTAGAGCCTTTGGTAAGTTCAAAAACCATTGTTTTAGCCTCTGTAGCCACAGAGGAAGTTGCAAAATTGCTTTGGAGGATGGAAGTCATTTCCAGACTCTGAATTGACAAAGAAGGAATGAAAAGCTAAAAGATAATAACTGTTTATGTAGTTGTAAATACGGTAAATATTTATTAAACAAATATTAAGTTCTAGGCACTGTTTAAGTTGAAGGATACAGTGATGAACAAAGTTTTCAGGCAGATAAGTCCTCTCTAGGATTATGTACAATACAGATACTTAACTATGTGTGCTATTAGGCACTTTCAGATATTAGGGTACCATTTAACACTGAGAAGTTTAGTAAACGTTATATTTAGTTGTATAGTTTTATTATTTTCAAAGTACATGCCTTTGTATTTAAAAAATTGTGTGCATGTTGAAAATACTTAATTTTTAGAAACCATTTATGCCCTTGGATAATTATAAATGCATGTAAAGAGCCATGAAAGCAAAAAAATTAAAAAGTGAAAGTTGTCCTCTCCACCTTTAGACGTTAGCTACCATCATTACTGGTGTGCCCTTCAGACTGTTTTGTTTATTCAAATGTATTTGCACATATATTTGTGTCTATAAACATAGATAGTTTTAAGATTATACAATACATACTGATCGCGAAAGTGTTTATTTCACTTAAACATATAGAAATGTTTCTAATCCTTGCATATAGAGGTGTCTTTTCTAACAGCTACACTGTATTTTGTTGCATAGAGGTGCCATAACATAGTACTGGTTAGCTGGTCTCATATTGATGTGAGCTCAAGTAATTTCATTCTTGTTTTTTGTTTTGCTTTTATTTGGTTTTGTTTATTTTGTTTTTATTTTGCTATTTCAGATAATGCTGTGTTGAATGACATTGTCTTTATACACATCAAGATGCATTCCTAGAAATGGTATCTTTAGGTCATATATACATTTTTAATTTCAAAAAACATTACCCAATTGCCCTCTAGAAATTTACCTTTTCACCTACAGTGTACGAGAGAGCCTGTTTGCCCACATCTTTACCAAACCTGTTGCTATAAGCTTTTTTTTTTATTTTTGCTACATTGATATGTTAAAAATGGCATCACATTGTTGTTATAATTTGCATCTTATTCATTTTTCATCACCACATACGTTACTTAATATGTGGATTATCTGTTCATAACCTTTGTCCACTTTAAAATTAAGTTGTCTTGGGCCGGGCGTGGTGGGTCACGCCTGTAATCCCAGCACTTTGGGAGGCTGAGGCGGGTGGATCACCTGAGGTCAGGAGTTTGAGACCAGCCTGACCAACATGGAGAAACCCCGCCTCTACTAAAAATACAAAATTAGGTGGGCATGATGGCGCATTGCCGGTAATCCCAGCTACTCGGGAGGCTGAGGCAGGAGAATCGCTTGAACCCAAGAGGTAGAGGTTGTGGTGAGCCGAGATCGCACCATTGCACTCCAGCCTGGGCAACAAGAGTGAAACTCCATCTCAAAAAAAAAAATAAATAAATAAATAATTAAGTTGTCTTTATCTTATCTATTTTTAAGTTTTTAAAAATATATTATGGATATTAATCCTTATTTCTTTGCTTCTCAAACTTAAGTTTGAGTACTGATTTCTCTTCAAGGAAAGCATTCTTGATCCATAATGCTGGTTTGTTGTTTTTTATTTGATGTTACTTTGTGTGAAAAAACTATTACACTAGGAATTAATTCTAATTGTTAATAAACAAATTGACACCTTAAATACAAAGAAAATACAAAACCAATACAAATGGAATCAACACAAAATGCAAAGTCACCATTGTTGTTGGCTTGACACTGAACCTTCATTTGCACGGTGGATGTGGCACTGACTGCTGCCCTCCTCTTCCCCAGGGTTCAGTGTGCCTGCGCCACCACATGTTGTGTGGGGCACCAAGTCCTCCTTCCCATTTTTCTCCCGTGGAATTAATATGAAACTTTTTACATCTATTTCTCTCTGACATATTTGCCTTCACTTGACAAAAGTGTATCACTAACCGTTGATGATTAAAGTTGTTCAATTTGTCACCAATGTCATCTACTCATGTATATTAAAAGTTTGTTATTTGCGTACTCTGTGCCAGGGTTTGAGCCATGCTCTGAGGAATGAACAAAGCAAATGAACAAAAATGAACAAAGCAGACAAGATTCATGTTGACATTCTAGTAATTCTAAATAAGCAGACTGAACAATTTCACCTAGTGATAGTAACTATTTAAAAAATAAGCCAAACGCATGGGCTCATGCCTGTAATCTTAGCACTTTGGGAGGCAAAGGGAGAGGGTCATTGAGCCCAGGAGGTAGAGGCTGCAGTAAGCTGTGCTTATACCACTGCACTCCAGCCTGGGTGACAGAGCGAGATCCTGTCTCTAAAAAAAGAAAAGAAAAGAGCACACGGATTGTGGTAGAGACTCAGAAGAGACTGCTTTAGATTGGGTGACTAGAAAGGTCTCTCCGAGGAGATGTTATCTGAACAAGTCTCAGCCAACACCCTGTATCAACTGACAGACATCTGCAATTTAGGCAGAGCTCAGTGGGGACAGCTTGCCTCTACTCCAGTGGGCACCAGCTGAGGCATTGATGCTGTCCCCACTGAGCTCTGCCTAAATTACAGAATTTTTAGCAAGATAAATGTTAGTTTTTAAGTTACTAAGTTTGAGGCAGTATGTTACATACTAACATAACGTGCACAGTATAAATAATACATGAATAAAATAATTCTTACAATATTAAAAAATAACAAGGAAAAAAGTGAAAATGACCTGAAGTTTCACCATGCAGAGAGAAAGTAGCTTAATAGTCTAGTGACTAATTTCAGACGTGTGGGTGTCTCTAGTTTGGCTTCTTTTTATAGAGTTGGTAAGAATGTATTTTTGTTATTGACTTCCCTCCCCTCGACTGCCTTCTCCTCTCCCTTTCCCTTCCCCTTCTTCTTCCTATTCTCCTCTTCCCCCCTGCTTCTTTCCCCTCCTCTTCCTTCTTCGTTTCTTCCTCCTCTCTCTTCCCTTACCCCTCGTTCTCCTACTCTCTTTCTTTTCTATTCTTCTTTTACATTTTTTCCTTACCTCCAAATTCCCCAATCTCTGACCCCCTTTTCTATGCCATCTAACATTGACGAAATCTAGTATATGTCCTTTCTTGCCTTTGTCCATGCTGAAACAATTTTATACAAATTTATTTGTAATTTTGTAATTTTACAAATGTATGAAACAATTTGTAATTGTGTTTATTTGTAATATTTTCATGTTACAAATTCATATTTATTTGTAACATGAAAATATTACAAATAAATACAATACATCTAGTTTTTTACACTTAGTGGTGGCATAGTATCTGATTGTATGAATACTCCATAATTTACTAAATCATTCTCCTCTTTTGAGACATTCAGGTTGTTTTGCCAGTATTTCAAATGGTAGAGTAAAATTGTATTATCCTTTTGTATTGGTGCTTATATTCCTGTGAGATAGGGCCCTGTGAGTGGTGTTGTGGAGTTGATGAAAAAATTACATATATGTATAATTACATTTAATTGTATATTAATTTCCATATAATTATACTTAACATATAATTTTACTTAATTCACACATATTTTACCTGGAAACCAGTTTCTCAATCCAATGTACACATGTTGCCTAAATTAAATTGCATTTTCACCCTTAACCTAAGTTATACTATAATCTCTTTCAACTTTTTGTTGCCTGATCTGCATAGGTGAAACTTCACCTTCACACAGGATGCAGCTAGTGTTTTTATGTGTAATTTTTTTAACGTTAATTTTAGGTTCGGGGGTATATGTACAGATTTGTTACATAGGTAAACTAAGGTCATGGGGGTTTGTTGTACAGATTATTTCATCTCTCAGGTACTAAGTGTAGTACACAATAGTTGTTTTTTCTGTTCCTCTCCCTCCTCACACCCTCCTCCCTCAAGTAGACTCCAGGGTCTCTTGTACCTCTCTTTTTGTTCATGTGTTGTCATCATTTGGCTTTCACTTATAAGTGAGAAAATGTGATATTTGGTTTTCTGTTGCCAAGGATGATGACCTCAAGCTCCATCCATGTTCCTCTGAGGAACATGATCTTGTTCTTTTTTATGGCTGTGTAGTATTTCATGGTGTATATATACCACATTTTCTTTATCCAGTCTACCAATAATGGGCATTTAGACTGATTCCATGTCTTTGCTATTGTGAATAGTGCTGCAGTGAACATACACATGCATGTGTCATTATGGTAGATCAATTTATATTCCTTTGGGTATATACCCAGTAGTGGGATTACTGGCTCAGATGGGAGTTCTGCTTTAGCTATTTGGGGAATCACCACGCTGCTTTCCACAATGGTTGTTATTTTTTATTTTAATTTTTTATTATTTGTCATATTACAAATAAATACAATACTCTCCATCTGGCTTTTTACACTTAATGGTGGCATAGTATCTGATTGTATGACTATTCCATAATTTACTTTTCTTTTTTTTTTATTTTTCAGTAATAGCCATTCTGACTGGTATGAGATAGTATCTCATTGTGGTTTTGATTTGCGTTTCTCTAATGACCAGTGATATTGAGCTTTTTTCCATATGCTTGTTCGCTATGTCTGTGTCTTTTTTTGAAAAGTGTCTGTTCATGTCCTTTGCCCACTTTTTAATGGGCTTGTTTGTTTTTTTTTTTTTTTTGTAGATTTGTTTAAGTTTCTTGTAGATTCTGGATATTAGACCTTCAAAGATGCATAGCTTACAAATATTTTCTTCTATTCCATAGGTTGTTTTTTCACTCTGTTGATAGTTTCTTTAGCTATGCAGAAGTTCTTAAGTTTAATTAGATCCCATTTGTCAATTTTTTATTTTGTTGCAATTGCTTTTGGTATCTTTGTCATGAAATCTTTGCCAATTCCTATGTTCAGAATGGTATTGCCTAGGTTGTCTTCCAGGGATTTTATAGTTTGGGGTTTTACATTTATGTCTTTAATCCATCTTGAGTTAATTTTTGTATATGGTGTGAAGAAAGGGTCCATTTTTAATCTTCTGCATATGGGTAGCCAGTTATCCCAGTACCATTTATTGGATAGGGAGTCCTTTCTCTATTGCTTGTTTTTGTCAGCTTTGTCAAAGATGACATGGTTGTACATGTGCAGCCTTATTTTTGGGCTCTTTATTCTTTTCTGTTGGTCTACTTGTCTGTTTTTGTACCAGTACCATGTGGTTTTGGTTACTGTAGCCCTGTAGTATAGTTTGAAGTCAGGTAACGTGATGCCTCCAGTGTTCTTCTTTATGCTTAGGATTGCCTTGGCTATTCAGCCTCCTTTTTGGTTCCATATGAATTTTAAGATAGTTTTTTCTAGTTCTGTGAAGAATGTCATTTGTGTTTGATAGGAATAGCCTTATATCTGTAAATTGCTTTGCACAGTATGGCGATTTTAATGATACTGATTCTTCCTATCACGGAGAGCATGGAATGTTTTTTCATTTGTTTGTGTCATCTCTGATTTCTTTGATCAGTGCTTTGTAATTTTCATTGTGGAGACCTTACACCTCCCTGGTTAAAATATTCCTAGGTATTTTATTCTTTTTTATGGCAATTGTGAATAGGATTGGGTTTCTTATTTGGCTCTTGGCTTGACTGCTGTTGATGTACAGGAATGCTAGTAATTTTGGTACATTAATTTTTGTATCTTGAAACTTTGCTGAAATTGTTTATCAGCTGAAGAAGCTTTTGAGCAGAGACTGGGGTTTTCTAGATACAGAATCATGTCATCTGCAAACAGGGATAATTTGACTTCCTCTTTTCCTATTTTGATGCCCCTTATTTCTTTCTCTTGCCTGATTGCTCTGGACAGGACTTCCAATACTATATTGAATAGGAGTGGTGAGAGAGGGCATCCTTATCTTGTGCTGGTTTGCAAGAGGAATGCTTCCAGCTTTTAACAATTGAGTGTGATGCTGGCTGTGAGTAATATATGGCTGTTATTTTGAGGTATGTTTCTTTGATACCTAGTTTATTGAGTGTTCAACATGAAGGAATATTGTATTCTATCGAAAGCTTTTTCTGGATCTAGTGAGATAATCATGTTTTTTTGTCTTTAGTTCTGTTTCTGTGATGAATCACATTTATTGATTTGCATATGTTAAAACAAACTTGCATCTCAGGGATAAAGCCTAATTGATCATGATGGATTAGTTTTTTATGTGCTTCTGGATTCGATTTGCAAGCATTTTGTTGAGGATTCTTGCATCAATGTTTGTCAAGGATATTGGCCTGAAGTTTTCTTTTGTGTGTGTGTGTCTCTGCCAAGTTTTCACATCAGGATGATGCTGGCCTCATAAAATGAGCTGGGGAAGAGTCCCCCCTCCTCAATTTTTTTAGAATAGTTTCATTAGGAATGGTACCAGCTCTTCTTTGCACATCTGGTAGAATTTGGCTGTGAATCCATCTGGTCATTGCTAGGCTATTACTGACTCGAGTTCGGAGCTCATTATTGGTCTGTTCAGGGAATCAGTTTCTTCCTGGTTCAATCTTGGGAGGGTGTATGTGTCCAGGAATTTATCCATCCCCTCTAGGTTTTTTAGTTTATGTGCATATGGTATTCATAGTAATCACTTATGGTTATTTGTATTTCTGTGGGGTAAGCAATAATATCCCCTTTGTCATTTCTGAATGTGTTTATTTGGATCTTCTCTCTTTCCTTCTTTATTAATCTAGCTATTAATGGCCTATCTGTCTTATTAATGTCTTCAAAAAACCAACTCCTGGATTTTTTTATCTTTTCAATTTTTTTAATTTCTCAATATCCTTCAGTTCTGCTCTGATTTTGGTTCTTTCTTGTCTTCTGCTACTTTGGGGTTGGTTTGCTGCCACTTTTCTAGTTCTTTTAGTTGTGATTGGAGGTTGTTAATTTGAGATCTTTCTAATTTTTTATATGGGCATTTAGTACTATAAATTTCCCTCTTAACACTGCCTTAACTGTGTCCCAGAGATTCTAGTATGTTCTATCTTTGTTCTCATTAGTTTCAAATAACTTTTTAATTTCTGCCTTAACTTCATTATTTACCCAAAATTCTTTCAGGAGCAGGTTGTTTATTTTCCATGTAATTGCATAGTTTTGAGCAATTTCAGTAGTCTTGATTTCTATTTTTATTGCACTGTGGTCTAAGAGTATGTTTGGTATAATTTCAGTTCTTTTGCATTTGCTGAGGATTGTTTTATGTCTGATCATGTGGTTGACTTTAGAAGATGTGGCAATGAGAAGAATGTATATTCTGCTGTTTGGGGGTGGAGATTTCTGTAGAGATCTATCATATTCATTTGGTTCAATGTTGAGTTCAGGTCCTTAATATCTGTGTTAATTTTCTGACTTGATGATCTGTCTAATACTGTCAATTGAGTGTTGAAGTCTCCCACTATTGTTCTGTGGGAGCTAAGTCACTTTGTAGGTCTCTAAGAACTTGCTTTGTGAATCTGGGTGCTCCTGTGTTGCATGCATATATATTTAGGATAGTTAGGTCTTCTTGAATTGAACCCTTCACCATTATGTAATGCCCTTTTTTGTCTTTTTTTTTTTTTTTTTTTTTTGCTGGTTTAAAGTCTGTTTTGTCTGAAATTAGGATTGCAACCCCTGCTTTTTTCTGTTTCCCATTGGCTTGGTAGATTTTCCTCCATCCCTTTTTTTGAGTCCCTGGGTGTTACTGCATGTGAGATGGGTCTCTTTAAGACAGTATATCATTGGGTCTTGCTTTTTTAATCCAACTTGCCAAACAGGTTATTTAGCCCATTTACATTCAAGGTTAGTGTTGTTAGGTGTGGATTTAGTCCTGTCATTGTGTTGTTAGCTGTTTATTATACTGGCTTGTTTGTGTGGTTGCTTTAAAGTGTCACTGGTCTATATACTTAAGTGCGTTTTTGTATTGGCTGGTAATAGACTTTTCTTTTTGTATTTAGTGCTTTTCTTCAAGATCTCTTGTAAGACAGATCTGGTGGTAATGAAATCCCTCAACATTTGCTTATTTGTTTTCCTTATTAATTTCAGTAGGTTTTAGAGAAGGGTTTTCCAAATGTGCATTAATCTTAACATCATTTTTATAGATCATTGTTTGGTCTCTGTGAAGTCACCCTGTGTAAACAGACATTTTTTCTTCTTGTTCTCAACTTGTGATCCTGTTCTCTATTCCTTTTTAGCACTATAATATAACTTAGCTCTCCTTCATCTTTGTAGCAACAGCTAGCCTTTTCCTTTCTTCAGTGAGTGGCTCAAAAGGGATTTTTATCTAAAACCAAGTGCAATGTAACTGAAAAGTTAACTGCTGTTTCCTTTACTTAATCTCAAGCCTTTTTTTCTTATCCCAGTATATGGGAGAGTAGCTATTATGATAAACTCATAATGCTTGGTAACAAAAAGCCATTATAATGAATTCTTCACTTTATTATGTTAAAAGCTGGGGTTTTATTGCCATAATTTTCAGTTGAATAGCCTAAGATAATGCCACCTATTTTTTGTAGACCTTCAATAAGTTATGGCTATGAGAAGTGATTGATGATTTCGATTTTGGTGGGAGAATTGTGCACTTCTTCCCATAGTAACAGTATTAGTAAATGATGGGGGTTTGTAATGGACAATTAGGGAGTATATGATTTCATACTTCTGAGTCTTTTCTGTTGTAATTTATTCTTGTAAGTATTCATTGATAATTTCAAGTATAAAATTAATGGAAGCTAGGTAGAAAAGTCTTACTCAAGCAATAGGCCAGGGACAGGCAATGGTGGTAGTTAACTATTAGGACTGCATCTTTGATCTCCTTAGTCCAAGGAGATCAATTTCCAACAGCAGAAAGAGTCCAAATGTAGTGAAAAATAAAACAAGTTTATACAAATGTTAATAAAGATTAACATGTCTCTCTATTTCCCAAAGCCAGTGCTAAAAGTCTACCAAGATCATAAGCAGCCAGAATACATACATGAACAGAACCGATTTCAGTTAATGACTGCAGGAATCATTAAACGTCCAGTAAGCATAGCAAAGAAAAGTTTTGCCACATCATCTACTCAGTTTCTTGAGCATCAAGATGCTGTGAAAAAAATGCAGGTATAATATTAAAATACTTAATTGATTCTTTTAACTTAATTTTGTTTTGTATAGCATTGCTAACATACTTTTAACTCATAAGAATAGAAGCAAAGTCATTTTCTATAAGGTTGCATAATGAGTTTGGGAAATATAACATTTCTTCATTCTTCCTATTTAAGGAAAACTCTTACAGTGGAAGAAAATCATAAAGGAAACTTTCGGCATCTGTACGGTGCCTTCTGACCTTCTTTTGCATGATAAAGAAGATATAATAGTATTTTGAATGTTATTATAACTTTTTTGAAATTTTCATCATTTTTACCAAAAATGGTAATCTTTGAAGACCCTGGTGAAGAGCAATAAAATGAGACAAAGCCAGCTAGAAAGACAATTTGTGTAGCTGGTGAGAGTTGTAGAGCGAGGAAGTTGCCTTGAAAGGCATAAAGAAATGGTAGCTCAGGGAAGCAATCACCAGAGCTTGCCTTTAAATGAATATCTCTAGATAATAGAAGAAAAAAAACAATAAGGGGAGAAAATATGAAAGGCATACCTACAGTAAAGATACCAGTAGAGCCAAGATTTCTCTGAGCTTTTGGTTGAGAGGATAACTTTGACAGTCACACATTGAGTGCTGGTTTGGGTCCAAGCATTGGATTAGAACTGCTAGACGTGCACAGTTGAGGACAAGGTCTGTCCTCAAGGATTTCAGAGTCTAGAGGTAGGTAGGTGGACAAGTGAACACTCAGCACAGTGGAGTATAAGAGCTTTCCTTGGTTGTTTAAGATACAAAATAATGAAAAACTAAATAAAAGGGACTCTTACACCTGGCCATCGGGGGGCCAGTCAGTGAATAAAAAGCCACCTTTGGGAGTTGCACTAAGCTGGGAAGAATGAGTGGAAAGTTAATGGGATAGGTAAGATGAGAGAGGTGGGAGTTTGAGGAGAAGCTAGATGGACAGGAGCTTATTTTGGGTTTGGGTGAGATCATCCTGAAAGAATGAAATCATATGATGAACTAGATGGAATTATAAAGCCTCAGTTACTATGGTGTCTATGAAGTGGAGCCAGAGGGAGCTCTTTCTCCAGAAAAGATCTGAGCCAGGAAAGATTTAATTGCCTGTAAATTAATTCATTTGGCATAAAGAGGGCTTCAAAAATTTGAATTTAAAGAAAAGGAGAGAACGTGTATAGACATCTGGGATAAAAGTGGGGCTGAAAAGGAATGTTAGGTTGTGAGCTATTCTTCCTGATTGTAGCTGTCATTCAGTGAAGAACTCAGTAAAGAGTTAGGAATTAAAGAGAAATATGGAAAATGGGATGTTTTACATAAAATAAGAAAGGTATTTATTCTGAGAAAAAGGTAATTTTTTCAGATATTGATTTATCTGAATGAGTTTCAAATAGAAATGCAACAAGGAGGATTTCCTGGGAGATAAAGGAAGGCAGGCAGGAAGGAAAGTTGGAGGCCTCTGTTAATTAAGGAAGAAATTGACTTATCAAACTGGACGGGGCATCCATCAGGGAGGAGTACTACATTGTACAGTTTATGAATAAATGCTTTCTTTATTTCCCACCCCCAAATCTGAACCTATGTTACTGCTAAAGAACACAGCAGAACACAGTGATTAACCTCCTCCATGGGAGGAAAATGTGAATCATATTTTCCCACTGAGTTACATAATGAGAAATTAGGGCTCAGAGGAAAATATGTAACCCTGTTATGGAAGAAGTCTTCCACTTAGAATGCAGTAAGACTTTTTAAAGACTAGAACAAATAAAATAAATGCATTTTCTGTTAAAACAGTAACACTTTAGTCTCATAAAAATACTAAAGTGGACTAGCCCTCGTTGAAACATTGAGATAAGGTGATGTGTGTTTTCTCTGGTTCAGGTTTGGCCTATTCATTCTCAGAAGAGAACAGTGGTTATTGCTGCCATCCCTGGCCAAGAAGTCAAAGACACACATTTTACCTTTTACATTCAAAGATGTGTTTCCTTCAGCTCTGAACTTGCTAGGCATTGTCAAACTGCTATTGAACAAACTGTATTTAATCAGAGTTGGGGTATAAGGGTAAAATGTTCCCTGTGAGTACAAATTTTCTGGAGAAGTTGTTCCACAGAGCTTGTAGTAATAAATCCCTGCAGAAATGGCAGCCTCTGCCAGCTATGTTAATAGGCAATAAAATACTCATGCGTATATTTACAATAGTTATTCAACAAAGCAGGTCTACTATGGTGACTTTTATCTTAAAGCCAGTTACTCCTATACTGTCAGAGAGGCAAGGTGATGACCTTTGGAGTTAGTGTCAAATTTCTTCAAACACAGTGATTAACCTCTTCCATGGGAGGAACAGATATGGGTGATGCCACCCAAGTTTTTTGGGGGGTGTGAGTGGCACTGAGAGCACAGACAGTGAAGCCCAGAGACTAGAGCAAAGCTGGAGTGTGTGGGCATGGCATGGTGGGACTCAGCCTTGCTGCTCCAAGTGTAGTCCATGGTCAGCAGGATCCAAACCCCTGAAAGCAGGTTATAAAGGCAGAATCTCAGGTTCCACCCTAGCTGTACTGAATCAAAGTTTGCATTTTAATAAGAACCCCAGGTAATTCATTGCACATTTAAAGTTTGAGAAGCACTGGTCTAAAGAACAGCCAATATTAGTTGATAAAATCAATGCTTCTCTAAGGCTATCGCATAGTGATTCCCAACACTCAATATAACCGCCCCTCATATTCACAAAGAAGTAAAGTTATTATGAGTTACGATAACAGCTGTCCAAGACTTCACTCACTGAAAAGCATCAAGGTGGTCAGAACAGAGGGGGAGGTTGGGAGGAGAGGCCCCAGAAAAGACAGATGCAGAGCAAATAAGCAAGGAGGGAAGAGGGCTTCCATGGACATCAAAGACCTGGTAATATTTTGATGTAATAAACATTGAGTTAAGGGAGAGGAGAAGGCAATGGAAGCTGAAACTGGGACTGCTTTGTGGTAAAAGGATGCGTATCTGGATAGGGAGTACTGAGAAGGAATATGACTGCCTAACAATAGTTTGAAAATTTTCAGTGCCAAAATGCTTGCCTTTGAGCCCTAGACATCTCATGCAATATGGCAATTAGTCCTTGAAGGTAATACTTTGTTGCTCTTGTGTGTGTGTGTGCAAAGACTCATTTTTTTTTTTTCCAAAAATTGGCTTTGTTTAGATTCATCGGCCCTATGTTGAGGTGTTCTCTCCCTCTCCTCCTAAACTGCCACATACCGGTATTGGAAGAAGAGGTCTCTTTGGAACTAGATCTTCAGCTTACCCTAAGTACACTTTCCACGACCGAGAAGAAGTTGTTAAAGCCAACATTCGTGATCCTTTGCAAATCATTAAAATAATACGTGAAAATGAACATCTTGGATTTCTTTATATGATCCCTGCAGTGCCAAGATCATCCATTGAATATGATACATATAATCTAAAGTGAGTTATTTTTTATGATGCAATTTAACATAAAAATTACAAATAAGATTGCACATATTATTTATAATTGATTGGATATTAATAATAACAATATCAAATATAATTTTGGTTATCATTCAATGATAAATGAATCCTAATCACAACAATTTTATATTTTTTCATTTATCTTCCCTTTATCTATTTAGAAACATTAACTATCTTACCTGCACTACTGAGCTTCTCATATATTTATGTGATATTATGCCATATATTTTTAATCAGTATTACAAATGTGTTTTTGATACTTTATGATTACTGAGAAAAGAGGATGGCAATTTATAAAAAGTAGATGATGCATGATTTGTTTTTTATGTTATTTCACCTTTGCTTTATAGAGCAGAAATAAGGATTTTTTAATAAAATGAACTTGATAACTTAGGGTATTCATATAAATGAATAATATACACACACTTTCTGTGTGTTGTTGCCGCACATTTGTTGTTGATATAATTGGAAGTCACATAATTGTGAGTCTGCAAGTTGCTTTGAAGTTCAGCACAACAGATAATAGTACGACTTAAAGATGATACTGGCTTTCCTCTGTTATTTAGTTGGGCTAAGAGCAGTTCTTGAGACAGTCTTTTCTTGATGGTGATAATAGTTTAGCTTCACCACCAAATTCATTGAGCTACCTTCCCCATTCACGGCTCTCTTATTCTTCCTTATTCAGCACCATAGTTTCAATTGAGAAGGTGACACTGAGGGCAGCTCTCCTGCTGCAGAAAATGGGTAGAGAAGAAAAGCTTTTTAATCAAATTTTAAAATGACAGATCTGTTGTAAATCTTAAAGAGCTTAACAGCGGTGAACAATAACTTGTAGGAAGGACAGAAATGCTTATGAAAATGCAATCGTTCAGCAAAATTTGTTGAGCATGATCTCTGTAGCAGGAACTGTTTTACGTGCTTGAGACACATTAGTAAACCATCCATATCAAAATTGTTGCCCTCATGGAACTGACATTTTAGCAGAGGATGGCAATAATAAACCATACATGAGTAAATTATGTAGAATACTAAAATGTGATAAGTATTGGAGGAAAAAAATAGAGGCAAAGAGGATTAGGAGTGCTGGGGAAGAGGTTGTGAATTAACTGGGGTGGTCAGGGTGGGCCTCATTGAGAAGCTGTCATTTGAACAAGGACTTGAAAGAGAATAAATGAATTATGTGGTGGTGCAGTTATGAGCATTCCAGGCAGCAGGAAAATGAATACAAACATCCTGAACTGGGAGCAGACCTGGCATGCTCAAAGGGCAAAGAGGAGGCTGGTGTGACTACAGTAGAGTGAACAAGAGATAAAGGATATATCGCACAAGACCTTGTTGGCTACAACAATGGAGAACCATGGAAGGATTTTGGGCAGAAAAGTGTCATGATCTGATTTACATTTATTAAGGAACCGTTCTGGCTGCTGTGTGAAGAATAGGCTTTGAGGTGACAAGGGTTGAAACAGGAAGACAAATTGAAGGCCATAGTTACTCAGGGGAGAAAGGGACTGGGGATGATGATGAAGTGGTAAGAAATAGGTCTGCTTCTGAAAACAATTTGAAGGTGAAGCCAACGGGATGTCTTTACAGACATTACGTAGGGTGGACAACCAGAAAGGAGTACAGGATGAGTTTAATGATCCAGCTGTCTGAGCAAGAGGGGTAGAGTTGCTATTAACTGTGAACCCTGAAAATCTGAGACAGTTCTCGGTTAATTTAGAAAGCTTATTTTGCCAGGATCGTGGATGCACGCCCATGACACAGCCTCAGGAGGTCCTGATGACATGTGCCCAAGGTAGTACGGGCACAGCTTGGCTTTATACATTTTAGGGAGACACGAGACATCAATTAATATGTGTAAGATGTACATGGGTTCAGTCTGGAAAAGTGGGAAAACTCAAGGCCAAGATGGAAAAACTCAAAGCGAGGAGGGGGCTTCCAGGTCATAGGTAGATGAGAGACATTCCTTTGAGTTTCTGATTAGCCTTTCCAAATGAGGCAATGAGATATGCATTTATCCCAGTGAGCACAGGGGTCACTTTGAATAGAATGGGAGGCAGGTTTGCCATTAGCAGTTCCCAGCTTGATTTTTACCTTTAGTTTAGTGATTTGGGGGCCCCAAGATTTATTTTCCTTTTACAACTGAGACATGGAAGACTGAATGGAGCAGAATCATCAGGGAAAAATACATGTTTGGGTTCGGATACATTAATTTTGGGATGTCAAAAGGAGAAGAGATGGTAGACGAAGGAGAATTGGGGTAAAAAAAGAGGATTTTTCCAACATGAGATAATTCATTTTTTTAAGATGGAAGAATTAACATATAATGTAATTTAAAGCCCTTCAATTAAAAAAAACCCTTAATAGTATTGTCATTCCTACCACTACTTTACTCGCTTGTATAGTTCTTTGTAAGTTTTTGGTGAAGAACTTGTAGATCTTAAGTGCAAACTGATAGAAAGTGGGTTATTTGGTGATTTTAAAACATAATTCTTGATTCATATGTGAAAATGTTTTCAGAGTTTTCTCTTCAGGAAAAAAATAATCATCTAATAACCCAGATATCAAAGAGTGCTATTTGTGATGTTCATTTTCCACTGTGAGAAGAGCCAAATTTTGCCCCATGTAGAACTGATTCTCATCTATTTACCAGCACAATATAAAGTATTGAAGAGGAGACTGAAAACTGCTTTTGTTCAGTTCTGGAGATTTATTTCTAGACTAATGAGCATTTCTACTAGGGAAATTGAGTTGATGTCTTATACTTTTTTGGACTCACAGAAGTGACGCTTAATAGTAATATGTAAGTTCTCATTTAAAAAGATATTTTGGAATCATGGTTTGTTATCATTATTGCAGTTTAGGGTTTGATGTTGAATTTTCCTCCCTAACTTGAACTCCAAATATCATAAACCTTGTGAGTAAAGACAATTATTTGGATGCTATGGAGTTGGCAGCAGCTAAACTGGAAGTTAAACATAGTATATACTGTGTCAACAAGATGAGGTCATGTTATACCAAACTCCTTTTTAAAAGTAATGTGATAAAATAACTGTAAGGCTGTGAGTTTGCTGTTGAAGAATGTCTTCACTACCCAACAAATGTGGTGAAGCTGTGGAAGCATTTTTTATAATCTTTCAATCTAGAGGAATAATCTGTCTCTCTGATAAGCCTATTGAATTTTTCCAGAAAAAAATATGTGAGCAAAATGCAAAATAATGCTTCTCAGTATAGAACTGAAAAAAGGTGAAATTGAGATCTAAACTATGGAAATCATTTAAAGTTGCACTTCTTATAGCAAAAAACTTTTAAAAATGATATGTCATGCTATTGCTGAAGCACCTATGGCAAGGTGTGCTTAGAGAGAAAATAGAATAAGTTATAAGTTATTTGCAAAATTCTCTTATTAACTAACTCTATGCACATCATTATAAAGTGTGCTGACAGGTATTTTGCTTTAATCACAAATGTGCAATGCACATATCAGTGTTTGCTGTAAATACGGTACACTTATGAGAAAAATATGCTTGACAATTTTTTTTCCAATTATCACTAAAAACCTATAGAAGAGTTTTTTCATTTAGTTGTGAGCAGGGATTTAGACTGCAAAAGGCATGTAGGAATCAGTAGTGTCTGAGCACTTAGCTGTGTGTGCAACAAGAAAGGCTTTGCCCTGCTCAGAGACAACATTCACATACAACAGTAAACCTCTCATTTTTGACTTAGCATTGACAGGGAGTGAAAATTGTGGATCTCATCAAATCAAGGATACTAACTGTGCACTTTTCCATAGTCATACAGTGAAATAGCAAGTAAAAGATTTTATTTCGATCATGAAATATGCAGGAAATGGAGAGTAAGATTTAGAACATTTTGTGAAACTATTATTACTAATAAAGACCATTTCTATGATTTTAGGGGGCTGGCTCAAGGGTCATGTCTTAGAGATATGTTCAATATTTTGAGTAGACAGCATATCACTTTGGTGCCAAAATACTTTGAAGATAAGAATACAATATTGGAATTTTAGGCTGACTGAATTCTAGTGTATGTGGCGAATGTACCTTAGGATGGATTTGGCTCTTTCCAGCATCTTATGATTTTACTAGTTGGAGGAAAATAATTGATCATGTATTAGTGGGCATATCTATCCAAAAATCATATTTAAACTCAAAAACTTGAGGAGATACTTTTCAATCCAAATTTAACCAAAGAGTTGATAAGAATTTGCTTACTTCCATTTTCTAAATTGAAACACTCAGCCTTGCAGCTTTATAGCATAATGTACTTATTGGCTTACCATCTAATTCAGTGCTAAAAGCAGACTCCAGTGAAATGATCAAGAAATTCTGGATCCGTAGATTGTCTAGAGGTCCAGAACTATGTGACAGAAGTTCTAGTTACATGGTCTCATTTCCAAAGAACTAAGGTTGTTATTTAAGATCTTTTAATTTTTTAAAAAAATTACAACGGGGAAAAGGAGCTAGCTGTGTGTGAACCCTCATCTGTGGCTCACACTACCCATCATTCAGATGGCTAAAGAGAGCCTTGTTATTAATTTTTTAAGATTATGACTTATATTTATTATTTTAAAATTTGCGAAGAGACCTTCACAAAATTTACATAAAACTGATGGTCTGAGTGAGTATCAAATGCCCAGTCAGTGGTTCCAGATGCTAAATGTTTAACACAGCTATAAGGCAAAGCTTCCCAAGAAGTGTACTGCAGCCAAGCAAGTGACTCCCAGTGTGCCCTAGTTGTTTATGGTGGTAAAAACTTATTTTTAAAAAAAAAAAAAGAACACAATCGCTCAGAAATTTACCATGGGTGAAATTTTCTTTTTCTAATATTTGTATGGTTACCTTGTCAAACTTTCCGAATTCAGAGAATATTTCCGTGGGTAAGACTGTGTAGTCCCCTCTGCCAGAGAGCAGCTCTATAGTGGGAACACAACACAGCCTCTGCCACCTTCCTGTTGAACCATCCCACTGAGTTTGATTGCTACTGTAAACACTTCCTTTAGGTTTCTAAGACAAACTCAGTTTATCAGCAAAACTCTTTGTTTTGTGTATGTGAGAAACACAAAGAAATCCTTGTTCGGTTTTTTTTAAATTTCATTTGCTCTTTTTTTGTGTGTTTTCCTTTTGACACAATATTAGGTGTTCCTAAAAAAATAAGCAACAAGATGTTTCTGATTATTTTTTCTATCCCTTCTTTCCTCCTTTCCTCTTGTTTGGTTTTTGATGTTACCAACTGGGAAAAATCTGAATTTTAATTGAATTTCATAATGAATTGTTTTTAAAACTTAAAAAATAATTTTTTAAAGCTTAATTTTCAAATTCAACTTGGGAAATGTAATGTTTAAAATGGTTCTCATGATTTTTTAGACACTGCTGTGGGTTTGAACCTAAAGAAAGATTATTAAGTCAAATAGAATAACATATTAGATTTAACATTAGAAATAACATTTCTTTATTAGAAAACATATTCTAATAAAATTATCTTGGTAAACAGCACTGTAGGCTTTTGTAATTTTCAAAGGTCTTTTTGATCCTATATGAGTGTAATTAATGTTTTTTTAATTTTATAATTTTACTTCTTAAATTAATGAAACCTATATACCAATACTTTATATTTTCTTACCACATCCTTGAGTTTTTAAAAAATTTTAAATCATTTGCTGATATTAAGGTCTACAATTCTCTTGAATACTTTATGGTAATATGGATTTAATTTTTACAGATATTTATCTTTTTGCTCATTTATAAGGAAAATTTTCTGTTAAAGCTAGAAAACTATCAGATGTATCTGGCAAACACAGAAGTCAAAAGAGATGAGAAATTAGGCAGCATAATTAGGATTATCTCAAACTTAGATTTGTAAACCACAGTAATAGACCTGTCCTTTTGCCTAAATATCTTATTTGTATAAAAATGTTATCAAATTAATCAGTGATGTCAAAGAAGTTATTTCAACACCTTTTCAGAGATACCCACCCCACCCAGAAAAGGGTTTGAGCTTTTAAAAGCATTACAAGAACAAAATATGAAACAAATTTCTGTTTTTAGATTAGTATCAGATAAAGAAGCTCAAGAAGCTGGGAGTGCAAGAACACATAATATCTAACATCAGAATGAATCACTATTGTAGAATTGCGATTTTACCAGCTTGTGTGGAAGTTTTTTATACTACTTGGAACCAGAAAAGCAAAAAAAAATCAATAACATCATTAGTAGACCAACGTATTAGATGATATAGATGATCATAATCCAAGACATTATTAAAGTTTTATTGCAATATTTAATTGCATATTGATGAATCTGTAGACATTAGTAACTGCTAGACAACAGCACTATTTAGAGTCTCTGAGGTGAAATGTCTGGAAGAACTTTGTTTAGGAAGAAGAAAAAAGAACTCTCTGGGGATTAAATATTCAAGGCAAATGAGATATTATGAAAATACTTCTTAAAAATGTTTGTTACAACCAAGGTTTACTCCAATAACACTGGTATTCAAGTAATATGTTATTTGCAGAGGGACTTCCATATGTAAATGGTTTCCTAAAATTATGAATTACAAATTTAAAAATATTGTCAAAATGATGTCCATGATAAAATCCAAGCTATCAACCACATAACCATTTGTTTTTAGCTTTCTACAAAAAACTGAGAACAGAATACTATTTTTTGTTGTTTCATAGTTAAGTGCATTGGCAATCCAAAGGATGAGTTTTATCAAGAATTGGGAAGTATTTTGCAAATGATCCAACTTTGCAGATTTAGTAAAGGTTAGTTCTTAGTTCCACACCTGGGTTACTTAATTGACATTTGACCACCTGAATAGCTTAACTGAAAAATTACGGCAGCTGCCAGGAAATATATTAACACTTACTGACAAAGATTAGGAATCGACAGCAAAAATTCAACTTGGGAAATGCAATGTTTAAAATGGTTCTCATGATTTCTTAGACACTGCTGTGGATTTGAACCTAAAGAAAGATTATTAAGTCAAATAGAATAACTTCTGTCTGTTTGAGAGAAATCTTCACCATTGTTTCTAAAATCATTACAAGAAATGTCAACACTGCATCAAAGAAAGACAATTAACAACTGTTAGAGTTAAAGAATGGTGGTACCTTTGGTGAATAATTTCAAGAGAACAAGGTATCCAAATTTTGACTAGTGGAAAAGGGAGTTTTCATCTGTCAGAGACAAAACAATAAATAA
Source organism: Pongo pygmaeus (assembly GCF_028885625.2). Classification (NCBI taxonomy): domain Eukaryota; kingdom Metazoa; phylum Chordata; class Mammalia; order Primates; family Hominidae; genus Pongo; species Pongo pygmaeus. The sequence continues at coordinate 48,758,944 of NC_072385.2, read as the reverse complement.
ATCATCTTCTGCCATTTGCTGCCTGCTACTTTTACAAAGTTTCTTAGGAGTGGTGACTATTAAGAACTTGGACAGATCATTCATCATGTCTTGATTAGACATGATGTAGCTATTTCAAAAAAGTTATGGTCACAGCTGTGGTTGCTTATGAGCTAGACATAATTGGAAGTTTTATCAAATTAAATATTATATCCCTAATTTGGGATAATTATGTCCCAAATTAAAAATTATATAATCCCACATATTATGTGCATTGTGTTTTGTCATATTATATAAAGAAATTGTAATTAATGTCTTCACCAAGCCCCTGCAGTTTGTATCAGTGTGCCTTATAAAATGTTATCATTGCATGGGTTTTATAACATTCAAAGTTTGAGAAGCATTGTGCTAGAGGATTGTAGAATGATTTTCTCCTGCATAAGAATCTGACCTTTGGCTAATCCTGCAGCTGTGTACCCTCAATAACCTAAAAAGAGTAAAATGTTGATTGTTTATAGGTAGCATTGCTTATGATAAAAATGACATCGATTAGTAAATTATAGCTGCATTAGGAGGAACTAAGAAAGAATTATAAATACCTTATGGGGAGTCATAGCTTTTGACTTTCCATAGTTCAGATTCTTTTTTTCTGAGCATGTGTCCTGTAGGAACGCTGAAATCTATGCTTATGGGGTTATTGCAAGAGATGTTGGCTCCTGTGAGTAATAAGGCTTTTAGGCCAGAGTGGCTTTCATATGCACTCAATGTGGATCTCATCTTTTTGCATCTGAGTTGACACCTAGGGAGAAGATAGCTCCCAGGTGGCTATTAGACTGCTGCAAGGACTCCAATGGGAAAGTAATATCTGATGCTGCCCTGAAGGCAATAAGTGGTTCCGGGTTTTTCTGAGTAGATGGATGCCAAATAGAAGTATATGAAAGTCTTGTGAGTTTTAACATTTAGTTGGATCTAAGAAGACCCCTGGTGAGGCAATTTTTAAGTATTCCTTTTTCAGGTTGGTATAAAAGGACCCACTGTTGATATTAGAAAATTCTCTCCCTAGTAGATGATAGGTGTTTTTCATATCTATGTAACCCTTCACCTCACCATTATTTCAATTATATAAATTCACATTTTGCTGTTTTTTGTTTTGGCCATTGAAATATAAACTTGCTCACACTGATAAGGAACTGTGGGTGCTTTTATGAGGCATAGTGGGGTACTAAGTCTTTGCGATGTTAATGGGTGAGTACTGCAACATGATAGCATTAACACCAACTATAATGTATGCCAAATCTTGTTCTAAATGTTTTACATGTATTAGCTCATTTAATCTCCACAGCAACTCTTTAAGGTAGGTAGGATTGATATACCCATTTTACAAATGATGAAAGTGACAGAGTTAAGTTCACATAGCTAGTGAGTCATGGAGCTGAGATTCAGATTATTTGGATTTTAGAACCCAAGTCCTCATGCACGCCACTTAATATACTCAGCCTCATAATGACAACTACTCCTGCATTTGTGTCACACACACTGTGTTAGGCATTGTGCCAAGTGCTTTCTGTACATTAGTCTTCTTTCTTCCTCATAAACATCCTATTAGAATGGCATTATATGTGGTGAAAGATAAGAAAATTGAGGTATAGATTAAAGACTTTTCTATTTGATATTGTTTTGTGATTTGCAGTAGGATATTCAGAATAATGTCTGATGCTCCCATCTTTCAATTCTATGATTTCATTCTCTGTGCAATGTCAAGTTTAAAGCTATTAAAATCTAACAGATAGTTCAGATTGTACGGCAGAGCCTTCCCCAAAATCTGAGCATCTTTTGGGTCCACAGAATGCCATGAAACAGGACACCATGTCTCCTATACCTCAGTGTTTCCCAGTGTGTCTTTCCAAGAACATTAGACCTAAATGATTCTCATTGATAGATGGTTAACAGATGTGTTCTGTGATCATGTAAATTTGAGAAACTTTGTTAAGTCATTAGTTAGGATTAGGATTCCAATTAGAATCTTTGAAACACAGTTTCATGACTTGGGATATTAGAACTATATCAACTTCTACTCCAAGCTTAGGACATGTTCCTTCTAAACAACTAATTTTGGTCTCTGGTTGTTTCTAAACTTGTTAAAAGTACTTTTGAGGCAGCTTTTAAAATTTCACACTAAAGCTATTTTATCCTTTAAATTATATTACTATTTAGTGGCCAAGAACAGAAAACACAGATGCCAGCTTGAAACTTTCTGAAGTAGAGGCATTCTAGTTTATGTGTGAAGTTATAATTATTTTTAAAAAAACTTTAGAATGAGGTATATATATATATTATGCAATAAGGAACAGATCATTTTGAAGCCATTTTATCAAAAAAACCTCACCAGGTTGTCTTACACAATGGCAGTTTTCTTAGGCTAATCTACGAAGAAATTTAAATCTGTTAAGTCAAATTTGAGTCAGCAAGTGGAAACACTATGGGCCCTTTGGATTTTCATTTGGAATAATCAAAAACCCTGCTTCTGGTTAATCAAACCAGAAATAAAACAAGCATTTCTCTTCCCTGCTTTACATTAGATCTATTTTTTCCCAATACAGTTAGATCTAGACTCCAGATTGTCTCCCTACCCTTCCCTTCAAATACATGCACACACAAACATACATGCACACACATCCTGGCACTGCTCTGAAGCTATGGTGATTTAGTGGATGATGGTTTCATTTCATACAAAAATCTGAAGAACCTAGAGCAGTAGCTCTTAGCCTTAGCTGCTCATTAGAATCACCCAGGCTCTACTTCCAGTTAATTATGATTTATCTGATCAGTCTGTGGTCGAGCCCGAGCAACAGCTTTTCTTTAAAACTTGCCAGTTGATTCTAAGATTCAATCAGAGTTATGCATCATGGACCTACAGCAGCATTTCTCAAGCCCTAAAAGACTTGCCAAAACACAGATGGTTAAACCCCTAGACGATTTAACAGGCCTAGGGTGGAGCCTGAGAATGTGCAATTCCCACATAGTGCTCATGCTGCTCTTCCAAGGACCATACATTGAGAAACATTGATCATAGAGCACTCTCCTGGTGATGAAACTTGGAAGTTTCCTCTTAGTTTGCTTTTGTTTAATTTTCCAGGTAAAAAAAGAGTTTTTTACCAGATATTTTGCCATCTTTGGTTAATCAAACCAGAAGTAAAGCAAGCATTTCTCTTCCCCACGTTAGGTTAGATCTAGTCTCATATTGAGTCATGGCAAGGACCATCATCAAACAGATTGAGGTTGATAAATGCAGAACTCAGGAAGTGGCCTATTTCTTCCCAGGCACTTGCTTGCTTACCTTTATTCAATGAATACACCCAAATCATAATACTTTAAAACCATGTAATAATGAAAATAGACAACTTCGAGTTGTATAGGGCCACAAGAGCTTATCTAATTCAGCCTTAAAGCAGGTAAGGAATAACTCTCTTTCTTGTAGAAATCAGAAATTTGAAAGAAGCAGGAGGTAACAGGGAACAAAGACAGATGTATGCATTCAGGGAACAAAGACAGATGTATGCATTCAAGCCTGGCCTAAGATGAATATGATGAAGAAATCAGCCTGATTGAAGAGGATGATTTGTGTTGACAGAGAAGGAACCAATGTGAAACAGGAAGAGAGTGCCACAAATACCTGGGAGAATAACTTGGATTTAATGACAGGAGCAATAAGAGGCTATTCAAGGTTCTTGAGCACAACAGTCACATGAGGCAAACTATGTTTCTGCAATATTAGTCTGGTAGATTGGTTTAAGGATGAATAGCATTTTCAAACACTGCAGTGTATAACAGATGGAACTGCTATTTGAAATAACATCACATTGAGGTTTTATTGTTTTGGAAGTCAATGAATTGATTTCAGGAGAAGAAAAATTTTTTTAAACCCCAGAGGGGTTCTAAGCCCCAAAGTAGGTTCACTTTGAGTTATGTCTGAAATGACTAATAATAATAGAACAATGATTGACCTACCACAAGGGCCCCAAAATTCTCTCAGTTCATGTGGTTATCTCAAATGAGACACACATACTTTTAGAAGTTAATAGAAGTCTTGAAGTCCAAGTTTCATTTAAGATGGATACAGACAGGTTCTACTGTAAAGTAATTTGACAAGGGACCCCTTGATGTTCATTGAACAGCAAGAAAGCACTACATATATTTTTTCCAATTATGAGACAGTACAGCATAGTTAAATATAATTTTATTTGAGACTTCCATCTCAATCTAATTAGTTAACTATCCAAAGATCTCTAGTTAACTAGATCCTAAAGTCATCTTCTTTATCTGAAATGTAGGAATTTTATAACACAGCAGTTGAATTTTTAGAAAGTTTTTTTTTTGTTTCTTAAAGGAAGCCTACTTTTTCTGATTATTTCCTCAAAGAAAGGCCTTAGTGGAACAAACATCCAAAACCACCCTCTAGGAGGCAGCTGAAGTTTGATCCTGAGTGCTGAGAAATGCCGAGGGGGCAGTCATCATCATAGGAGTCGTGGTTCAACTCCTGAAATGGATAAACACTTGGAGGCAGAGCATATAGAGCAAAACACGCCAGTCCAAGGAGTAGATCTGGGGGATGACCTCTCAGTAATGAACTGGAAAGTCTAAGAATAGGATTACAGAGAAATGTGCATACACTGTCTTTTAAGCAAATCTTTTCCTCACCCTGTGGCCCCTTCTACCTACCGACTGGATTGGGCTTGAAGGAAGTCCTGTTGATCTTTGGAAAACTAATTCCATTAAAGTAGCAGGAAACAAAACTGTTTTTCAGGAACTCTAAGAAGGAATGGATAAGGTGGATGTGGCCATTGACACACACCATTATAAAGGAAACTTAAAAGAAGAAGAAAAGTGTGGGATTTTAGTTAAGTAGGTGGCAGGGTCAAGAAAATATTTTCTATGTGCTAAAGGGACATTCTGCACACTTTTAGATGTGGAGGAAAAGAAGCCAAAAAACTAGGGAGAGTTAGAGAAAAGTGAGGTGAAACCTCTCCATCTCCATTTGGAGGAAAGCATGAGAGAAACAATCAGAGGGAAAAAACATGGTATGTTGAACTTCAAGTGAAGATATGAGAGGGAGCTTGCCTTGTCTTCACATTTTTTTTGTTATTTGTTTTGAAATAAAATTTGGTGGTTCACAAACATTATTGTGTATCGCAATCACCCAGGCATCTCACTATCCTTGAGTCTTGGAATACATAAAGATTCTGATTCTGTGATGGACTCAGAAATCTAGATTCTTAATAAGCACCCCAGATGATTTTGATGCTGATGATCCAACCTTTGAAAGGGCTCTCGTGTGTTCAGTTGTTCAATGAACAGTAGAGATGTGTAAAGAAAGAAAAGACTTGGGGGCTTGAGAATGAAGTTCTGCAATAAGAAGAGAAATACAAATAAAAGGAATTTCTAAGTGGCACTGAGCACCAAGTTAGAATTCAACATCATGGACTACAGCTACCATCTTCTAGAAGGGTCATCAGTACAGATAGATTACACAGAGCAAGTTTTCCAGACATGCACCAGGGCTGTGGTCAGCAATTTGTTCTTGTTTTTAGGTTGCTTTGATGCCTGATGTTAATGAAACATCTGAAGTTGATTACAAGTTCAGTGGCAAATTGAAGTTTTACATTTTAGAGAGAATCACCCCAAGAATACCCTAATTATATCTTTAGCTATTGACAATGAGAAAAGGAAAGACATGTAAAATGTATTCCATATTCCTCACCAGCCATGTGCAATACCTGGCATTTTTCCAGACATTTCTGGGGTGAGTTAATTAGAACACAGACAAAAAGTCAGATAGTGGGATCAGGTAAAAGCCGAGCAGGTTGAAGCTTTTCCGTGGCAGCCCTGAAGTTGGAGGGACTATTCCTCTCCCACTTCGCACAGCACCATCAGCCCCCCACATCTCCTTGCAGGCTCACATGAACAGCTCTTGGTTTGGGTTTGCTTTCATTCTGGTCCCGTGTGCCATAATTTTAAAAATATTTTTGTTACTCAGTTTTATTAAAATGAAAATAGAAATTAAAAACTAAAAATGATTTATACCAGTGGTTCTTAACTATTTTTAACAGACCCAAAACATAGAATTTTGTTCCAATGTCTTAAAAACTTACCATACATATGTACATGAATTTTCCATGTATTTTCAGGGATTTCACAAATAACTTGAAGGCTGTGTTAAAGGGCTGTGGCATGGACGTGGTGGCTCACGCCTGTAATCCCAACACTTTGGGAGTCTGAAGCAGGGAGATCACTTGAGGTTAGCAGTTCGAGACCAGCCTGGTCAACATGGTGAAACCCTATCTCTACTAAAAATACAAAAATTAGGCGGGCATAGTGGCGGGCGCCTGTAATCCCACTTACTCCAGAGGCTGAGGCAGGAGAATCTCTTGAACCCGGGAGGCGGAGGTTGCAGTGAGCAGAGTTTGCATGGCTGCATTCCATCCTGGGCAACAGAGCGAGACTCCATCTCAAAGATAATCATAACAATAGTAGTAGTAGTAATAACAAAAGAAAATAAAAGACCATGGACTCCAGGTTCAGAATATAGAGCCAAGGACTGAAAGACGTGGAAAATAGCTGATTTTCACTGGAGTGTTCCTAATTTCTGCCTAGTACATGTAAGTTTTGCATAGTTTTAACACAGAAACAATTTAGGGCTTTGTTTTTGCCCTTAACCTTTATCTTGTTTTACTAAGCTCTCCTAACAGAAACATTTTAGAAAAATGTTATTTTCCTAAATTCCTAAATATATTTCAATAAGGTGCTATATCATATTTCACACTTGTTCTATTACTGAATATTTCTTGCATTCAATATTTCAGCATTATAGCTAAAATTACAGGGAATATCGTTTTGCTGTAGGAAAAATTTTATTTTAAGCAGTTTTAGAGAGTCAGCCCTATTTTCATTGCTTCATTTCTTTCTCCTGTCCTTTCTTCTGTTTTTACTCTGTCCTTGCTTCTTTTCTTTACTTGATCAGTTTTCTGTTAATCATACAGTTGAAGAATGTCCATGACAACAGTTGAAAGAGAGATATTATGAACTAAACCATTTATCAATAATAAATAGTTTGTTGGTGATAAATTGGGCATATAATATTGGTCTTGATTCTTATCTCACCTAATTAATGTTTGCTTTTATCTTTCTCATAATTCTGTCATGACTTAATAGTGCAAAATTCTTTTATGCTATTAATATTGAATAGTTTCTGAAGAGTTAATAATAGATAAAAACTTAGCTCCAGATAGTTTTAATGTAGAACTATTAAATTTTAATAATTTATAGTCAATTCATTTTAATGTAAAAATCATGTAACTGAAATCATCAAGCCAATATTGCCATAGTTGTGAAATCTTTATAATAAGCCCAACTTGTTTAACTCATTTTCTTGAGTAATGTATTTAATGTGAAAGTAGTTGGTTAGAATTTTTTAACTTTAAATAATATTTGCTTTCCAGAAATGTTTTATCTCTGTAGAATAAAAAAGCAATGCAATTGCTTCATTTTGTATTGAATACTTTATTTATTAGTCCCAATTTTTATTTGTTTATAGAGTTGTAAGTTATGAGAACATCAGTAAAAATGACTACTATACTATTAGCCAAAGGGCAGTAACACACATTTATAATGAAGACATTGAATTTATCGAAATTGATCGATGGGAACAGGAATATCTATATCACAGAGAACTCACTAAGATTCCCATATTTTCACTGTTCCGGAAATGGAAGGCTTTTAGTGTATGGAGGAAGAATGTCCGCTCCAAGAAAATCACTGGATGTCGAAAATCTCTACAAAAAAATTTGTTCATTGTTAATCCTGTATGTATTTATCATTTATATTTTAAAATAATTACTTACAAAAAAAGGAAGTGTGAATCTATTGTAGCTGTTGGTATAGACTGTTCTTGAAATCAAATATTTTATATTCTTAAGAGAATTCCCAGTTTTCATCCTGTCTTGTCATTTAGGAGTCTAGCAATCTAGGGGTGTTTCTACATTTTAACTAAGGTTGCAAAATGCAAAAGTATAAGAAGAAAGTTGCACAGGTCCCTTTTGATTAGAAGTCACCTCAGAGTTTTTAGATTTGTGATCCCCTTTGTTGTTGATTAGGAAAGTTATATGTCATTTTGAGCAGAGTAGGCTGTTAGCCTCTATTACCTCCCCTCATCTTTGAGACACTCTAGATTTTATAGTCCAAAATAAGTCAGGGCCTTGTTTTCATGGGTCAGTACCTCCTAATATATCATATATTTCCTTTACAATGGATTCATACAGTAGGAAAATTTTTAATATTTACTTTGGACAACGGGGTGATCATGAAAACAAAACTGAAAAAGTGTGTGACCATATTTAAAATTTCTATCTATTGAATTTCAACTTGCATTAGAAGTTTCCTACTTGGCCCCTAGGAATAAACTGCAATCATCATTACCATCACACTCAGAGTTCTGGTCCTCAGCTGTCTTATATCTATGACACTATCTCAAGTTTGCTTTTTACTAGTCATTTCCTTCACTTTGCATATGATAATATGAAAGACTGTTATCAACGTGCCAGTCACACAATAGGGAAACATTCAAGGTCTCTGGCTAACATAAATATTAGTACAAGACAAATATATAAGATGGACTATCTCAAGTCATCCATTCCGTTGTGCATTCTGAGTTGTGAAAAAATATTCCAGTCCTTCTTGACATGAAACTCAAATTTCATTAAGGATTCATCAGTCATTTGAAGTTATTTTACCATCTTTCATCTTTTACCATGTCTTGAACACTACATATGTCATACATTTGTTGCTAGGTATGTAAAATAGTTCATTCTTGATTTGTCTTTGAAATTACTTCTATCAGTCCTCGAGGCATGTTCTCTTATTTTATGTGCTGAGAGTTTTCATTCTGTGTCCATCATTCATACCAGTGGTGTTTCGGCCTTTATAGTATCTTCTCTTAAATTTAGTCCCAGCAGACTAGAAAGCTCTCATCCTTTTAAGCAAGGATTGGCCTAAATAACAGACTCATTGCAGTCATTTAAATATGTATTAAATGCTATAATCACCCACACACTTACCACTAGTCTTATATTTATAATTAGTTAACTGGGGCTGATTCCCCTACACAAGGTTGAAGGGAGACATACAAGTTGTCCTCGTTTTCTTTTTATGATTTTTTTAAAATAACCAATTTTTTTGGCACCTGTGCCTATGTCATTTCCTTATAACAGTTTTGATATATAATTTACATACCATACAATTCACACATCTGAAGTACACAATTCAATTATTTTTAGTGTATTCACAGAATTGATCAACCATTACCACAGTCAATTTTAGAATATATGCATCACTCCAAAGAAAACCTCATTACCCATTAGTGGTCACTCTCTATTTCTTCCTGACCTACCTGTCCCTTCCCCCAACTATAGGCAACCACTAATCTACTTTCTATCTCCATAGACTGGCCTGTTCTGTACATTTCACATAAATGGAATCATACAATACACTTGGCTCTCAGTGTCTTGGGGGACTGGTTCCAGGACCACCCCAGCAAATACCAAAATCCACGGATGCTCAAGTCCCTTATATAAAATGACACAGTATTTGCATATAACCTACAAACATCCTCCTATATACTTTGTCATCTCTAAATTACTTTTAATACCTAATACAATGTAAATGCTGTATAAATAGTTGTTATACTATATTGTTTAGAAAATAATGACCCAAAAAGTCTATTCATCTTTAATATGGACACAAGCATTGTAGACCCTACTAAATTTTTAATCTACAATTGGTTGAATCCATGACTCTGGAACCCGAGGATACAGAAGGACTGTATGTGGTCCTTTATGACTGACTTTTGTTTGTTTAACATAATGTTTTCAAGGTTCTTCTTCTGTGTTGTAGCATAGCATTTTTAAAAGTTGGCAAATTATATTGGATATGCCTATTTTATTTGTCCATCTATTGATGGATATTTGGACTGCTTCCACTTTTTATCTATTATGAATAATGCTGCTATGAGCATGCATGTACAAGTTTTTGTCTAGACATGTGTTTTCATTTTTCCTTGGCACATACCTAGGAGTGGAATTGCTGGGTCATTAGCAACTTTATGTTTAACCTTTTGAGAAAACATGAAGCAGTTTTCCAAAGCAACTTGTTACCCAATAACAATTTAATGTTAAACTTGGCTTTCTTCTGTGTCCTAGCCTCTTAAATTAGTAGATGGGCCTTTCCATTATCATTATGACCGGACATTGTAAAGTACTTAAGGTAACACCCAGTTTTCTATTACTTGCCCTCGGTTCCTTAAATCACTTATTCCTTAAATAGCTGAAAGACATGTATGTGTTTTCAAAATCAGAAGAAAGGAATTCAGAAAATTAAATCTGATAATTCAAGGAATACTTTTAGAAAAGAGTTATAGAAGTGATCTTTCAACATATGCATTTTGTAGTTGTAACAAAAGTTAACACACAGAGGTGTTTATTATCCTTAATAACTATTCTGCTTTTTGATTGTTTTATACTTTTAAAATACAGAATATTTTTACTAAATAATAAATTCCTATTTTCATTCAGCATTTGCGACCAGCTCTTCTTAAAATAAATGAATTGTGTTATCATTTGAGTTTTATGGGACTTTGTTATATTGAAAAGTGTCACACCTACACCCTGCAGGAATTTAAGGCCGCACAAGTCATACGGCTAGCAGAGGTAACAAATTTTGTCTATGAGAATCAAAGCTTTTTTCCCTATTTTTGATACTTCAGTATCACTAACTGTACATATTCAACAATATCTAGGTGACAGAACGCCTAGGAGAATTTCGAAATGAGGCAAAATATGTAGTCAGGAGAGCTTGTCGATTTGCTTTGCGTGCTGCAGGATTTGTTCCTGATGACTGTGCATTTGGACATTTTGAGGGTATGAAGGGGAAAGAACCTCAATATATCAGAAGTAGTGGCTTTCTAAAATTTCAGCCCTTTTTTCTTTGACTTTTCTTAAGTTTAAATAATGATTCTATGTTTGAATTGTTCCAAACATTTGATGGATATTATAAATTTAATATATTTTGTGGAAGGGAGGGAAATAGAAAATACTGCATGCTTCTCCCATTACTCCTGTTTGTATATAGTATTTCTTCTTTTTTTTATTATACTTTAAGTTTTAGGGTACATGTTCACAATGTACAGGTTAGTTGCGTATGTATACATGTGCCATGCTGGTGTGCTGCACCCATTAACTCGCCATTTAGCATTAGGTATATTTTCTAATGCTATCCCTCCCCCCTCTCCCCACCCCACAACAGTCCCCAGAGTGTGATGTTCCCCTTCCTGTGTCCATGTGTTGTATATAGTATTTCTAAACTGGATACAGAATCTTGATTAATAAGCACTTTAGAGTGAACTAAGCATTTCTCTGCTTAAAGGTATATCCAGCCTACTAGCACAGACAATAGGTTTGTTAAAATTAAGGGACTGGATTGACCTTAGGATTGACTCAGTTAGCATGTACTATAAAGGTTGACTAAATTGTAGGTAGAAAAGGAGGGTAAAGGTGTTCCTAGGAAAGAGGTAGCATAGTACACAGATCAAATCCTGTTAATGAGAATGTCAGTAAACTATCTACAATCTTGTTGAATTGAAATCCTTTGATGTAAACTTATTTTGGATAATTGGGCTGTTTTGCAGGTTTGAAATGCTTCGTGTACCAAAATATTTTGTTGTTTTTGAATTTTATTTATCTTTTCTTTGAATCATATTGAAAGAGATGGAACTTTTACACAAGTACACTTGTTGTTGTGCCTTCTGTTATTCTTAGATTATCACAAAGTGCAGAGCAGTAGAAGTTTCATTAATACACCACATGAGTTGCCCACTTATGGAGACTCTGAAAAAATGACATATACAGAACAGGCCAGCAAAAGGCATTATTGCATGAGGCTGACGTGGTAAGATTATTCTCATTTTCAAGAAAAATTGTAGTACCCATCTTAAGCTTCATTAAAAATTAAACCCCAGAAAGTGATGACTATGTTAATTTGCATAACTGGAGCAATCATATCACTATGTATATCAAAGCATCATGTTGTATACCTTAAGTACACACAATAAAAAATTAAAATGAAAAGTAGAATCTTTTCTAGGACCTAAGTGATGTCTCACTTGAAAAAAAAAAATGGAACCCTTCACCACATTGTTCATGAATGGTGATGAGAAATTTGTGGGACATAGTAAGCTGAATGCATGGCCCAGAAGACCCCCTTTTCAAACTGCCACCAACCAAAGCAGCTCTGGGACTGTGAGCTGGTAGAGACAGAGCATGAGGCCAAGGCCAAGAGCTCCTCTTTGATCTCTCTGGCTTTGTTTCCCTCTGGCCCAGCCTGGGCATGGAAACTCGCAGTACAGCAGACTGTGGCAGGGAGAAATCAGGCACACAGATTTATGGACCTCCTCAAGTGGGCCTGGAGGACTTGCTCCATCTTTTTGGTCACAAAATAACTATAGGCAGCTGCATAGCATCACAAAGGTGCACCCAATCCCTAAAATGGGATTTACCACTGGGAGCCAGAGAGAGAAATATCCCTCCTAGGACCTCACCAGGGGACTCTCATTAGCACTAGCTCTGACACCTGCTTACCCAACTGGATCTTGACCTTGACTGTTCCAGAATTTGGATTTCCCTCCATTCTAAAACCTCATGTCTTTGGAACTGTAAAATACTGATTATTGTTATTCAGTGCTCAGTGACTTAATCCAACTTTTGCAATTATGTAATACATCTTAACTGTATCTCAGTTTATATATGAAAATGTCTGTGTAGCAACAGAAATCAGTGAAGCGGTCTCTGAGGCTACCATAGTGGACCTAGAAGTATTAGAGGCCTTAGAGCTCCACTTGAGCAGAATAGAACTATTCTAGATGTCTTGCTGACTCAGTCTGCATTCTAAGTAAGCACTCAAGTAAGGAAACATAAATTCAAACCTTTGGGTTAGCAATTGCCATCAACATTTATTCAATAGCAAAGATTTTACACTTTTACTGTTAGAATGCAAGTTACAGATGTTGTATGCATTGATTTCTCCTTTAAAGCATCTTTTAAAAAATATTATGGCCCTTTTAGCTAGATAAACTAGATGCATTTTCCCTAACAGCTATATTACTCATTAAATATTCTATTGAAAAGTTAGAATATCTAACTGAATTAATGCTACATATTTGAATATATTTGTGTTTTAAAAGGAAGAATATCTAAGGACAACTCTTCTGGACAGTACATTTCTGATATTGTAATAAAATTGAATGGAAATTCAAGGAGAAATTATGATATTTTACATTTTAAATATTTGCTTTAGAGGCACTGTCAAAAATATGTAGTGAATATAAAAAACCGAAATTGTATTTGTTTTTTTCTTTTCAAGCTTTATTCGTCTAAACGACTATCTAATTGAGAACACAATGCACGTCTTAACGGTAAATGCTGTTAATTCGCTTTTGAACCATCTCACTGACAAGCTAAAACGAACACCTTCAGCAGATGTCATTCAGAAATGGATTACTGAAGAGAAGCCTGAAGTCCCTGATAAAAAGGTATACTCACACAAAATTAAGAATATTTTATTGGTCAGCATTTATTGAGGAGCACAAACTACGCTCTATGAATTATGCTATTTTCTGTGCACTAAAAAAAGATAGAGAAATGCATAGAGCAGCGGCCCCCAACATTTTGGACACCAGAGACCAGTTTCACGGAAGACAATTTTTTCTGCAGACTGTGGGGGATGACTTCGGGATGAAACTGTTCCACCTCAGATCATCAGGCATTAGTTAGAGTCTCATGAGGAGCATGCAACCTAGATCCCTCACATGCACAGTTCACAGTAGGGTTTGGGCTCCTATGAGAATCTAATGACACCACTGTTCTGAGGAGAGGCAGAGCTCAGGCAGTAATGCTCACCCTCTGCTCACCTCCTGCTGTGCAGCCTGGACCGGTACCTGGTCCATGGCCCAGGGGCTGGGGACCCCTGGCATAGAGTATTTCATGTTATAATCAAAGCCTACAATACACATGAAATGGCAGACTGAAAATCAGCATATCAACAAGTATCTAATAATAGAGTAAAAATCCACCATACTGAGAGAAAGTTCCTGTCACAGGAACTTGCTAAAGCTTACTCGTGTGTTCATTGACATATTTCTTAAGTATCTACTGTGTGCCAATTCCTGTGCTGGATGTTGAGTATATAGTGATGAAAAGCATAGATAGGATCTTTGTCCCCAAAAGCTTATAGTTCGTGGGGACATAAATGCTCCTTGTGGGCATAAACTGGCAGAGGGAAGCAGGAAAAGTGGTATAAATAAAAGAGATAAACAATAGTTTTGAGGTGAAAAGAAGCAAATTGTTGGCTTTGAGGGGATGGCCTTTTATGAGGATGTTGATCTTAAAGACACAGAGTACTATGAGATGTTTGGATGAAGTAGTACAAATTCGTGCATTCCAGCATAGCTAAAAGAAAGATCATATTATCTCATATCCAAATTTCCCAGTAAGTTTTGCCCTAGCTCCATCCTTAGTACTAATAGCTTCTTTCCAGAATACCTATATGCTCACCTCATTTTATCAAACCTCCTACCCTCACAGCTTAAATCTCCCACTCCACAGAAAGCTAATTATGCAATACACGACCTGATGCTCTCAGCCTGAGTTTCCCTTTCTTCCAAAAGTTAAATCATAGTCATGAACTCCTTTTCATAGCTTTCTCTCCTCCCCTATTCTGAATTTCTCCTTTTTATAAATAGTATCAAAATTTTAAAAGTCACATTTATTTTTCTATTCTAAAAGTAATTTATGCTAAGTGTACAAAATTAGGAAAACACAGAAATATACAAAGAAAAGCACCTTTGCTACCCAAAGATAATTACTTCAAAGGGGAAAAAAGATATTATACTTTCCTTACTGTTTTATCCCTTGCTTTTTCCTCTTAGCAATACAGTATTATGAAATATTTCCTAAGTCAACATATATTTTTTCATGTGGTATTCTCACAGAGAAATGTATAATTCTTGTAAATAATTTTCTGTTATTGATCACATTCCCACTATTTCAAATAATGCTGCAAAGGGTATCCTTGTCTATACATTTTTCACACATTTCAGATTTTTCCCCTTAGAAAAAAATTCCTAGATGTGGAATTGAGTCAGAAATATGCACATTTTTAAGGCTTTTGATACATACGCACTGACATATACTCTCCAGAAAGCTTTGTCAATTTACAGCAATGTTTAAGAATGAGCATTTAGGCCAGGCGTGGTGGTTCATGTTTGTAATCCCAGCACTTTGGGAGGCCAAGGCGGGTGGATCACCTGAGGTCAGGAGTTCGAGACCAGCTGGCCAACGTGGCGAAATGCCGTCTCTACTAAAAATACAAAAATTAGCCAGGCATGGTGTTGGGTGCCTATAATCCCAGCTACTCAGGAAGCTGAGGCAGGGGAATTGCTTCAACCCAGGAGACGGAGGTTGCAGTGAGCTGAGATCGCGCCATTGCACTCCAGCCTGGGCAACAAGAGTGAAACTCCGTCTCAAAAAAAAAAAAAAGAATGATTATTTACCCACATGCATACTAAATATTACCATTCGTTTTAATCTGTGTCAGTAATATACAAAGTGGTATATCACTGCTTTCAAATGTTGTATTCTTCTAATTATGACCCCAGGGCAGGAATAAGGGCATGGGTCTAGGAATCAGAAATATGTGGGTTGAATTCTGGTCTGCCACCTACTAGCTAGTATGATCTGGATGAAACATTCTACCTTCTCCAAATCCCATTTTTATCCTATGGGAACAATAATGGAACCTATTTAAGAAGGTTGGTGTGGAAATTACACAAATACCCAGCACTGTGCCTGGCACACAGTAAACTCTCTGCAAATGTTGTTACTGAATAAGCTATTTTAAGGAAGAGAAGAATAAGGAGGTGAATTCGTCATTTGTATTTTGCTTTCAGGAACTCTCAGATTATGTCCTTTGCCCATTTTTCTACTTAAGTATATTTGTATTTGAATATATTTCTAGGCAAAGATACATTAATATATTATTGGCATATATTCCTATTAAGTATATCAACTGTAGTTCTATTCAAATATTATCAACTTTCTATCTTCTATATACATTATTGATATGTCTTCCCAGTTTATTGTTTGCCTTTCCATTTTGTTGGTAGTATTTTTACAAGGAGAAAAGGTTTACATTGTTATGTAGTCTTTCAATATTTGCCTTTTTTTCTTTCTGTTCTTTATTATTCTCTGAAACACTTTCCACATGCCAAGATAATGAATTCAGCTAATTATATAAACTTACATGTCCTTGTTTTTTTATTTTGTTTTAGACCTTGATATTTGTGTCTTTATAACACTGTACATATATTCATTTCAGGGGACCCTTATGGTGGAAAAGCAAGAAGAAGATGAATCTCTCATCCCCATGTTTCTCACAGAACTAATGTTGACTGTCCAGTCACTTCTCTTTGAGCCTTCTCTGGAAGACTTTCTGGTGTGTGTTTTTCACGTATTATCCACATGCAAGCACCTATTTGGAAAATGAAGCAGCTGTTTTGCTGTCAGTTGGTTGTCAGAATTGCAGTTGTCACCACTCCAAGATGATCATGAGAAAGAGAGAAAGCATTGTTTTGTCACAGCATTATAGCTATATATAAACTATCTAAAAGTTTAGCACATTATCTTTAACTTGAGTCAGATTAGAGGCTTGGTAAGGTACAGGAAAACATTCTATACAAAATTTAAAAGTGACTATAGGGATCCCTTTAAGGACAACTGAAGAGATCACTCTGTTGTGAATACCTTTTCCTTTCTTTTCTTTCTTTTTTTCTTTCTTTCTTTCTTTTCTTTCTTTTTTTTTTTTGAAACAGGGACTCACTCTGTCACCCAGGCTGGAATGCAATGATGTGATCTTAGCTCACTGCAGCCTCAACCTCCGAGGCTCAAGCAATCATCCCGCCTCAGCCTCTTGAGTAGCTGGGACTACAGGTGTATGCCACCAGGCCTGGCTAATTTTTTTTTTTTTTTTTTTTTTTGTAGAGATGCGGCTTTGCCATGGTGGCCAGGCAGGTCTTGAACTCCTGGGCTCAAGTGATCCGCCTGCCTCTGCCTCCCAAAGTGCCGGCATTACAGGTGTGAACCACCATGCCCAGCCTGTAAATACCATTTGTGAAATCTTTTTAAAGGTATGCTGGATCCAAGAGAATTTTGTTGTCTTAGTTATCCATAGCGGTGTAACAAGTTACCACAAAGTTAGCAGTTGGAAACATCCTCCATGAATCATCTCAGTTTCTGTAGGTCAGGAGCTTCACTGGCTACTCAGATTATCATCTGTTTCAAGGTCTTGGTCTCCCTCAGGCTGCTGGAAGAATTCAGCTCTAAGCAACTGTAGGGCTGAGATCCCCATTTCCTTGAGGGGTGTCAGCCAAGGACTACCCTACTTAGGTCCTAGAAAGCATCTGTAGTTCCTTGCCATGTGGCCCACTCTCTGGGCAGTTTACAATATGGCCATTCGCTTCTTCAAGGGCAGATGGACCATTCTCTTAGGAAGGGCTCAATCCCTCTTTTAAGGGCTTTCACTTGATTCAGTCACATCTATCAAGGATAATCACTTTTGACTAACTCGAAAACAACTAAGTTGGGACCCTGCAATATCCCCCCTCCTTTGCTGCTTCACATAACCTAATCATGGGACTGGCATCCCATCATATTCACAATTCCCACCCATACTCAAGAGGAGGGGATTGAACAGCGTGTGTACACAGGGGCAGGAATTTTGGGGGTCATCTTAGAATTCTGCCTACTACATTTGCATAGGTGCATAGGTTAGTAAACCAGTCAATGTCTGTATCTTCTGTTGTTAGCTGCTGTACTCTGATTCAAAAGCAGTGGTAATCAGGATCTCTAGATTTTAGTCTTGGCTTTACAATTAATAAGCTATTTGACTTTAGGAAAACTGCTTCTGGGGTTCAGTTTCTGCATTTATATGATGAGAAGGCATATGAGTTCTAGCGTTGCTTCCTCCTCCGCAGTCTATGATTCTGTAATTTATGGGATAGGCAATTTGAAGGCATTTGCAACGACAAGCAGACTACTGAGGTCCCTGTGATTGGAAGCTCGCTCAGGAGCTCCCATGCCAAGAGGCACTGGGCTCTCATGTCCCCTCCTGGCCACAAGATTCATGTCCTTCACATGGGATGCAGGTGTCCCAGACTGCAGATGACAAAAGGAGGCTCTCTCACAAGCAGCTGGCTGTCCTTTACCCCCAAGGGGTGGGCCTCAAAAAACTGGATACCCTTCTCATTTCCTATTATAGGACCCTGTTCCCCACATGGGTATTTTTAACTTCTACACATGAAACATACATGGCCAAGCTCTGGGAATAATTAGCATGCTTGTCGATTCATACCAAAACAAGATTTTATTTCATATAACCCAAAATCAGCCAATAGAAGTATAAATAGGGCTATCATTCATAAATTTTCTATTTTTTCACTATTATTTTAGTCATTAGCCTTAATCACTCCCAATGATTCCAAGCACGCATACACATAGAGATTAATCTAAAGGAAAATTATATACTTAAGTCATGATCTCTTACTTTGCTCTTGCTTAGGTTACCTATCGTTTCCTAATACTTGATTCAACATATACTTTTGAATTCTAATATTTCTTGCTGTGTGAGAGAAACCTCCATTGCATTTGAGTCTGTTTACTGCTTCTGCCTCTTGAAATAGACTCCTCCTTTGGTTTAATTGAAATAGACTCCTCCTCTGGTTTCTATTTCTGTAGCAACATTTTTTCCTTCTCAGTCATCTTTCCAAGAGCCTCTTTTTTATCTGATCCTTGATTCTTGCTATCCTTAAGGGCTCCCTCCTCTTCACACCCTACAGTTCTTTCTGGGTGCTCTTTTCTGTGCCAAGGATGCAGACATAAACATATATTTATATCTATATCTACCTATCTATATCTCTACCTATATCTATATGTCTATATCTATAGATCCAATACTTTTCTTTTAAGCCCCACTCATGGTCATCTGGAAATCTTCACCTGAATGTCCCACAGTTAACTTCAATTCACCAATATGAATTGAACTTATCAATTTCTTCGAAAACTTGCTCCTCCCTCCCTGTCTCCATCTCAATGAAAGGTGCCCAAGACAGCAATCTGAGAGTTCTCCTAGATGCCCAGATGCCCAAGCCAGCAATCTGGGAGTTCCCCTAGAGTCTCCCTTACCTCCTTGAGATCAGGTCATCAGCTCTTGTGTGCTGAGCTATGGTTGCACCCACTCTGCCACTCCTCTCCATCAGGACCTCATCATCTGTCTTCTGGCCTCCTGAAATAGTCTGCTCTGATCTGCCTGCCTCTCTCCCTTCTAGTCCATTTTCCACATTACTGACAGCAAGATTATTCTCATAAGCAAATCTAATCATGTCCCTTTCCTGCTTAAAATTTCTCCATTGCCTGTAGTAGCATCTTTCACAAGATGTTCTGTGAGCTGTTGATAAGCATTCCAGGAGAAAGGGGGTTGTGATATACATTTGTATATTAACAGATATAAAAAATCCTGTTTAGCAGGTCCTGAGAAAATTCCTGTTCAGCTTCATGTAACTCAAGATTTCTTCTCAAATTTACCTTGGAAGTTGGGACCCTTTATCCTCTGGGTAGTACCCAGTCACAGTTTGGGGATTGCTGGCCTATGGGGTAACACTGGCATCATGCACAAGGCCTTTCATGAAGGCGCTGACTGCATCTGCAGAGTATCCTATTTCTGCACTGTAGCGCTGATGCTCCAGTACCTAAATGACTCACCTGCCTGCCCCCTTGGGCCCCACACACAATGACTTAGCAAGGATTATACTGTTGTCTGATATACTTGACAAGCTCCTCTTCATCTTTTGAGACTCATTTAAAGACTTACCTTTTCTTTATCTCATTTTCTCTAGACTTTATATTTATTATAAATTACAAACTGATTCATGCTCATTGAAGAGACTTTGAAAAACACAGGAAAAGATTATTAAAATAATCCATAATATTATGTACCAAAAGTGAAAACCCATTAACATTTTTATAGGCTTCTGTCCAGTCTTGTTTTAGTGCATACTGATATGCTGACATACCTAACTTACCATGAGGTTATGTACAGAGATAGATATAGATACATGTTTACGTTGAGATATTATATACCAGTTTTATATCATGCTCACTGTCTTTCATTCAAACTTAACATTATATCATAAGCTTTTTCTCATGTCATTAAATGATTTTTGGGAGACACCATTTTGTAAGGATATGTAATTTTCCATTGTTTAAAAGCACCAGAACTTATATAACTATACTTCTACTTTTGAACACTTAAGTGTTTCTCTAAGTAGTTATTAATACGAGAAATACTGCAGTGATTGTCCTTGCACATAAATCTTTGTTTACACGTCTATTTTTCCCATAGATTAGCTTTCTGGAATATAAATTACTACTCAAAGAATATAAACTTTGAACCCTCCCTTTAAATTTTCCCATAGACTTCCTTGGCTTTCCTTCCATTATGACCTGCTAGTGTTTTGTTCACACTTCAAATACAGAACTCATCACCATGTGTTGCAATTTTTTTGTCTCTGCAATTAGAAAACATGTATCCTGAAGGTAGGGCCATGTCTTTTGATTTGTCATATACTCAGAATCAACACAATACCTAGCCCGGTTGAATAAGTTATTCTTATTTATTTTAGCATTTCATAAAATTCAAAAATATTTATAAATATACGTGTTTACATTTACGTTTATGCTTTTCTCTTTAACAGGATGGTATTTTGGGTGCAGTTAATCATTGTCAAAACACTGTGTTATCAGTTCCTAATCTCGTGCCTGATTCGTATTTTGATGCTTTCACCAGCCCTTATATTAACAACAAACTTGAAGGAAAAACTTGTGGAACTGGGCCAAGTTTAGCAGCAGTATTTGAGGATGATAAGAATTTTCACACAATTATTTCTCAAATAAAGGTACATTTACTCTGACTAAAACTATTTTATAATATTCTCAATTTTTATGAAATTAAGTAATATATATTTTTTTCTTTCTTATCTTTAAATGTTCTATATGTGAAAATTGGCATATGCCTAAATCTCTAAATGGTAAAATTTGAAAATAATATTTGTTCTCTAAAAATTGTCCTGTTAAGCATGAAATAATTTTTTAAAAGCATTAAAATAGGGCCTGGCACAGTGGCTTACACCTGTAATCCCAGCACTTTGGGAGAGCGAGGCGGGCGGATCACGAGGTCAGGAGATCGAGACCATCCTGGCTAACACATTGAAACCCCATCTCTACTAAAAAAATACAAAAAATTAGCCAGGCGTGGTGGCAGGTGCCTGTAGTCCCAACTTGGGAGGCTGAGGTAGGAGAATGGCGTGAACCCGGGAGGCAAACTTGCAGTGAGCCAAGATCGCGCCACTGCACTCCAGCCTGGGTGACAGAGCGAGACTCCATCTAAAAAAAAAAAAAAAAAAGGCATTAAAATATCTGGAGAAACAGTTACTTATCATTAGCAATCCATCGATCCACGTGCATGTGTTTTTGGGGAACTAATCCTGGCTGTTGAGGATGCTGAGACACAGGCAGAGCCAGGGTGACTCACCAGCCAACACAATTTCTTTTACTAAAGTCATTTTTTCATTACGTGTTTAATGTTTTATTAAAACAAAAACATGGTGTTTCACTATTTTGGGCCATAGCCACTCAAATGCAAGCACTAACTAAAGCATGCTTGAAGACTTTGAAAATAGTATTCTACACATAAAATTTTTATCTTACTTGTCCCAATTTTTAAACTCAAAAGCTCACTTATTGAGGTGATCAATGTGAGAAGATAAAGAAACAAGCATTATTCCTTGGCTTGCTTCTCTCCTGCATTTTTGGGTAACCTAATCCCCTGTATGGAAAAATAGGAATGCAGCCCTCAACATACTGCAAATGCCTTTTCTTCTAGACACCAAAATGATACTGTAATTTTCAAACTTAAAATTTACCCATTTGTCAGTCATAAATATCCGTTATATATACATTCCTACGTAACTTAAAATTAGCATAGTGTTTCAATCTCTTCATTTCATCAAGGTATGGTTGTAACTGTCATGGTATGATTTTAAAAGCAAACATTTTCCATCTACTGCTGTTTCTGCTTATGGTGGAATTCTTATTCTCAGCTACATTATTTTAAATCATCAATTCAAAAGTTATACGCTCCCGCCATGTTGGTTTGGCCTCTTTCATAATTTTAACTTTGCAAATTGACTCTATGTTCTAATTCCAAAATTTCATCCTAGATTTTTGTGTTTTTTTGCATTAATACTTATACTAAGGAGGATATTCCACAACCTTATTTCATTTACTAACCACCAGATTTTCTGGTACCAAAATAGTTTTCTGATTCATCAACTTTCTCTCCCTTAGACAATTTTTTTTAATTATGACTATAACATTTGTAATTAAAAGTTATATTTTCAATTCAGAGAGCCAAGGATAATGGCAACTGTCTAAATATGAATCACCCACATATCTTCCAAAATTAATGAGAACCTACAAGGAAAGGAAATAAAACTAAACAAAATGTATGCCCTTAGGAAGTAACTAAAAGAAAGAGAATACCCAAGTGTCAAATTACCTTTGAGTAGAAAAATAAACACATATACCAATGAGCTTTCTTCTTCATGCTCCTGCCACAGCCTTTGCAGACAGTGAGGCCAGTCCTTGGGAAATCTACAAAAGAGAGAAGCAAGGAGCTAGCAGTTAATCTAAGGAGCTGAGGTTAATCTAAAGTCACAGCCAGAAAGAAGCCCATCCTACATGCAGAAATGATTTTTAAAAAGTCCTGGTGTATCAGAGGACTGACTACAGGAAGGAGACTTAAAAGTGCAAGCTACTCAAGATGACATTAGTTCTGGGGGAGGAAATAAAGTTAAAAATAAAAATTTAAAAATTTAAAAAATTTCTAAAGAAGATGAGGCATTATGTGAACATTGGATGGTGCAGAGGAAATGAAGCAACTACTGAAAATATAAGTTCTGCAAAACAAAAAAGAACCTACTTGGGAGGCTGAGGTGGGAAGATCACTTGAGCTCCAGAGGCAAAGGCTGTAGTGAGCCAAGATCATGCCACTGTACTCCAGCCTGGGCAGCAGAGCAAGACTCTGTCTCAAGAAAAAATCAAATAAATGAGAGTATATCCAACTCTTTTCCTGTCACCATAAAATAAAATAAAACATATTTCATCTTGCTCCACTGACAGAACAGAATGCTCTTGAACTAAAAATCTTATAAATCACCCAATCCCTGAGCTAAAGAAATTAAAATAGATTAACTACATGCAAGTCTACTAACAACCATGAAGCAAAATCAGCACTACACACCAAAGTAAATATTCTCAAAGAAGCATTCAAATATACAAAAAGCCACATTGAATTAAAAATTAAAAATTCAAAATATAAATGGAAGGGAAAAAGACAAAATCATCTCAGAAATGAAGACTAAATTACATAGTGCTCAAAGGAGAGTAAGTTCAAAAAGTTTAACACGACTATAGAAGAATGATAGGAAAAAGTAATGAGTATAGAAGAAAGATAAGAAAACAACCAAGAGAATGAATGAAAATAAGATAGAGAAATCAGTAAAATGGTTCAGAGAGAAAATAATTATAATGGAAGACAGGCAAAGAAGAAATAACATACATATCATTGGTGTGTCTGTAAGAGAAAAACAAAAGAAGAGGACAGAGCAAACATTTATAACTATAGTTCAGGAAAAGAAAATTTGAATCTATATATTGAAAGGGCCTACAGAGTTCCTTGGAAAATTACCCACAACAATCAACTCTGAGATATAGCCTTTTGAAATTATTAGATTTTAAGGCTAAAGAATTTTTCTGCAGGTCTTACAGAGACAAGAGAATTAGACTAGCATCAGACTTCTCAAAAACAACATACGAAGTAAGGCAATAATGGAGGAGCATTTAAAAAAAAACAACTCATGGAAAGAAAATGTGAATCAAGAATTTTATCTAGCCAACCTAGTCTTTTAAGTATCAAGGCTATACAAAAATAGTTTTCAACATGCAAGAACCCAGGGAATTTGGTACTCATTAGGAGTCTACTACAGGATGAGTTTCATCTAGCTAAGAAATAACTTTGGGGGAAAAAAGCTGATGCTGATGGGGAATATTTAACGTATTTAATTGTAGATCTATATAAGCCTAAAAAAAAAGATAGAGACAAGAATAGGAAACTAGTATATAAATGTATGTTCTAATGAAGTAGAAATAGTGCAACTTTAAAAATAGAGAAGGAGGAGAATAAGAGGAAAGTAGAATAAGGTTATTGATTGATGTACAGTTAACAGGCTGGAATTAAAGAATATCAGTAAAAACCAACAAATCAAAGTATGAAAGGTTAATAAGGAAACAAGTGACTAATGGTATTTTTAAAAAATATATTGTAACTCAGAGAAAGAATGACAGAAGCACACATATAACCATAAGACACATAGAAAATAATATGACCAAATAGGAACCAAATATATCAGTAATGTGATGAATATAAATGAGCTCAATTCATCTATTAAAAGAAAAGGATTTTCAGTTTGGCTCACAAGGCAAGACAAAACAATATGCTGGATACAAGAGAGAAATCCAAAACAAAATGATTCAGAAAGGTTAAAAATGAAAAGATGCTCAATGTTGTAGGGGCAAAGGTAAACAATAAGAAAGTGGGGCTTGTGATCCTATGAGTCATGGATCCTTAATGCCAGATGCTATGATTTGTTAAGAGACCTCACAGGACTCAGTGTATAATTTTACTCATGGCTATTATGTATTACAGCTATTATGTATTATGTATTTATTTATTATATAAATAAATCCTTATTTATATAAGGATATAAAGCAAAATTAACAAAGGGAAAAGGCACATGGGATAAAGTTCAGAGGAAACCAGGCACAGCTTCCAAGAGTCCTCTCCAGTGGAGTCACACAGGAGGCACTTAATTCCTCCAGCAGTGGATTTTGGCAACACAAGTGAAATATCACCTAGCAGGGAAGCTCATTTAGAGTCTCAATGATGAAGATTTTATTTGAGGACTGGCTTCTTTTTGGCAGAATGATATATTTTCCTTTGGGTATTGATATGGTTTCGCCGTGTTCCACCCAAATCTTACCTTGAATTGTAGCTCCTGTAATCCCCAAGTGTAGTGTGAGGGACCTGGTAGGAGGTAATTGAATCATGGGGGCGGGTTTTCCCGTGCTGTTCTCGTGATAGTGAATAAGTCTCACAAGATCTGATGGTTTTATAAAGGCAGTTCCCCTGGACATGATCTCTTGCCTGCTACCACTTAAGACGCACCTTTGCTCTTCTTCTGCCTTCTGCCATGATTGTGAGGCCTCCCCAGCCACGTGGAACTGTGAGTCCATTAAACCTCTTTTTGTTTATAAAGTACTCAGTCTTGGGTATGTCTTTATTAGCAGCGTGAGAACAGACTAATACATGTACATACCCAATAATGAGATTACTGGGTCAAATGGTAGCTCTGTTTTAAGTTCTTTGAGAAATCTCCAAACTGCTTTCCGTAGTGGATGAACTAATTTACATTCCCACTAATCGTGTATAAGCATTCTCTTTTCTCCATAGCCTCCCTAGGTATGGAGAAATAACTGTTTTTTATTGGCTTTATAATAGCCATTCTGACTTGTGTGAGATGGCATGTCATCGTGGTTTTGATTTGCATTTCTCTGATGATTGGTTATAATGAGCATTTTTTCATATGTTTGCTGGCTGCTTGTATGTCTTCTTTTGAGAAGTGTCTATTCATGTATTTTGCCATTTTTTGATGAAGTTATTTGTTTTTTGCTTGTTGATTTAAGTTTTTAATAGATTCTGGATATTAGACCTTTGTCAAACACGTAGTTTGTGAATATTTTCTCCCATTATGTAGGTTGTATATTTATTGAAAATTTCTTTTGCTGTGCAGGTGCTCTTTAGTTCAATTTGGTGCCACTTGTCAATTTTTGTTTTTGTTGCAATTGTTTTTGAAAACAACCAACAATTCTTTGCCAAGCCTGTGTCAAAAAGGTTATTTTCTAGGTTTTCTTGTAGGAATTTTATAGTTTGAGATTGTACATTTAAATCTTTAATCCATCTTGAGTTAATTTTTGTATGTGATGAAAGGTAGAGGTGCGGTTTCATTCTTCTGCATATGGCTAGTGAGTTATTCCAGGACCATTTGTTGAATAGGGAATCTTTTCCCCATTGCTTGTTTTTGTCAACTTTGTCAAATATTAGATGGTTGTGGGTGTGCAGCTTTATTTCTGGGTTTTCTGTTCTGTTCTCTTGGTCTATGTGTCTATTTTTGTACCCATACCTTGCTGTTTCGGTTACTGAAGCCTTGTAGCATAGTTTGAAGCCCAGGTAATGTGCTGCCTTTAGCTTTGTTGTTTTTGGTTAGAATTGCTTTGGCTAGTTGGCTCTTTTTTGGTTCCATATGAATTTTAGAATAGTTTTTTCTAATTCTGTGAAAAAAGATGTAAGTAGTTTGATAGGAATTGCATTGAATCTGTAAATTGCTTTGGGCATTATGGCCATTTTAACAATAATGATTCTTCCAGTCCACGAGCATGGAATCTTTTTCCATCTCTGATTTATTTCAGCAGTATTTTGTAGTTCTCCATGTAGAAATCTTTTACCTCCTTGGTTTGGCTGTATTCCTGGGCATTTCATTTTGTGTGTATGTGGCTATCATAAATGGGATTGAGTTATTGATATGAATCTCAATTTGACCATTTAAGGTGTATAGAAATGCTACTGATTTTTGTGCATTTATTTTGTATTCCAAAACTTTACTGAGGTCATTTATCAGTTCTAGGGGCCTTTTGGCAGAGTCTTTAGGGGTTTTTAAGTATAGAATTATATCATCAGCAAAGAGAGATCATTTGACTTCTTCCCTTCCTATTTGTATGCCTTTTATTTCTTTCTCTTGCGTGATTGCTCTGGCTAGAACTTCCAGTACTATGTTGAATAAGAGTGGTAAGGGTGAGCATCCTTGTCTCATTCTAGGTCTCAAGGGGAATGGTTTCAACTTTTGCCCGTGCAGTATGATGTTGGCTGTGTGTTTGTCATAGATGGCTCTTATTATTTTGAAGTCTATTCCTTTGATCCCTAGTCTGCTTAGGGATTTTATCATGAAGGGATGTTGGATTTTATCAAAAGCTGCTTCTGTGTCTATTGAGATGATCATATGATTTTTGCTTTTAATTCTGTTCATGTGGTGAATCACATTTATTGATTTGCATATGTTAAAACAGCCTTGAATCCCAAGAATAAAGTCTACTTGTTTGTGGTGTATTAACTTTTTGATGTGCTTCTAGATTCTGTTCACTAGTATTTTGTTAAGGATTTTTTGCATCTATGTTCATCAGGGATATTGGCCTGAAGTTTTCTTTTATCATTGTGTCTCTGCCAGATATTGGTGTCAGGGTGATACTAGCTTAGTATTCAATAGAATGAGTTATGAAGGAAACCTTCCTCTTTGATATTTTGGAATAGTTTTAGTAGAACTGGTACCAGTTCTTTCTATTTCTGGTAGAATTTAACTGTGAATCCATCTGGTCCAGGGCTTTTTTTTTTTTTTTTTTTGATAGTTTTTAAAATTATTTATTCAATTTCAAAACTTGTTACTGGTCTGTTCAGGGTTTCCCTGTCATTCTGGTTCAGTCTTGGCAGGTTGTATATTTCCAGGAATTTATCCATTTCCTCTAGATTTTCTAATTTGTGTATATAGAATCGTTCATAATAGTCTCTGAGGATCTTTCTTATTTCTCTAGAATCTGTTGTAATTTCATCTTTGTCAATTCTGGTTGTGTTTATTCTTTTTTCTTTTTATTTGTTAATCTAGAGTCAATTGTTGGAGTGCTGGGTTTAAGTCCTCAATTTCTTTGTTAGTTTTCTGCCTCAATGATCAGTCACTGTTAGTGGGCATGTTCAAGTATCCCACTATTGTTGTGTGACTGTCTATGTCTTTTTGTAGGTCTAGAAGTAATTTTTTAATAAATCTTTTAATAAATCTGGGTGCTCCA